>NC_092602.1:13181136-13484166 GCF_047663525.1 Anas platyrhynchos
AATTAATAGGGTCAAATATTGATCTTTTCACTTAGTTATATACTGCTTTATTGAGTAAATGCCACAGAGGGAAGCTACAGGAGTAAACTATTATCTTTATTAGTAAAGATATCTGACATTTGGAACCGTGTTGTTAAAAAATTTATTTATTTATTTTTCCAGAGAAAGAGTGTTGAGTTGTAATAAGATACTTTTTTTTTTTTTTTTTTTTTTAATTAAATCAAACAAGAAACGTGTCCACAAAATGAATTAGCAATGACTATGAAAAAGGAACACCTTTTAATGAGCAACTTATTTCTTCAATAAGAAACAAAATCTGCTTTAACTCTTTCAAGGAAAATCATAGAGCTGTTAGTATGTTAGGTTATTCATATGGAGCAGATTTTTTTTTCTGCCAAGTCTAGATAATCATTCTTCCTTGTGACAAATCTAATTGAGATCACAATTACACCAAGTATTCATTTGACTTCAATTACACTGATATTTAGAAAATGTACCAAAATGTAAATGTGAAGGTTTACAGACACAAGTCAAAATATAATACACAAGCAAGGGAAATAAAGGAATAAACATTTGTGGTGAAATTTACTGTTTTTTTACAGTTTTCATCTCCCAAACCACATTCAGTACTCCCCATGCTGTTTCATCTGTGATGTGTTAAGCTGCTGTGTCTGTGGCTCAGGAGGTAAGACATAGACACTGTCCATACCGCTGTTGTTTCTGCAACAATAATTTTGACCATCAGTTCTTTCAGTGGCCCTAGGTTACACCCTCAGAGATGCAGCCTAAGTCAGAATTAAGAGAAAGTTTTATTAACAGGTGCACAAATCTGTATGCACTCAAAATGCAAGACTTGATGATGTCTTTCTGTACTGATAGACTTTGTTTTTAATCATTTATAAATTACTTGTGGTCTGACTCAGGAGACTGCAGCATTGCCAGATTCCATCTGCAGTTATGAGTGCAAACATTATTGATTATGATGTCAATTTTATCTGATGAAAGAATTAGAAGTCGATAGTAAAGGTGTATTTTGAAGACAGAAATTGGTCTACTGTTTATTAACTGGTAACTCTCAAATTATTAGTACAGGTAATGAAGGAGAGAAACAGCACTATTCTTTTATCACCTTACATAATTACACAGTTTCCTGGTGCATGTTTCTTGCCCTAAGTGGCTGCAAAGCTGACAGACATGCTTTGGTACTGTCTTGTAGCAGAAATGACTCCCCTGACTAATACTTTGAAGGAACCACCGAATTACTGAATGTCCAGTGTGTTCAGATTGGACAGTGGCCATTGCCAAGCATGATCTTGAGTGGTTCCACAAGATAAACTAAGGAGAGAACAGCCTGATTGGAGCAAATATGTACAAGCTCTTTAATTTAGCAAGCATCTTTAAGCACGTATGTAGTCCTTCTGTTTTAAGAGGAGTACACTGAAGTTAAAGTTATATATGTCTTCTATCTTATTCCATTACAGCCTTGAGGAAAAAATGGGTAAAAACTTGTATCCCTTGATGTTTGCTGGTGCTACAGCTAACTAGAAATTTTTAAAAAGTCTAACTTTTCAAATGCCTGAGCCCTAATAAAAAAAGTAAAATAAAACATGTGTGGCCAAAACCAACCCATCAAGATTCCAAGTAAAGCAATGAATATACATATTAAAAACAACAACAACAACAACAAACAAAACAAAACAAACAAAAACAAAACAAAACAAAACAAAACAAAACAAAACAAAACAAAACAATAAATTACCTAAACCTAGGACTTTTGTTCATTGTCTCTTTCAACTATGACTTCCTGTGTATCTGCCCTGATGGTCAGTTGCTTCTACTGTTTGATCAAAAAATCAAGACATCTTGCAAAGCATTTATCATTTGTCAGTGTAGTTTTCAAATGATTCAACCACATCAGAATGGCCAGAGACTATTTGGTCTCCAGGGCTGTGTCAAGAGAGGTTGTAATTTCCATCTGCAAGCAGTTGCACACAATCAGAGTTGTGTGAGGTATTGAAGAAAATCTAATTTTAGGCAGCCAGACTTCAAAGACTAGTTTCCATATGTTCCTTACACAGACAGACTCCTGCTGAGTTAAACTCCTGCCTCTGACTCATTGTCTACAGACAAAATCAGTCCAGGGAGCTAAGCTTTCTAAAATTCAATTTGTACTTAAAAATAGATGGTAGAAACATTTCTGTTTTAGATAACAAGTAGGCCAGGCTTGATAAATAATAATTCATCCATACACTGAAGTGACTCAAAACTTATCTTATTTTTCAAAGCCAGATTCCTCAAAAACTGCATGATACAGGCTCATAGTGGGGAGAAGAAATGTGTCTTACAATCCAATACATTTGTTTTATGCTGGGGTCCATAGAAAAGGCTTGGTGCCAGCTTCTTTTAGGCAGAAGATCAGATGCTGTAGGGCCTCCAAAGGCAATGTTTAATGTAAACGTAAAATACCAAATATTTTGTTTAACTTCAAATTTATGATCAAGTGTGCAGCTGGAGTGCCAGTGCAACTGAATGGTACAAATTGATTTTGAAGTATTTCTTATATGACCATTTGAAGATGTATGTTGCCCATTTGCTTTGTTATTGATATCCCCTATGTTTCCTTTCATAAGCATTATCAAGCAGGAACATTGTTTTGGGGTGTAAAGAAAGCTGAACTTTATCTCCTGATGCTTTACTTTTGGGTCAGGTTTTGATACTTCAAATTAGAAAATTAGTATCACTTTATACTGCAGGTAGTCCCACTTACCAGCTTCACACCCAAACATGAAATGAGGACTATATAACTGAACTTCCATGTGTCAGCAAATACATTCTGTATTTATGGTTCTTCAGATTTTAGGAACTTAATTACCTTTCACAAGTTCCCTAAAATATTTAGTGCTCTAGGATGAATTTCTTCACGTTCTAAGTGTATCTGAATACGAGTACTGTTCCTTAGTCTGGTATGCAAGCCTGTCTTTTTGTTGAAATCAGCATATTATATATCTGGGTCTGTGGTGAAAACTGAGATAGTAAATAGACAGAATAATTGAGATATCTCTGTCATTTCCTATTTGGTCTTTTTCCCCTGTTAAATAAGCTGTACCTTTTGCCACCTCCTCAATGTACTAAGAGAATCTTTTCTTGCGATGTCTGATATTCCTCACTAGCAATAACTGCCCTTTAACCTTGTTTTTTCTGATTGTATACCTATCCGGTATAATACCTTTCTGTTCCTCACTTATGATGTGTTCATTTTTGATTTTTAAGTTCTTTAAAGAGTCATGACAGTCTCTTTTCTCTACAGTAGGATCTTTTGACTTTCAGTTTTTAATATAGTCTACTTTAATAACTGCCAGTCCTCAAGAACTTCATTTTCATTTAGAATTTCTTCCCAGAAGATCCAACCTACCATTTCCCTTAATCAGTTGGGTTTCACTGTTCTTATGCACTGGTTTTTGCAATAGATAACTCAGACAATTTCTTGACATTTTTTTTCACCAAATTGCTTCATTCTTTCAAATTCTTACTTAGCTTCTCCTTATGAATCTGAATCAAACTCATGGCACCAGTTCCTGAGTAACTTTCTCTGCCATCTAGATAAATGAAACTGTACATGAAATATAGCAAGTAGTTTTTGGGCAGCCTTCATTTTCCAGATTTTTTTTTTCAATGTATAGTTTGGTAATAAAATCTGTCTTTACAACTTTTTACTTTGAATTTGTTCATTAAATCTAATTGAGCATGATTCTCCTCTTTCTCTACTGACTGGTAACTTGCTGTGTACAAGATATTTTAAATGTTACCATTCTTTAATTTTTTGGAAAAAGAGGAAAATACTTAGGGCTAGATTTCCAAAGGATGGAATTTCTCACTTGGTGTTCTTACAATTAAGCAGACAAGAGAGGCAATATTATCACCCTCCCTATTTTATAAAGGGGAACTGAAACTTAGTGGTTTTCCAAAGGTCATTTTTGATGTCCATGGAGGATGTGAGATCTGCTTTAGAACTCATTAATTCCAGTCTAGTCTCTAAATGACAGGTAGTTTTTCCTCACATTCATCTAAATCTAGTTTATTTTGTAACAGTTATTCAGGTTCTTTGTCATCAAATTTAAATATCATTTAATTAATTGCTTCACACTTTGGAATTTTTAATCCTTGCTGAAGAATAAATTGCCTTTTTAAAGGTTTCTTTGGACCAACAGATTGTGATGAAAAAGTGGGGGCAAGGTTTAAATGAATCAGAAATGTTATTTCTGTTTCATCTATTTTCATGGCTGATTTTCCTGTCCACAAATGTTTTACACATGTATTTATGTATGTATGCATTTTATTTTATGTTATTGACTGTTGGTTTTCTACCAACAGTTTAGATAACAGTGGTATGTGCTATGTGCTGTTTATCCAGTTACTGAGTAGTCTTAGATGTGAATAATGTATCCTAGCCTTGCTTCTCACAGTTACCAGTGATTGGAAAGAGAGAAGAGGTGGCAGGGCCACAGCTGATAGGGTCAGGTCTTTGCTCCTTTAGGAAGGAGGGAAAGAATCACACATCTCTGCTCGTGGAGCTGCTGTTCACACTGTTAGATCCTACACAGCCCCCAGTCAGCTGCACCCTCTGCTCCTGCATTTATCCCTAGAAGAAGCTGCCTTACATTCATACCCACACAACATGCTTTTCTTTTATTTTCTGTTAATTTTCTTGTTTTAAACATTTTACACACAATTCTACCCTGCCTTTTTCAAATTCATATTCCTCTGATTCTCACCTCAAGCTTCTTAAACATGGAGCAGACACACAGTCAAGCGAGTCCAGCTGACTCCCGTACTCTGAATATCCTGTGTAGACAGGAGCCTGATTTACTTTTGAAGTGTTGGTGGATGTGATAAAGCTATTGAACCTGTTTTCTAAAAACATTATTGGAATTGGTCCCTGGAGTCACTTGGCTGGTCTCTCTGTTCACAAGTAATAATATCTGTAATAATCACACAAAGAGCTGCCCAGAAGTTGAAAACCTAAAATTTATTCCCAAGCAGCACTCAGTTTTGTTCATCCAAATACCAAAATGCAAATAATTTTAAAAGTAATCCCTTTTTCAGAACTAGGAAGCAGCAGAGATGGGAAAGGAAGAGGCCAGAAAAGGAAGGAGACAAAGGTGCTCATAAAAGCTGGAGACTGATAGCAGTGGAGAGATTTGTCAGTGTTCCCAGTGCTTACAATGCCCTGGTTTTGTTCTTCCAAGGTTGAATTTCTGCTGAATATTGGCCGGCAAATGTGCTCTTGGCTCGTGGAACTGCTAGTTGTTATTTATCACACAGCTTAGGAGCTGCAGATACACTTTTTTTTTTTGATTGGCCACATGCCAGCTCAAAGCAGAAGGATATTTGCTTCCACAAAGGGGTTAAAATTACAAAAGAACAAAAGAATAAAAGGACTAGCATATAGCTGAAGACAGAGATGTAAACTATTAGCCAATTCTGGATAGCAAGATGTCTTCTGATTAGTCAGCCATTTAGCTGAAGCCAGGTATACAGAACAACATGTCCTATTTAAGAAGCCAAATGTGATATCCTAAATTTGGAACCATTTGTAGGTGTGCTGGAGCAGGTCAGAAGCCAGATAACAAAAGTAAGAAAGAAATCCTCGTCTCTTTTTTTTTTTTTTTTTTTTTTTTAACAACAATAATTGTTTGTCTGCCCATAGTGAGTTTTACTCCACGCTAGCTGAGCTGTACCTGGTGTGTATGAGAATGCTATCTCAAGTCTTTTTTACTGCTCTTCCCTATAGCAACATGAAGTTCAGGTGAAGTCTAGGAGAAAAAGATCTGTAGTTTTATGGTAGGTTCATGCTGTGGTAGCTTATACCAGAAAAACTGAAACTTTGCAGGCAGGGTAATTATTCAGTTCTTTTATATTATTCCCAGGGTTAGATACAGTAAAACGTGTAAGTTGAGCAATTAAAATAATGAAAAATGTCAGTGTTGTTTTATATGTTGCTTTATTTAATAGGAAATGGAGAGGGGGTGATGACTGTGGAATGATTCATTTCTGATGCACACTCATATATTAGCATTCCTTGTGCTTGCTTTTGTGTGTGTAATTCTGCACTTTGACAGAGAATTATTAACTGTAGCTGGTTCAAAACTGAATGTACAAAGGTTCAGTGGCCTCCTCACTGCATGGAAGAATGCTACTATGATATCGGCTTGCACTTCCTTATATTCTTTAAAAGTTGGATAATCCAGGGCTAGAAATTGTCCATGACATTTAAATGTTGGATATAGCAAGGGGGCAGTAACGTCCAGAAGCCTGCTTGGGCTTCTGAAGCTTGGTAGCTGCAATACTTGAAGACATGGGGCTTTGATTGAAACAGCATGGTACCAATTTCAGCTGTCACCTGCGAACAGCATTGCAGTGGTTGTATTTGTTCTGACATTTGAAACGCTGGCAGGATGTTTTAGGCCTTGTTTGAGTGCTCCCATGGGATATATAGCGATTTCCTATGTTGTCCCTAGATGCCAGGTCTGTACCAGTGGTAGAAGCCATCTTCCAAGTCTTTGGTGCTTCTGTGCAAGCATCAGTTGAACATTTGCAGAACTTTTCAGTGGAATATATTGGAACTGAGTTAGTTTGGAGGGAACAGATATATCTGGTCTGTACCTGGACGTTTAATGCGTGCATTTCACATCCTACTGTGAATTAACTGCCACCTGTTCCCAGATTATCTCAGAAGTATGTGCAGCAGTCTGCTGTGACCGCAGCCTGGATATACTGCGCTTCCCAGCAGGGAATGATAATGCTTCCCTCCTGAGCAGGGTCACAGTGAGGTAAGAAACAGATTGTTGGGTGTGTTGGTACCCTAGCAAAGAGTAGTTGGATGGACGCTAGTGTAACATTTTGTAATATCTATGGATATTAATAATGCCTTTAAATCTTAGTTCCTACTGATCTATTTTGCTTCAAAATCTGGCACCAAGGAATATCTCAAGGTCAGGTCATATGTGGGTAAGGGGGAGACAGTGGGAAAAAGGATCTGTACAGCTGCACTCCAGACCTTTTGGCTATAGGACATAAAACTTGGATCCACTTTGTGCACATCTATTTCCAGATCAGAAATTAATATGTATATATTTATAAGTATGGCACACAGCAATATTTAGTTATTTTTTATATATAATGAAAAAGATGTTCTGAGCATATGAGGTTCTCGTCTTCAGTATTTTTAGTTTTGATGTGGCTCTCCAATTGCCTTAGGAGTGTCTGCAGGGTTTTCTTGCATTTGCAGGGAATTTACATTTTAAATTGCATATGATGTACTTTCTCTACACTGTTCTAACTTCTAACCGTCCTTTTGATTATTAGCATTTTTTGACACAAGTCAAGATACTTTGCTCCTTTCTAGCCATACAGCTTCTGTATTTCCCCCAAACTATTTACCGTCCAACATGCTTCCATATCCCTTTCTATAGGCAGGTATTTGCATTTCAGTTGTACCCTTTACTTGCAGAGTAGCCTAATTTGTTCTTCTTTGTAATCTTTATACTTCAAGGGTATTGGGAAGGCAAATGTTATTCTGAATTTTTAGCTTTCTGAGGTTTATTTTAATTGACACAGCGCTTCACTTAAGAACAGCCCATTCCTTTCCAGCTCTTGCTTTTCTCGAAGGTGAGCTGGAGGGGGTGGAGACCATCCCCTATCACCAGTGGAGGCCAAGGCTGTTGCAGTCTGGCTCTGCTTCAGGGAACCCTGCTCAGCACCAGCCTCTAGCCCAACTCCCTCATCTTCCTTGGCTTCTCTAATTTAAGTTTCTGTGTAATGTCTATTCCTGGCCACCACTGCTCACAGGCACTTAGATCCTTGCAAAACCTCTTGAGAAAAAACAATGCATAGAACAACATCAGAGTCACTGTCTCTGTTTCTTAATGGCATTGATCAGCATTTCTAAAATCAAACAAGTGTTTTGTGTTGTTTAGTTAATTCAAGCAAGGTCCAAAAAGATACTGTTCATGTCAGATACTGCTGGCTTGCAGCTACCTTCCTCATTGGTGTTGCTTTCTTGCAATTTTTTGTCTACCGATTTGGAATTTCATTTACATGAACCTTATACCACCATGGCACAGAATTTTATGACAAGTACTTCTTGGAGGAGTTTGAGCATTTTCTGTCTTTGTCCCAGTAAACACTAAGACAAAATTCCCAGGTATTAGCATTTTCTAGGTTGGTATCTATTGTATTGGATAAGAGTCTTTGTGACTGCTAATTGTGTTCTGATGTAGTAACTGTGATTGCACCTTTAGGATTAATTCCTGTTTAGGGAACTTTAAAGCATAGTTTGGATCAAGTGGAAATTTTTTTAGTGATTCAAAATGGCACTGATAGCTTTGGAGACATTCTCTTATATACACAGTGGATTGCAGAAACTTACAGAAAATGCGCTTTCTGTTGGAGAAATATAGACAAAGAAAATTTGATCCTGAAAAAAAAAAATAACTAAAAAGTCATAACTGCTACAGTAGTTATTTATTTTCTCCTGGATTTAATTATACTCTCCGGTGTAGTTAAAAAGCCCTCAATATTTCATTCTCATAAGAGCAGCAGTTACTATGCACAAGCTTGCATTTGTGATTGGACCACCTTTAATATTTATTTGCTATCTTTGTTGGATTTCAGTAAAAGTCAGTTATTTGGAATTATATTTATTATCCTCATTGGTTTACAGCTCCATAATGTTTGCTTATAAGCTCATTCCCTTGAAAACAATACCTGCTTTCATTACAAATAAAGGAGAGAGGTGTCATATATCGAGGGCTTTCTTGTTCTGGTTTTCATTTTACATGAATCCTAGAATTGCAAGGATGTTTAGATAAACAACTCAGCTTTATATGACATTTATATGACTAAAGAATTTAGAGACTGTTTGACTTTTAGACGTCTATTGAATCCCTTGGTGTCTTCTCTGCTTGGGCAGCATTCAGCAAGAGAATGAGTTTCAGAGTTTGGCTATTAAAGTCAAAAGAAATTAATTTTATTTATGTGGATAAGAGAAAAGAAAGTTGTGAGCTCTTGCTAAAAGTGGCATTAAGGAGTACTGGCAATTTACACAATATATATTTGTACAATGTATTAGTACACATTGTGTTCAATTAGCAGTTCCTCCTTGATTTTCAGTTCCCTTTGGGGATACCCATGTTTTACGTATTATCACCACACACTGCCAAATGAGAAAAGCAGAGCACAGGCCATGGGACCCAGGTCTGTTCAACAGGGTGAGCTGGCAGAAGTGCAAGCTAACATCAGGCTGTCTGCCAGGACAGAGGCAGGAGCAGACATACAGCTCGCCTGGGCTAGCAAATCACGCTGCACTGGCAGGCTGGTAACAAAGCACCTGGTGTTTCTTTCCAAGGGTCAGGATCAATGTCTTCATGCATTTCAGCCAGTGGTGTGTGTGTGTGTATATATATACAGATTACATATATATATATCTGTACACCATTTCATGCTTCTCATGAGAATGAGGTATGTCATATTTCTAGTATCTCATATACATGTATGTATTCACATGCCTATAACTACCTAGGACACACAGATATTCTAAAGTTTGGTTTTGTGTCATGTATGAGGTGGCTGCCTTCCTAATTTGAACTTCTTGCTAGAATCCCAGATTTGTTGAAGAGGTGCTTCCTCTGAAACCCCACAGCCTGCTGTTGTTATCAGCACTGCTGATGTTATACTTGAGTGGTGGCTCAGCGTACTGGCCGTGCTGTCCCAGATGCAGCTGCCTAGCAACCTCTTCTGCAAAGTCGCAGTCTGGAGCTCCTGGCTAGCACCTTCTCATCTGGGTTGTCTTTATTCTCTCACCAGATCATGCATCAAAAGCTGTCCCACCCCTTTTGCCTTCAGGAATGGCAGTAAGGGTGGATTGTCACCTGTCAGGTCTGACTGTCTTTATCAGTTCATCCTAACACGTATTTTTTAGCCTCTTTACTTTTACATATTTTTTTTGCATTTTATTTTATTTTATTTTATTTTATTTTATTTTATTTTATTTTATTTTATTTTATTTTATTTTGTTTTATTTTATTTTATTATTTTATTTTATTTTATTTTATTTTATTTTATTTTATTTCTTTTGTTTTGTTGTTGTTGTTGCTATACAGGGGACAGTAGAGGCTGTAGTGCTTGTGAACAATACACTGGAGCAGTGCCATTTACCTGGTCTCTCAGGAACTAATGAAAAGAGTAAGATGGATTTACATGGTTGAGTTGTACAAACAGTCATTGCAGGGATTTCACTAGAAAACAGATAAAAAGGAGAGAATAAACACTAAGCAGTTCTGTTTGTCTATTAATATGCATAACAGGAGCTACTTCCTGAGGCGTCTCTATTTTAATAGATTAATTTGGAGTATTTTTGAAAGCAAATGCAATTAGCTTTGATTCTTTTTTTTCAGAATGACACTACTTAAGGTACCCAAATGCGAGCCCAAGATGTCCTTTTCTTACATTCTCTGAGAGAATACTCCAACACATGCACTTCACTTTCTGTCAGGTGGAAAAGGCTTTGTCTGACATCTCTCTGCAAACTCACACAAATGACTCCTTTCTCTCAGTTTACCTCGGTGGTGATTAATGGACTTTCTGCACCAGTGAAACAGATTTCTAGATAACCTTTTTATTACTGTTTCTTGTACCAGGTCTTAGTACCTCATTGTGCTAGGCATTGCACAGACATGTGGTATCAACTTTTCAAATTGCTCAGCGTTGGCTTTTGCATGTACAACTAGGCTGGAGAGTCCCCGGGTTCTCAGAGGTCAGCAATGAATTGTGGCCAGAGTCTGGATCTCAGGAAGCTGTTTTCTTCTGGCTACTGTCCAAAACACAATATCTGATCACCCCAGCATATACCGTCTTTACAGGTCCTATGACTCCCTGGTTTGTATCTGTGTGGGAGGCAGCACACATCCACCTGGGGCTGCTCCCGGGCTCTCCCCGCAGCGAGGTGCGCTGGGCCATGCCTCCCCATTCCTGTGAGACTGGAAAGCAGTATGGACATGCAGCCACACCGAGGAACTGGAAAGACCTGTGTTCCCTATTTCAGATGTAGTCCAAGCACCTGTACTTTCGAAATGGTTCTTCAGAGTTGACTCCAAGTAAGAAATAGCTGACAGTCCAATCAGTTTAGATTCCACACTTGCCAGATGTGCAAAGAGCATGCTTAGAGCTGTGCCATTGCAATCCACCAGGTGAGAAACTGAAGCACAGTGGGATTATCTGATCTGCTCAAGCCCTAAGTATGCTTATTGCAAGGTTGGCAGCACTAGCAGTTTTGTCCAGATTTTCCCAGTTTCCACCAGTAATTTAATTCATAATTATTTTCCTTCTTTTTCATTCATAAAATGCTATGAATAAATCATATGCTGAATTTACTTTGGAGGTATGTCTCTCATGTATTTACTTACCTCTGGACAACTGCTGTGGCATCAAACAGTAGACAGCCCTGGCGACTAGTTGTCCTAGCACTAGTTGTCCTAGCAGGTGAGCTGGTAGTAATTGCAGGAGCTTCCAGGTCTGATTCTTGTTTTTTTGATCTCCTCTCTTACACTCCCCTCTCCAGTTCCAGAAGTGTTTGTTCCAGAAGTGTTTGTTCCTCTTTTCATTACCGTGACATCTCACTGAGGGCAGAAGGGTGACATTACTACTAATGCTGCTGTGAAGATTAGCTGGCAGCTGACAGACTGATGGCCTCACCACTCTCTTCCTAGGTGGAACAAGCTTCCAGAACTGCAGGAGAAAAAGTATCTCACGCATACCTGAGAGGGGGTGGGAGGTCTGCTCTCCTTTTAGTACCCAGAAATGGCACCAGCAGCTTCTGGTGGGGAGAGAGGAGGGAGAAGGGAGTATAGCTTTGAAATATGCTACCCAGGTGCAAAATAAATGGGAGAAACTTGGAATACAAAATGAATTTTCTCATAACAGCTAAGGAAAAAAATGCAGCAGTTGATAAACGCTCTTGTTTTGTAAGTGCAACATTCTTTGTCAGCTTCATGTTTTCAGTTCTCCAAAGCTCAGGAGAACTGCTGTGAATGATGTGCTCAGGATTTTTAGGAGCTATGTGCTTCCTTACATTTGTTCCTCTTCCTTATCTTATTTATGTGAGGTTAGATGCACACATTATTTAAGCCTCAAGAGAAATAGGCCAGCTCATTTCAGCTTTTCAAAACTAGATAAAAAAAAAAGAGACTCCATAGTCTAGATACTATTTTAAGGCTCACAAACATAGTCTCACACATTAAAGATTCTCCTGAGGTAACGAATCTGTCATTGTTTTCAGAGTGGGATGCAGAAAATTATTTTTTTGTACCAGAAACGTTCAAAAGAAAACCAGAACTGACTTCTTAAAATTGAAACAAAATCATTGACTGCAATTACACGGAGGGCCCTTTTTTCACTCTAAATCATAGACTTAGAATCTGTACAGCTTGACTGCTCCCAGCATAGCACAGCCTCAGCGTGACCACGGTCTTCCCCAGCGTTTGAAAGGCAGTAACCAGAGGCAATGCAGCCAGCAAAGGGATTGCTGGTCACTGCTGCCTTGGGTGGGGTAAACCTTGGAAAATGTGGGGAATTCCTCAGTCCCATCATTTGGTGAATAAGGAAAAGAGAAGCCCAGATTCAGCCCCGAGCAGAGCAGGCCAAGGGGAGGCCTCATGGCGGCCTGCAGCTCCCTCATGAGGGCAGCGGAGGGTCAGGTGCTGAGTTCTGCTCTCTGGGGACAGAGACAGGACCCGAGGGAATGGCATGGAGCTGGGACAGGGGAGGGTCAGGCTGGGGGTTAGGGAAAGGGTCTGCACCCAGAGGGGGGTCGGGCACTGGGCCAGGCTCCTCAGGGACGTGGTCACGGCCCCAAACCTGATGGAGTTCAAGAAGTGTTTGGACAATGCTCGCAGACACAGGGTCTGGTTTTTGGGTGGTCCTGTGTGGAGTCAGGAGTTGGACTTGATGATGATCCTTGTGGGTCCCTTCCAACTCAGGATATCCTATGATTCTTTAAGAAAGTGAAACTTTAGAGTTCTAAGGAGGTTGAGGGGATTACATACATGGGCCATAATTGTCCCTTACAGCACAGGGTATTTGTCAGTTCTATGATTCTATGAGATGCACTCAGAAGATTGCAGGTGGAGAATGAAAAGTGCTGCCCCAAGTAAGCTGAATTTGCATGTGTTTTTCCTGTTCTCTGGAGATATTTCAGTTTAAAAGAGCAGAGCAAAATGAATGAAGCAAAGTTTTTTTTTTTTTTTTTTTTTTTTTTTAACTGGGGATCATTCTGTCGAAACATGAAAATAATGCTGATGTTCTCTGTAACACGGACATCCAAATTCTGCCTCTGGGGAGGAGTCACTCTGACCTCGCTCTGCAGTCTGCACTGCTGAGATAAAGAAGCTTGTGGCAAAGAGTTTACATTTCTTAAATCTTTTTGAAATGAAACAGAAAGTCTGTATTTTGTGGATGTGACCTCCTGAGAAGCCTGGGCTCCTGAGCCCTTTCTCAAGCACTTGAGCTCCCTACTCTAGTAGTAGCAGGGAAGATTGGCAGAGCACCATAACACAGAAAGCATGGTTAGTGGGATCAATTGTTTAAAAACATTAACATTAGCCTTTTTTTTTTTTTTAATTATTATTATTTTGCAGGATATTAGAACTTTTCCATTTGGGAAATCTCTGGAAAATGGAAGTCTGAACTTGGAGTGCATGTAGGAAAAATTGGCATTGTCAAGGGATCTTGCTTAGCTACAATGTTAGCAAGGGAAACATCAAATCTGTGTTTTCCAAGCAGATTTAAAAAATCCTGGTGCTCATGTAATTTTGATCATTGGAGAACAGGGTATAATCTTGCACTGGGAATTTTGTGGGCAAGATTAACTAAATTATTTGTTTTATTAAATTTACATAACTACAAAATTGTGCAGTGTTAGCTTGTCTTATGAAGGAACTAAAAGTATGTAAGGTCACTACTTTTTAAAGTCAATGGATAGGCAGGGTGCATTAGTTCTAAGCATTGTTGTCTTTGGTGTATAAAGATTATTAATGACCAATATGCAGGCTTACTAGACTGCATGCTTGTCTTGCTCTTCAGTCTGTATCAAACACATTTTCCATGTGTTGAGATACTATGTCTGAGAGCTGGACCCCTGTGCTGCGGCCTTTGTTTGTTCCCTGAATTGGTATGAGTTACCTAGCAGGGCAATGAGAACGCCTTCAGGGACATGTCTGTGTGTTTTCAGAAGATAACAGTATACCAAGAAAAGCTAAAGAGAATTTCTTCTGTCTAACCAATAAAGTGATTGTGTGGAAAGTTGTACCTGTCTGACTGAATATATGAAAAATAGGTGAATAAGTATCACAGATCTGCCTGGTTTAAGAAGTGTGAGCATCATGACACTAAGATCAAGATACTTTCTTAAGTAAACAATGACCTTCCTTTCACTGATGTTCATTTTTAGAGTATGTTGTACGTCAAAGTCATGAAAGTCAGGCTCAAGTGACCATTTTATTGAGAGTTTAGATGCATGATGTTCAGTTCCAGGGAAACTGCCTACCCAAATGCACTGCTCGCTGCACTGCTTTGCCAGCAGACAAACATAGAACTACTGGTAATGGACATGGCTGTATAGCAGGAAACACCTCTAAAGATGCAAACACATTTAGAAAGGAATTTGTATACCCAGTGTTCATTTAGTTTTAATGGGATGTAAACACACAAATTTGTAGATGTCTCTGGGAAGCTCATCCTTGTTCATTTGGGAAATCTGCCAAAAAGGACAGCAATTGCTTGAGCTTGAAATAATGTCATTATTTTTTGTTTGGAGGTGGGAGGAAGGGCATTGATTTTTCCAAACACCTGGCCAACCGGACTGACCTAGACCAGCCATCCACTGAAAAATTAAATTCTCGGGAATTTGTTTTAAAAGATTTTGGCTGTATGTAACACAAAGTTTTTCAGAAGACTGTGAACTTGTAAATCATGTAGTGTCACCTTGGAGTGGTATTTGACACTGTGGCATTCATTTATATTATATCTTTCTCAGTATACGTATCAATTGCTTTTGTAAACAAAAATTTATTCTATATGTGAGACATTGCTCTCTTGATTTTGCCCCTCCGTCACTCCCCTTAACTCCTCCCCAAAACAGATGTTCCTATAAAATGATTTGTCATTTGTTCCTGAACTTTTCTTAATGATTGTGGTGGCATTTCTAATATTTCTTGGAGGCAAGTGCAGCAGCTGCCACAGTAATTGTTTCACTAAATGAATGGAATATGTTACACTACCAACAAAATCCAGCTATGATTTCATAATTATTGCTTCCCTTGATCAGCTCCAGAGCTAGGCTCTGGTAATTCTGAATATTCCCCATTCCTAAATCCTAAATCCCAGGAGTGTACAAAACTCGGTGCTGTATGCTGTTTGTTGTGCATGTTTAACAAATATTTTATAGATTAGAAAGATTTTGCTGGAGAAATATGGCAGGAGACATTTTGACTTAATTTCTTTGTCCTGTTCTAAGCTCTCAACCTTGACTGGCCATTACGCAGACCCATCATATATAACACAGATGGATTTCCTGTGAGGCATATATGGACTTTCTTTCTAGAATCTTCTGTACTGCTTTTATTTCTTTTTCTGATTCTTCTTTATCAGATTCACAGGAAAGGATTCGGGTAAATTTCTCAACTGTTCTGTAGGGCTTCGTTTTCTTTTTGTTTTCCACGGAAATAATGAAAGGAAGTTAAAATGTCTTATACATGCTTTCTGCTATAGACAAAGATCACGTAAAATGTAAAACAGTACATGCTGTCTTTGACCTTTGTTCTCCCCTTTCTCCACTTTTCACATCTTATGCAAATGCTATGCTCCAAGGCAATAATGAACTTATTTCATTAATCAAACAATAATTTATACAAAGTTTGTTTTTAATATCCCAGCCTATCTTACCAGTACTTTTTCTAATGCTTCTAAAAAGTTGCTCATATCAATCAGTCTCTATTTTTACACAATTAGCTGCTGTGAAAATCGTTTTTAGTTATCTATTAAAAACAAACAAACTAAAATAAACAAATGAACAAAATGAACTAACAACTCAATCTCTGCAGAGCACTCATAGCTATTCCGAGCTTGTGATTCTGCCTTGACGTGCTGAATTGGTCACAGTTCATTAGATCATGATTTGAAGGGCTGCAGATGTTTGGACATAGCGATTTAATTTGATCTATTATACTTATTTAGGTCAGATATGAAACTGTGATCTAGGTCTGTATCTAAATTCTGAAAATGTTACAGTTCCATCAGTCCTAAAATGATTAGGTGATACATATTTGGGGTATCTGGGACTGCTGTCTTGTACACTGTCAGTTGCAACTGCCTCTACAAAGCATTAATGTCATGATATCTTTTCTGTTAGCCATTTATAAAATACCCACAGCTGTAAACATAATTCTCAGGGACAACCAGAAAACCAGTCATCGTGCAGTATTTAATAGCAATGTGTTTAATCCTAAACGCTAGTTAACACAAAGGCATTGCTGAAATTAATGCCTGTTCCTAATTGAAACTTCTAGAAGTTGTGGAGTTTAAACTCTGATTTTAGAAAGCTTAGCAAGCTTAGCAGTAACCTGTGAGGAAGGGAAGAGCTATAACTAAAGTTATTTTTTTTTTTACAATTTTTGGAAGGGACCTCTCTAGGCTTAAGGATATTACTTTGATATATTTGAGAAAACAAACAAACAAACAAACAAAAAACACCCTATGATGAGCAATGATTATTTCCAGATTTGTTTTGGTATACTTGTGAAGTATCCAATCTGTACAATCATCTGTTTTTTTCGACATTCAGTCAGATAATAAAATGTCTGGATTCAGAAAAGACCCTTGCTTATTACAGTGTCTCTGGGGAAAGGAGTGTCTGGTAGAAGATGTTTACTTCATTTAACTGCTGTTGGCTCTTCCAACTGATGTTATTTGAATTTACGGTAAAAGTGAACCTGGTACTAAAATGTTTATTTTTATTTATTTATTTATTTAAAAAAGGAGAAAGCAATAGTCTGTGGAATATTCTATTATATGACAATGAGAAAAATGCTTGTAAACTGAAATTGTTGCATAAAATGTAGGCTTTTTAGAAAAGAAAACAGGAGAGAATTAATTGAATTTTGAATCTTTTAGGCTTAAAATTCTAAAAAATAATCCAGAGACTTTATGACTGTATCATTTTGCATATCTCAAACCATCATTTTCTGCTCCCACAAACAGAGACCTTTCCTTTTTCTGTTATTGATTATCCTTTTCTGGTTCTCAGTGACACAGATTCCTCATTTATATCTACATCTGTCTAGCTGTCTCAAGAAAGTTTAATTCTCAAAAGTGTATATACATTCTCTTGCAAATATCACAGTAGAATTTAGAAGGTGTTGTTTACCTATTTCAGCTAAGCAAAAGCACACCGAACTGGCTATCTCTATGTTCACTGAAGATCTCACAAATTATATTTTATAAGATCTTGATGTGCTTATAATGTATGTCCGTATATGATTTTTTTATTGATGTATTTATGGGTGTCAGAAAATTTGGATAACCTCAGGTACATAATTTATCCAATGGGCAGCTAATTCATGGTAAGTGCAACAGGAACAAGGAAAGGATATGGCAAGGTATAGTCTTTGTTAGCAAATTAGTGTTATTTTGTCTTTTCTTTTTTTTTTTTTTTCCAATTTTCCTAATTTAATGTTGACAACTGAATTAATCAAAGAAAATTGTCCTTTTTAAAATTTGCTGTTCAGCCTATTATTCACTGATAATATTAAAAAAAGGTATATTAACTGTCATTCAGTATGAAATTACAAATAACATTCAATTTTCAGCATTAAAAATATTAATATCTGGTTTGGGGTTTGATTTAAACTGTGGTGTAGTGAATGCTGGGCTTCTATTTCTCATGTATTTCTTGCTGTCTGACAACTTTACGTTAAAAAAAAAAAAAGTACTGTTGCATATACCAATATACAGTGTAATGCATAGATGTTCTTTTATCAGCCTTTCCATATCAAACCTAGACAAAACAGTACAAAGCTAACTGTTCCTTTCCTGCTACAGATCTTTATAAATTCCCCTGAAAGTCCAGCTTTGCCCATCTTTTTCTGAGGTTATTTATACTGACAGGTTTGAGTAAATTGTCCCTGACAGAGTATTCAGATAACCTTAAAAAAAAAAAAAAAATATATATATATATATATATATATATATATATATATATATATATATATATATATTTGGGCTGCTTTCATAATTTCAGAAGATGTGATGAAGCAGATATTGACCCAGTTCAGTCAGAAAGAAACAAAAAACAGGACCCAAAGAAGCCATAAAAAAATAATATATATATATTCTCCAGTATACCCTTCAAACCAGAGT
Organism: Anas platyrhynchos; assembly: GCF_047663525.1. Taxonomy (NCBI): domain Eukaryota; kingdom Metazoa; phylum Chordata; class Aves; order Anseriformes; family Anatidae; genus Anas; species Anas platyrhynchos. The sequence continues at coordinate 13,199,605 of NC_092602.1, forward strand.
AGGAAGCAAGACTTTTTTAATCCTTAAACCAACTATTAAGTCATCTTTCACCCCAGTTAAATATTAGATTAGCTCCTAGCAATGCCATCAGTAATATACAGCAGTATCTCTACTTTGGAGATATTAATAAATCCATACAACCAAAATACTTTTGAAGTTTAAAAATGTAAAAAGAAAAAATATTACTTAAAAATTATTTTCTACATGTTATGAAAAGATAACATCAGTGTTGCATGTCTCAAATCTTTAATTGGTCAAAAAACAACACTTCTGAACGGTGTGTGCATGCAGAAGAGGTGAGGGTACATACAGTAATGGCTAGCAAAAATGAAAAATAAACCTTGAAAAAGCCACAGAGTGCATAATTTCACATTTAAATAATTGGTTCTGAGACAAGCACTTTGCAGCAGCAACTGTTCCATCCAGCACTCCATGATCTGATTCCATGTGATCATAAATCAGCCTTCCCATTTGCCATTGCCTTTTTCCCAGATAACAATTGGTTACAAAGAGATCAATCTTTTGCTGCAAATACTTTCATTTAAATGATTCATCAGATCATGTTTATTATGAAGAAAAGTGTAGATTATTTCATTCAATTCATTTTGATTCATTGACTTTCATTCATATTCAGAATGAAAATAAATGTTGGAATTAGATATGGAGGAGACATTCAAGTTTCTGTCCAGCCCTCGGTTGCCGTCAATTATTCACAATAATCCTTTATAACTTCTATAATTTTTTCCTACAACAACACTGCAAATTTGATGGAGGTATCTATAATAAATAGAAGAGGACTGAGGACATGTTGTTTGATTTGCGCATGGATAACAGAAGAATAAGCTGCAAACAGAACAGCCTTGGACTCAGTTGACACATGATGTAACCTCAGCTGAGAGATAGCAGTTAATGTGAATTCTCTTATTGAAAGAATGTTTTGATAACTCCAGCAGGGTAGCTGGGTTGTTCTGTCAAAAGTGATACTGGATTCATAGTCACCAGTGGGCTGGCAGGGGAAGGGATTCAGTATATGCTGGCATATAGATAACAATCATAGGTATAGGAACCCAAGTGTCTATGGAACAGAACAGTTAGGAATAATTTCCCAGAGAATGTAAGACTGGACCAGTATAAAATTGTAGTCCAATTGTTTGTTTGTTTGTTTTCAGGCCTTTATCTTGTCCATTGTTAAATATTCATGGCAGATTCAGGCTCATCAGGTCAGACATTATGGCCTTTTTAGGGAAGAGGGGGGCTTCCTTATGCAAAATAACCTGGTAGTAATTGCATTTGTAAGGGATTAGCATTTTCTTAGCTTTGACACTGCTGCAGTATGTTAAGGTCTGAGTTTTTGACCAGATAATCTGCTATCCATGATGTAGTTGCAGCCCCCAAATGAAGTTCCAGAAGATTTTGTTAGGCAGGGTTTCCTGGGCTTGTGCTGCAAACTCCCTCCTTGCTTATTTACATTGATCCTTGGACTGTGCCTTCTCAAAATGGGGTCAAATATACAGAAGGACACATGGAAATTAGAGAAAAATAAACATTAAACTTTTCTCATAGTCTAAATATGAGTTGCTTCATTTTTCCAGTAACATCACAGTTTTTGAAATGAAATTGTCAGAATGAGGACCATAAGGGAGTTTTAAAGGCATTTAGGCACTTTACTCCTATTGAGATAGTCACCTGAATATCCTAAAAAAAAAAAAAAAAAAAAAAAGCTGACCCTCTTCAAAAAGAGCTTCATTAAGCCCTACATGCAATATGCAAATTGCCTTTATAACCTCTTCCTTTTTACTATCTGCTTTTGCATAATGTAACAACAGGGCTTTGAGATTCATGCTGTGCCCTGTTTCTGCTGGGCAATCAATATACATACTGACATTGCAGAACAGTGATATAAAGATTGCTCTTTCCTCCTGTAACACCAGATCATTTAAACAGCAGCTGTCTTTCTTACGAGGGAAAAAGGCAGAGTAGTTATAATTTCGAATAAAAACCTAGTCAGATTTTTTTCTTCTACCCATTATATGCCAACCAGAATGTATCAAGTAAAAGACTCTCTTGGGAGAAAGCCTTAATAGCCCTTTTCTAACAAAATCAAGTTTAAGATTTAATGATGTTAGGAAAAAAAAAAAAAAGTAGTTTATTTTAACATAAACACTTAAAAATACAAAACTGCGAGCAGATAAATGATCCTTTGGCTGAGATTCATTTTAAGGAGCCGTTCTGGTCTTTCAAAGCTAATAAATTGCTGCCAATAAAAAATGACACGCAGGAATAAAAAGACATTGCAGATTCCATATCAGACTTTCCAAAGTTCACTGAGGACAGGGGCGAGCTTTTGCCCAACTTCAGGAAGCAGCATTTCACATCTGAAGTGAGAGAGTTTTCAGAAGACGTGTTACCTGCTTCTTTAAAGGGGAAAAATTAGAATCCTTCCTGCTCCTCTTCTTGCTGTAGAGAAGCCAACTGAGCTAAACCCCAAGCAGTTTTGTCTTTGCTGAAGTAGGCTGTGGAGTGATGCATGGGTTACTCCTAAGAGGAAATCACGCTGCTTTTAACATGTTCTCAGCCCTGTAGTAGAGGATCATTTTGGTATGTTGTGGTTCCCCATTCTTGCATCTAGTTTGTGCTCGGCTGACAGCTGTTATCTCCACCGCTGCTCTGAAACACGGTTCTACACAGGTGAATTAAATCAGTGTATTTTCTAACAACTGGGATTTTAGCTCAGCTGACTGTATGAGCTGGTACAAAAAGATAATTACTTGCTTGGTTATTGTTTACATCAGCTATCATATTTCAGAGAAATGGGATATAAATATTCAAGGTTAGTGTTATATGGTTCTTACTGTATTTTCTTACAATATAACCAGGCAAACAGCAGGTGGATTATGCAGAACAGCCTCTACCGGAATAAAGCTGTAATTGAAATGGACATTGATGTCACTGAACGATTTATCTTCCTTAAAAGGGTTTTGCTTTACAAAAGAAGCTAATTTAGTCTGGGAAATTAAATTGATAGCCATGTGGGAGCATTTGTCTAATTCACTTACAGAGTTGTATCATTAACCATGATTGTTTGATCAATATTTACAAAACAGTAGAATTTACTCAGCTGACAGATGTCAGAGTTACTCTCCTCATTACTGAAAGTAGATTCTTTGTGGGTAACCTGCAACAACATCCACCTCCTCAGGGACTCAAAATGCTAACAAGGCACTAATAACAGATTTTTAAATACACAGTACAGTCTTCTACAGTGTTTCAGTAGGTAGCTAAAACCAGGAAAAACTTTTCTAAAGCTATAACATTAACGTACATCAGATAAAGAAGTTTTGTAGTGACCTTACACCTTTGGATTAAACCTGAAGGATTGTGGACATACTACACTAAAGAGCTGGAAGAATAATTATTTCTTACATGTGGATATTAGTAAAGAGGGTGCTTCAAAGAAGGAAATGTTTCTACAATTACATGTGTACTGCTAGGATTACCAATTCTCCCTCTTTAATCTTAATTTTCTTGTCTCCGTACTTTCATCATGTCCGTTTTACTTATCTCTGTAGAATCTTATGTGAAAGACCTGTGGAAATTGAATTTATGCCAAATGTTTTTTAGACTGGTACTAGAAATTATTCATGCTGAAAAATATTCTATACGTTCCTACTTAAATAATGCAGAGAATTAGAGTGTTCGTTCACTTCATTAAAGCTTTCATTCATTCCTATGATTCATATCATCATGTATTCAACTCTACATTGTGTGAAACATGATTATATACCACTTCAAATAGCTTATCTGATCTTAGATCATCATTGTCCTATTTTGGGGAGAACATTTTATCAAGTGGCTAAAATATAAGGAAACTCTCTCTTCCTCCCTTCTCAACTAAACTTCACTTAATAAGAGAACCCTGATTATGATTATTTGTATATGAATCCTGACTGTTTTCATCACTTTCATAGTTTTTAACTTCATCTCTGTGGCTCACATTTTCACTGAAGTAGCGCAAATGTTAAACTGGAGGAATTTCTTTTGAAGTAAATGGAAATTATTCTTGATTTGCCCTGGCTACAGTGACATCAGATTTTCATTCTTTATTGTTTCTTACTGATTTTGGTGCCCCTTTTTCTCCTTCTCCACTCTTTCCTTTTAATGATTTTTTTTTCCTTAGAAGCTTCTCTGCATCTTGGCCTGGTTTTAAAAATAGTGCAGTTACTTCTGACTGACAAACAACACAGGAGCAGTTTCCTCTGGTTTCTTTTTTTTTTTTGCCACTTGACTTGCCTTCTGCAGTTAAAATAATATATTTTCCACTTACATAATTTTATGTTCTTCTTAAACCAACACGCACAATACATAAAACACAAGTAACTTGGCTGGCTCTCATTGACATTTAAAACCAGAAGCATGACTGCGTTATGTAAAATATGTCTTTCTTTTCACTGCATTTCCATTTTATTACTTTTTTCATATTGTAAACACTTTAAAAATATATATACTAAGTTATTAACCAAATATCATGGTGCTTTGAGATGCCCAACCATCAGATCATGACTCTTACAAGGAGCTACACATCTGTTTTGGGGGAATAGATCATGCCTTTGAATAATATAAAGCAATTTCACTGACACCTGATCCTTGCATTGGCATTTACCAAGTATTTATCACATAGGCGGTAAATGTCACTTCTACAGAAGTATTCCAGTGTGTGCAGCATATGGGGGAGAGGTATCTGGCCTCTCATCCGGCTCCCTCTTTCTAATCAGTAAATGTGAAGGTGAAATGGAGCCTGGCTTCTCCCTCTTACTCATACTTTCATGCTCAGCTGTTTCAGCCCAGTAGTTGAAAGCATAACTCCTCTCTGTGACCTGCTTGAATCCAAGGCCAGGATAACACACATAGCATGAAAGTGCGTTTTTAATTCGCTTGAGTATAAAGTCAATGTCATCTGATATCTAGTCTTTCATATTTTATGGGTTAAATCATTCAGATTTCTTGATTTGGTAGTTATGTAAGAATACAAATGCTTTGTGCAATCCTATACTCAAATTCAATTTCTTTAGGTCAGTGTACCATGAAAAATCAACTCTAGGTTTTCCAGGTAATGGAGTGCCATATGCTTGAACTTGTGACTTTAATTAAAATTGTCAAATCGGTACTTTTGAGAACTGTATTTCTTGGATTTCCTCCTACTCTCTTTGGTCCTGGATTGAAAGAAGGAAAATAGAGACAGACATGGTGATAGATTTGACAGCTGACCTATTACTCTCCAAGAAAATGATACCGTGATGGACCCTCACTAATAAGAATTCAGAAGGTATTAATGTCACTTTCAATCTGACAAATGTTTGACCTTTATTATGGTATTACAGAAATGATAGCTGCTCACACTCACTCTTCAATTTTCAATGCATACTGAAAAATGTTTAAATGTGGAAAGCCCACAGATTCTAGGCAAGTTCAAGAAATTGCTTCTGACTTAAGGCATTTTCATTAATTTATGAATGACAGAGTAAGTGGGCTCAAGTTGAAGGTGGCAATCTAAGGAACTAAAAAATCCTTCTCATAAAACTCCATAGGAGATTTTTCCATCTTTGGGAAGCTCTGTGATATGACTCTGCAGATTTTCATGGGTGTAGTGACATTCCATGTTCTGGGAAGAAAGCCAGAAGTTTAATCCCATTTTATAAGTGAGTGGGGCCAAATTCTATTCCCAGAAAATTAAATGAGGGTTCTGTAATGGAGTTCAAAAAGATTGGGAATTGACCTCTATCTAATAACTTTCAGAATAATTTATTAAAACTATTTCACTTCTTCCACTACTGTAGTGCAGATGCAAATTTGTACATTGGGTTTCAGACTCAGGCAGATGGAACAGCAGCTAAATAAAGATTGAAATTCCAATTATGTTAGCTTTATGACTAATTTATATTTCTCCTAAAAACAATACAATGCACAAGTTCATGACTTTACAGAAAAATGTTCCAGGAAGATGCATATCTGCAAAGAGGTGCTAAATAAAAGAAACAGCTTGAGAAGCATAATGTCCTGATCTCATTATGTCAACGTACACAACTACATCCAGACAAATTCTGTCGGACCAGGGCTACAGAGGGAATAGAATGTCACTTTTATATTAGAAAATTAAGTACAAGAAAGCCATAAAGGATGGAGCTAGTTTAATGTTAAGCAGCCATTTTTATAATATATCATGTAAGTGATTAATCCTCAACTCCTTGATTTCCTGTATAAACTCTCCTTGAGTAACTTCTTAAGCTTATTAGAGCTCATTGCTTTATTGAACTTCCACGATAAAGTATTTCCTATGATTAGCCTTTTGTCTGGAATACTCTCCATGGCAGAGTATAGTTGTTCTACCCAAACAGCTTTGCCTGTGAAACTTGTTTGAAAATCTCATTGATGCATATGAAGTCATTTACACTTAGCAGATAACTAGGTATTTAACAAATTCTAACTGAATGTAAGTATATGGATTAAGTTAATGCACAGTCAATATTGTCATAATGAATGGATCCTTTAATGAATAGGCAACTCTCATTTTTTTAGATTAGGACTTTCAAAGTAGTTTTGAGGGATTAACATACTAAATCCCAATAGTGCTCTTAAGATAACCTAACTTACTTGTGTACACATAAAAAATCCTCACTAAGTTTGGTCTCTTAGGTTAATGTGTAAAGGAGAGATAAGAGAGAAATAAGGTGGGGTTTTGCCAGGCTTTATTTCATTGTGTTGAAGAATTGCTAGCCCTAAGTCAATTAAATGGTACTTTAACTAATGGTTAAATTGCTTCAGCTGTCTTTCTTGGCTTGTCAGTTAAAGAAAAGTATGAGACCATGTAGTTTAGGAAGAAAGATGTTATGAGGAAATTCTTCACTCAGAGGGTGGTGAGGCACTGGAACAAGTTGCCCAGACAAACTGTGGATGCCCCATCACTGGAGGTGTTGAAGACCAGGCTGGACAGGACCCTGGGCAACCTGATCTAGTGGATTGTTTGTCTGCCCATAGCAAGAGGGTTGGAACTGGATGGTCTTTAATGCCCCTTCCAACCCAAGCTGTTCTATGACATGATTCTATGATATGATATGAAAGTGGAATTTCCAACATTGCATCTTCTAAAATAATTCCTTAGAAAACCTGTTTCAATGAATGGTTAATTTTTTTTTGGGGGGAAAGGGGATAGACTGTTACCTGATGGCATTTTCAGACCTATTTTCCAGCTTTACATTTATATTTTATAATATTTCCTTATTATATTTCAAGTTCTCAATGGAATGCATTAATATAAATACATCAATTTCTGAAAAAAAAAATAAAATTATTATATTCTAGGGAGAAAAGTGACAGCATAGAGTGATCTGATTTCTAAGATAGCTGTCTAATGTTGTGGAACAGCAGCCTCTATTCCTTGACCAAAGAGGGATGAGAAAAATCCACTCTTTATAGCCCTGCATCCTTCAGGAAAGTAATGGAAGTAATCCTAATTGTGGGTCCTATGGAAGTCTTTTGAAGTTTTCATTGAAGATTTTAGAATAGAACATGTTATGATTTGTCTTAACATCCACAGAGAAACTTAACAATATAGGATAAGATTTTTTTTTTCTTTTTTAAAAACAATTGAGAGAAAAGAACAAGGGAAAAAGCATACGCATATATTTTTTCTTAGGTTTGCCAGTATCCATCTACTGATATAACGTGGATTTTGTTATTTGTTTGTTTTACAGAAGCAAGTGCCATTTCACTGCTATGTTTAATTAATTAAACTCCCCTCAGTTGTCTGTGGACGAAGTCTGTATGAGAAACACTCACTGTGTTTTTCAGTCACATAAAAAAATCCTCATGAGATACTGATGCTGCTTATTGCGTTTCTGTCTTTCAGTGCACCAGCTGGCACAAGCTGTGCATAAAGCAGTGATGCTCTACTTCAGATTATTCGTGGATTCATCCTAATGATTAAATCCCTTGAATCAGCATGTGCTAATTTATGAAAATAACACATATCATTTAAGTGAGTTCATACCATCCCTTCTTCCTAATGTTCCCCACTTAGGAGATAAAATTCTGCAGATATCCACTGGATGCTTACAGACTGATTTCAGCACGTTTGAACAGTGCAATTACTATTCCAGTTCTTTCTTCCACAGTCTTTTAAAGACTTTTTAAAGGGTGTTTCTTTCTGTCTCTGAGTGTTGCTTCAGATACTGGGTCATACAGCTTTGAAGTAAGCTATGTCTTGGCTAAGAAGCTGGCCCTGATCCATCATATTTCCATTTGTCACACTTTCTTTTTATAATAAGTAAATCTGTCTGGATTATTTCTAGTCTACTGATATCTACGATTTTTTATGTGCAGTGCTAAGAGCTGTCCACAGTACATCACGTGAAGAGGTGTGAAGGCTGTGTAAGGTCCCAGAGGCATTCGTGCATTACTCCTCTTGTCCTAGAAGTAATGGAAAATTAAACACCTGGGCCTCGCACTGTGTTTGGTATCTAGCTTCACTGCTTACTCATTGCAACATTAAAGCACAGAACATTCCTGCTGTCTCCTGTAAAACCCTGAACTAAGATGTATTTAAATAGCTTCATGTGAACGGTTGTGTTTCAGTTACATTATGAAGGATTTAAAAAAAAAAAAAAAAAAAAAAAAAAAAAAAAAAACAGCAACAACAACAAAAAAACATCTATTAATCTGATACCAACTGTAATGATATAAAGCTGTAATTGTTTGCTGTCAAGGAAGTCTAAGAAGAAACTTATTAATATACAGTTTATCTGTCCAGATCTCCAGTGTTTCTTGCAGCCTGCGCTCTGAAACAGGAGGTGCAGGTAGTTTTCAGAAAGACTATGAACCCTCTAGTAATTCTTCTGATCCCACTTCACCAAGTCTGTAATCTGTTTATTTCATACTTCCAGGGACTGGGAAGTTTTTAGGTTCTCAGCTGTGGGAACATGCACGTATTCTTAAAGTTTTAATTCAAAGTGGTATTTCTGTTCAAACATGGGATTTCTGGTGAAATCCAGAGAGATCTCTGCCAAACTGATAGAAAATTGGAGGCTGATGTGGACAGCCTGTATTTGAAGAAAACAGTCTGAAATCAGAGACAGCATAACGTTAAAACTTGAGTACTCGTTTCTCACATTGCCTTTTCCTTCTCTCTATCCTTTCATCTACACATCCACAAAAAACTTTGAAAAACCTTGGTTTTGTTGTAAAGTTCAAAAAACAAAAAAAGTTTTTTAAAAACTTAATTTTCTGAGAATGGAACCATTTGCCAATTAACACTGCTCATGCTGTATAATGAGGACCTCACTAAAGACTGGGGTAAAGTCCTCCTCAGTGCCAAGAAGCCATCCTAATTGGGTGTGTGGTAAGGAAGGGAGTGTGTGCGTGGTGTTCAGCTTCAAGCACTGCTTGCGTCCTCACTGAAGTTAGTGCTTCTGCTAATATGGCTCTCTCTTTAATCACGTTTAATTGCTTTGCTGAATCACACCATGTTTTCTAGGCACGGAATAATTGAAGATAATCACTTTGACCTATTGCAACCTTGGGAAAAGATATTTGGAACTAGCTTGAAAAATACACTGAAAAATAAATAGGGGGGGAAGTAAAATTTGAAAAACTTTTTGCTCTGTTTTGAATCATCTGCCTATAACCATGAAAAGCATCAATTTTCACTCTCAAGTAGTTTTGTGTATGTGACCAGTATCTGTTCTAACTGCAATAAATTGGGACATGGACACATCTCATTCATGTCACCGTGAAGAAAACTCTTCTACCAAGTCGAAATGGGTAGTTAAGTGGCAGATATATTTTTTTTTTTTCAAAACTAAATTTCGACAGTATCTTATTCTCATAGTTCATTATGAAGCTTTTAGTATGCTAAATTTGAAATGCACCTTATTTTGCAATATACATTTGATATTTTATAAATAAAATGCCAGTAACTCTGTAACAGGAGCAATTTTACTGGTTTTGAGTTAAACATTTTTAATCTCCATCTTCTGCACAAAAAGAATTTCATCATAGTTCTTGTTTTGTTTTGTTTTGTTTGGCAGTTTCTGATCCCACTATGAATCATAAATCTTCAGGAACTTTTTTTCCAATCAGGTTTTCAATATAATTTTTAAAAGGTCAGAATAATATAACTTAGTAGTGTGACTGAACATGGGAATGGCAACTTTAGGACAGCTCTACTAATTAATGTTATTTTCAGAAAAAGTGGAGTGATCACATCTATTAGGAATATTACTTCCAATAGTGAAGTGTTCCAGGACCTTGTCATTGCGTTAAGTGGAATGATAACCAGTTGTGAACAAACGTTCCTGTCTACAAAATTCTCTGTTTCATTTTCATCTGTTTGTTGGAGACTGTCAAGAGAATTGTGTAATTCCAAATGACTCATAATTACATTTTGGGCTCAGGCAATATGTACGTATAAATCCTGACAGGACATTACTCAAATCCTTCATGTACTGCTGTCTCTGTGTCACTGTTGGATGCTGTTTATGCATTGATTCTTAATATACACTGCTTATAACTTCCAATTTCTAAACATATTTAGCTTTAGCATAAAGCTCAAACGAACCTTCTTGTTACTGCTCAATATATATTAGGACAGCAAACACAGCCTTCAAAATTATACCAGGACTGAGAAACGATTTGCCCTTCATTCTTTGGATTGGCCTATTTAGGGTACTGAATGTGTTCTGCCTTCTTTAAGTTTTCTTAGATGAAAAATCTTTGTATTTCCTTACTGACATTTGGAGCGAAGCAGTTAATGCTGCCTGCTTAGCAGCATATATTGTCATTGATTATAAGTGCTGGGTGACACTTTACAAAGGCATTGCTTTGTGCTGCCATTTTCAATAACATATCAGTAGGGTTGTGTGAATTCATCTGTTTGTCTATGTATTTAGATATATATTTGGACATAGTTTTTAAGAAGGTACTTAATTTAACAACAGTAAAAAGCAAATCACTTAGAACTGAATTTGATGTGCTTCCAAGCATAATGTGTAAAACTCAGCTTGTATAAAGTCTTTGGAGGAAAGCATGAATATATCCAAAGCTTTTCCGGCTTCATTGCAAACCTGAAATTATTCTGATGTTTTTTCAAGTTTGCATGGTTTCTCTGAGTAAAACAGAATCTAATTGCAAATGACACTGAGCTTAATTACAGTTGATTATTTCAGTGTTAGAAATCATGTGCCCAGCATGTCGCACCAAATTTCAAACAACCCCATAAAGAAACAACCCTTATTTACTATAACTTCTGCAAAGTATAAAGATTCAGATAAAATGGGACCTATTTTTTCCCTGAAAATAGGAATGAAAATAGAAGCTCTTTGTGCTAAAACAATTAATAAGAATTTAAGAGATTACTACTATCTTGCAATTTAGAAGGCTGTAATTTATCAAAACATCTGTCTCTTTTGGAACCAGGAGAGGAGAGTTTGAGCAAGGACATTTTCCTTCAGTTAGTTCAAAGGAAACTTCATGTTAATTAAAGGTCAAATGACTTTCTCTTTGACTTAAATAGTGGAGGAGGAAGATTGTTATAACAAAAAAAAAAAATAAAAAAATAAAAAATTGACAGCTCTGTTTTCTTCAGAGTGTACAAGTAATCTTGATTCTGCCATCTTTAATCTTGCCCCATAGCAGGTATACAGTTAAACATCAAAGGAATAGGAGAAAATGTGGACTTTTATTTTTCTTGCTTGGAGTAACACTTGACCTTCAGTGTCCACTTCAGTTAAAGCTGTAAGAATCAAAAGAGAATAGCAGAAGTCTATGTGAATGGCTTGCATGTTGGGGCAGTTCCAAAGCAGCCGAATTTAAACTAAAATGTCCCAAGTAGCCACGCTGTCCTTTGAGGTTCAGAACTGAATATTTATTCAATGGGACAGAAGTTGCCTACAGTTGCTCTCAGGAGCAGGTGAAGTATTTGCCAAACACACATCCTCTGCATCCTCTGCCCCCAAGGTGCTGAGCCTTCTGGCTCATGTTGCCTCATGAGAAGTTCAGGTCTCCTCAGGAGCAAGGAGACACCAAAGGCTCTAGTCACTTACATATTCTCTCTCTAAAAGAAAACAGGCCACCTAGCCCTAACTCCTAGATAGGAAACTCAGATTTTTCCCCTTATTTGACAATTTCTTCTTTCTTTATTTCTTGAATGTCACCTGGCAGTCCTGACTGATACTATTCCATTGAAACTGCCTTGAGGGTTTTCACTTGGGGAAACCAGAATGCAAACCTCAGGTAAAAGCAGTTACAGCCACGGTCGGATGAATGCCTGAGTCCTTTTGGGGGATCTGGAGGCGTTCAGATCTTGCAGATGTTGATACAGTGATCCCAACAAAAACATAAGTCGATGAAGGCAAGGAGGGAAAAGGCCAGGTTGAATGTATTTTTGTTGGTGGTGGAGAGGAGGATCTGACTTTTAAAACAGGTTTAAAACAGATCACTTAGAAAGTGGACTCACAGCAACAGAAAGAATCTCTGCTAAATTTAACAACTTAACATGCTTTGTGACTTTTGAGTGTGTGCCAGTCTTCTTGTTAGTCTTATGATGACATTCACTGCTTTGTTTAGTACCTTACCACTTAAAAGGGAAAAAAAATCAGAATATTTTTATGTTGAGGGAGAGGAAATGACCCTTTAAAGTTACCATAACCATAATAACTTCAGCAGAGCTGTGAAGATTGTAAACAGTAATGTGAAGTTCTTTCCCTCTTGATCATCTAAAGGACTTGTATGATTTCAACACTATTCTACTTTCCCCTTGTCTTGGACTTCTCAGTTTTGGAGTAGTCTTGATTTGTGGAGTGGATTAAAATGTACAGCAAAATATGCCATACTCACACTTGGATCATAACAAGCCACAGAGGCCACTATTTGATAATTCTTGCTTTGCTTTCAGAGTGTGAAGAACAAATGGTTGATTAATACAGTAATTTTCAATCAATTGATAAATTAGTCATAATCTCTAGATGGAGAAAATGCCAAGTAGTGGAGTCTTGTTTCCTCTGTCTAATTCATCCTGTGCTCCCAGCAACATGCTGAGGTGATGCTTAGTCTTGCAGTCATGGTAGTTTTTCTGACTGCAGACAGAGCTGTGAAACCACATGAAAGGCTGCTCATGAGAAAGTAGAAGTGAAGGCATAATGACATAATGGGCATTTTCGATCAAGGAAGAAGTCACTATCAGCATGGAATTGGAAATATGCGTTTTTGGTTTTTTTTTGGTTTTGAATTTGCATTCTATTTTGGTACTGTCTAAATAAAATTCTGTAAAAAAAGTAATATTTCGTTTAATTTATTCAAGTCTTACTCCCTCAAAATGTATTAGTTTTCAAAGGTTCTGTAGCAATAACACTTTGACTACTTTTTGTATACTCCATGTGAGAGTTATCTGTATGTGAGATCAACATTCAAAGCATGTCCAACATTTTAACCTTTCCCTTTTTATATACAAACAGAAATTTCTGTGCTGTAGAAAATGATGATACATACACCAAAAGAGCATGCTTAAGTGAAAAATTTTGCAATGTCTTCACTGTTGGAGATGATACCTGTTATGTAAGCTCAGGCTGTGTGTTATACATTAGGGAATGACAGCTTTTGACAAGATGCCATGAAAACAATTTCTGAAAAATATTTCAGGCCCTTCCACTTAATATTCTTAACCTGTTTACCATAAGGTGTTCTTCCAGTTCCACTAGAAAACAATATTTTACATTATATCTGAAGTATATGGTCATTGCTGTGATTTTATATTCTGTGATTTTATTTTTACTGCTCTTTTTGTTATAGCATGTTGCTGTAAAATGTATATTTGTTAATACTGTTACTTTTGTCAGAGGTATGAAGATGTGACATCTCTAACATCAGAGCAAGTAGCTTACTATCAGAATCATTGAATACAGACTGTGTCATGAAAAGCACACACTATATGGGAATTTAAGCCCACTATGTATATGCATGATTTGTCAGATGTATTTAATTATTTAACTGTATTAGAGAACCTATTAGGTACCAAATCAGCAAGGGATAATCCCAGCTCCCAGTTTTCAACCTAAGAGAAGAGTTTTTTCTTCTTCATAGGCAGACTCACCAGTACGGATTGGTCTTGGATATCTAAGAAGCCAGCAGTAGCACTTGGAAAGCATTTAACCAGGATTTAATGCTTAAATTATAGGACAACTACATCAAAGAATAGGAATACACAGAATATGTCTCTAGTGGACCAGTCTGATCTAATCTACCCATCTGCAGAACACTAGTGCTGCCTTCATTATGTTCTAGAATATAAATGCTTCCTCTATACGCAGCTTAGGTGGGCAGCCCCAAAGCAGTTGAAGAAAGCTAGGTATATTAATACACACCGGAGTGCAGTACAGGCAGACTGGTAAGTGGTATATCTGGACAATAATAAATTCCAAGTTCTTACTCATTTAACCAGTAAAATTGCATCCACACTAGAAAGGTTTCACAGCTTTAATTATGTTTTGGATTAATTAAAGCAGTAAAACTTTCTAATGTAGATGAGCTCTTGCTCATCTCATTTCTCTGCTTCCAACATGCAGTCTGTTGGATTTGGAGTGGAATTGAGATGACCTTATTGTGTCATTGTGTATACATCTAGCAGGGTTCCTAATGGCTTCACCCACTCTTGTGTTAACATTTGCCTTACCATTTTCATTTGATGACTGCACACAGCAGTCATCAGCTCACAAACCAGCTCACACTACGGCTTTTTTGGGAAGCACATTTTCTTAGGCCCTGTGGCTTTCAAGCTTGGCAGGGTTTTATTAGCAAATTTGGTACAGTACAATCAGTATTACATCTGAAATGGTCTTATTTATCCTGTGATTATAACCCCTGCTTGTCTGGTATGCAAACAGGTGCCCTGATACTTTCTTCCACTGGAACAGAATTTACATTCTGTCCACACCAGCAATTTTACTGAGGCAATGAATATGATAAATTGTCCTGACATCTAGGTCCAGTGGTGTCAGCATATTTATAACGGCTTCTGTTTTTCAGTCTTTTTTTTTTTGTTGTTGTTTCCTTTTGGCCAAAATATGGAGGTTTTGTAAAAGATAGCAAGGATTAGATGGGTCGATATAAGAGAAAGAAAGTGAGAGGGAGAAAATCATGGCAATATATATGTAAGAGGAGGCAGTAGAAGAGCTATATGAAGTGGTGATATATTACACACTAGTTCAACTTCAGTGGGCAGCTGTTTTCCATGCTTGTGCTCCTACCTAAGTGCCCTGTCCAGTTAGGAGCATGTGAAATAGCATTTTCACTGCTCCCTGTTGTATTAGTTGAGTGGCATAAAATAATGTTTCAGGTCATGGCTCAGTACTGAAGAAGGCTGTGTCTCTCTGGATAGGCTTCCTATTTCCATGCAAGACAGACTTTGAACAGCAAGAGCAACCCCAGGAGTTCCAACTTTATGATTAAGGTCCACAAATCATGAAACTGGATTAAAATCAGAAAATTTAAAAATGAATAATTCTCTTTTACTTGGACCTTTGGGACATATATTTTGATCATTTAAAAAAATTTCTCTACCATCATGAAAGCTTTCATCTTTCCTCTCACTTCTATAAAAAGTAAAGTTAATATTTTCACAAAATGCCCTATTTGGATACTTAATAAATTGCAAGAAACTTCTTTTTAAGTCACTTAGCTGTGCAAAAATATTGAAGCATTAAAACAGTCTTAAAATTTTTAACAGTAGATCTTGTACTATGAAGTAATACCAATCAAAATAAGTATTTCTACAATTTAATGGTACAAACCAAGCTAGTCTGAAACCTGAAATTATGGCCCTAATTATATGCTGTGCTTTTGTAAAAATGAGAAGGTCAAACAGAACTCTGCCCTCTGGTATCATGTGGCTGATGAAACCCTGGACTTCTTGGTGAGGAATTGTAAAACTTCTGCATGTGCTGGTTTGTGGTATAGTTCCTAAGGCTGTACTGGATCAGTGAAGTGCTTAATGTATGCATTTGTTAGTCTAATTTAATAAAAATCAGCTGAGAAATAAATAAGAAGGTGAGACCCTGGATGAGTATAGACCTTCACAAAGAAGTAAAGTTGGATTAACAATTAACTAACAATTTAGTCACAGTTGCTGACTGTGTGACTGTCACTCACTGAAAATGCGAAGGACAGTGTGATTTAAATCATTCATTGATTATTAAATGTGCAAACAACAACAACAAAATAAAAACCAATCAAACCCCAAATGCCAGTCTACTTGCTGGTAACTATGTTTGCATTTAGGAGGCAGTGCATTAAATAGTCACATGTCTATGCCTCACCAGACCCAGGAGAACTGTAACTGGTTTGTAGGACACAGCAGCTCAGACTGCCTTGGGGAGCAGCCCAGATTCCTCCCTTGGAAAGATGCAATCACAGAAAGCACTCAGAGCAAAGTTAGCCCTCTGAGCAGCTGAGTGAGTCCCTACCCTGGTCAGGCTGTTACAAGCCATTTCTCTCCCTTACAACCATATGTAGTTGGTGTAGCTGGCAGGACTTAAGGGTACTACAACATTACAACATCAGCCAACAAAAAATGAAGAGCATCTCTAGCCAAGTCACTTCTGTGAGATCTGCACAAACGCGCAATAACTGGTTTTTATTTTTGAACAGTGATATCCCCAGTACTGGTGATGCCCAGGATTAAAATATGGGATATCTTTCTGATTACAAGAAGCTGGACAGTCTTTTACCAGCATTAAGTGGATTTTAAGGGGAATTAATACTATTTTTAGGCTTGAGCTCATAAACAGAATGGGACAAAAGGTCAGTCTGATAGGTATGGCTCATTTACTGGTAAGCAGGACGAAGAACCTTGTAATGGCTGGGTTTTATAATAACTGAAAAAACAATGGATGAGTGGGTACGGAGAATTAACTCCCTAATTTAAATGTTGTATTTGAATGTTATTGAAGACAATTATAATTATTTGAATCACTTAACTATATTTACGTGTTTTGAGTTTTCCCTTTGGGGTAGCTCACTGGCTTCCTAATACACATCACTGGCTGGCAGATATTAGGCTGCAGTTAATAGCTTTGCATTACATGGTGATATTATTTCGAGTACCTGAATGTAGCAGCAGCAAAACACATCATGGGTTGTAGTTATGGTCAAATCAATACATTCATGCAAAATGAGGGAAAAAATAATGTTGTGCAGTGGATAGCTCTAGTTAGAAAAATGCCTGTTGTAAGAAGGAGCAGACTGAGTGGTCTGCGGGGGAGGGAGGAGGAAGAAAAAAAGTAGAAAGCACGGGACTAAAGAGCATTGTGACACTACAGGATACCTAAGGAAGCTTAGGTACTCCATCAAAATTCCCTGTATCCCTCTAAGGAGAAACAGGACTTCATTATTTGTTCTTAAGGAAATAGAGTAACACCTCTAAATAGATAAATGTCCTGGGGAGAACCAGCCAAGCGACAAAACCTGTCTTGGAGTCAGCCTTTATGTAATCATCTCTCTGCCTCCTGGATGGGAACTAAGCCCAGCAGGGAGAAGCGAGAAGAGAGGCAGGCTGCCTGCCCTTGCCAGGCCTGAGGTCTGGCTGCAGGGAGCTTCCCATAGGCTGGCAGAGCTTGGAGTCTCTGCGGAAAGGCCTGTCCATCACCAGTCCCTTTAAGCACAAGGGATGTTCTGGATTTCTAGGCTCATGTTCTCCAGGTGGAGAGGGTGTAGCAAGCTACAGGATGGACAGATGGACCACAGAGGCCAGGAAAGGCAGACTGAGAGGTTAACAGAATCAACCCAAGAAATGGAAATGCCACCTGAAAGATGGGGGCTAATGATACCACTTAAATATCTAAACACGCATGAACTGAAGTGTGAAATGGTGTGCAGCAGTGCTCACTGTCAGAGAACAAACTGCTACAAGTCTATCCATTTCTGCCTTGCCTTTTGCTGACGTGCAAAGATAATGTCTTTTAACATATATATTTTTGTGTTTGATGTTTTTATTTTAAGTTTCATGCAGTTTTTTATCACTGGAAACAGAATTTCTCCTGCTGCAAACTGAAAGAAGGCTATGTTGAGCTCAGGTGTGATAACAGGCTGCTGTTTCTGAAAGGGCCCAGTTGTGAGCATCTTTTTAAAGTGCTTTAGCAAGGACTTAGCAGAGCAGACCTGCAGATGCAGCGGGAAACAGCATTTGTTTCCTCACTACTCTGATGGATGACTATCAACAGAGGACCCCTGTAAACAAAGAAAACTGTTGTTTCTCACACTGCAATCATCAGAGCACTCCGTGGTAGGACTCTGCTGCCTTAATTTAGACATCTGCAGCACAGACATCTCTAGCTGAGCTAGGCACACAGAGTCCTTTTATAGTCCATGGAGAGAAATAGGGAATAATTTGTCTTATTCTACAGCAAATGTCAAAAGTGCCATATAAGTCATGCTTTAGAAATGCCTACATATCTCTAAGGACTATTAAGGTGTTTTAGATAACTAGTTGAAGACTTCTGAATTTACCCTTCTACAGTCAGGTGAGATGAAGCCATTTCCCTGGCAATCCAAGCAAAGCAAGACAGCTGCCAGTGGGCCCCCTGCTGCAGACACGAACCAGCCACGTGTGCACGGCCCCTGTCCTCTCAACGCTGCCCCTTCCCACCCCTTCCCACAAGTTCCTTTTCTGCATTTTCTCTGTCAGGTTCCCTGCAGGTCACTATCTCTGGGCCTGCTGTCTCGCATTTAACTTGTGGAGCAGCTTTGGGGCTCTCTGAGAGAGCCAACATGTGGGGGAGTTGTTTCCTAGCCATTTACCCACTTTTATGCAATGATTTGTACCCCCCATCAACAGGATTGAGCCCATGCATAGGGGATGTGATGCAATTTTCAGGATTAAATTGTGATCAGTATACTTTAATCTACCTTTAATAAATCCAGGTAACTGCACAGTATTTAGCTCAAATCCAAACCTAGCAGCAAAGAAATCTCCCTTGTCTTGGCCAACCCTTGGGCTGCTTTGTGCCTTCCCATCTCAGTCCCAAGGTATTTATCTTAAGCAAATTTATAGAGGAGACCAGCGCTGAGCATGGTTTTCCATCTCCTTGCACCTCCCATTTATACTAATGGCACCACAATTCCAACTGTTCTGCAGACTAAATGAGGACTCCAGACAGAAATTATGGGCCAGATTAAGTTCTAATTTGCATTTAATTCTGGATGACATCCCCCTCCTTCTCTTTTCACTCATATAAGCTCTGTTTCAGTGTTGCTTTAGGGTTTCCTCTGTCCTCTTTTGTGTTGTGGATTTGTTCCTTGATTGCAATGCGATTTCGATAATATCCGTAATTGCTGAAGTTTCAGTAGCTAACTATGTTAATTGAGGCGCTGGACAGATGGCTCAAGCATCTGATATTAAGCTTTCTGTGCTGAAATGGTGTAGCCAGCAGGGTTTGGAGTGTTACCATGGGAATGCACTTCCAAAGGCTGCTGAGTGCTAGAAGCATTACACAGTGCCACTCCTGCCAGGGCTGCAGTGACACTTGCTTTTAAGGGATCAAACAAGGAAAGAAAGGGTCGGTCGGTTTAAAAAATCTCTGGAAAAATACTGTGGTGTGTTGGGATTCTCCAGTTAACTGTTGTAGAGTCAACCAAAAGTGCTTTGCTCACTCAGTCCCAGAAAAGCAACAAAGCTATAATGAACCTTTGTTTCCAGAATTAAGTAGAATTGTGATTTTGCAACTTTCATTTTAAAATTTGCAGTGAAATAAAATGTTTTGGGGTCTTCTGAATCTTCAGTTTATCTCTCTATAAAGACTTTTCAGTGTCATTCAGAAAAGTAGGACAATTGGATAGCTAAGAATTTTGATGTAATTTTAGTAAAACCGACTGTTGCTCAAGTTTCAGTAGATAACTGTGAACTGAGGAGTTGGATGCTGGCTCAAGCACCATACATGAAGGTTGCAATACTGAAATGACGTAGACATTAATTTCAGGGCAGCATGTGGCTCCTCCTACTTTGCATGATTTATGGCAAGTCATTTTAATTCTTCATAGCTGAATAAATAAAATTTTAAGCCAAAGTATTTTGCTTTTGCATACGCCGAGGACATGCTACCCATCAGGAACCATCTTTCAGCTGACAGAGGGAATTCATGACAAGAGTTTCTGCCACTCTTTTAATTCTATGCCTTTGCCCCATCCTCTCTCCTCCCTGCCACCCCGTGCCTGCTCAGCACAGGAATTTGGGCCCTCATGGGGCTCTGTTAGAGTTATCAGTTATCTGTGATTAAATACCAGTTTTACTCTGGATACCCAGTACCCTGAGCTGGCGGAAGGGGATGGGGAGCAGGATGTGGCCCTCACTATCCACGAAGAAATGGTTGGCGACCTGGTATGGCACTTGGATGTACACAAATCGATGGGGCCGGATGGGATCCACCCGAGGGTACTGAGAGAACTGGTGGAGGAGCTGGCCAAGCCCCTATCCATCATTTATCAGCAGTCCTGGCTATCGGGGGATGTCCCACTTGACTGGCGACTAGCAAATGTGACGCCCATCTACAAGAAGGGCCAGAGGGCAGACCTGGGAAACTACAGACCTGTCAGTTTGACCTCAGTGCCAGGGAAGCTCATGGAGCAGATTATCTTGAGAGTCATCATGCGGCACTTGAAGGGCAAGCAGGCGATCAGGCCCAGTCAGCATGGGTTTATGAAAGGCAGGTCCTGCTTGATGGACCTGATCTCCTTCTATGACAAAGTGACGCGCTGGGTGGACGAGGGAAAGGCTGTGTCTGTGGTCTACCTTGACTTCAGCAAGGCTTTTGACACGATTTCCCACAGCATTCTCCTCAAGAAACTGGCTGCCCTAGGCTTGGACTGGCACACGCTTTGTTGGGTTAGAAACTGGCTGGATAGCCGGGCCCAAAGGGTCGTGGTGAATGGAGTCAAATCCAATTGGAGGCCAGTCACTAGTGGCGTTCCCCAGGGCTCGGTTCTGGGGCCGGTCCTCTTTAATATCTTCATTGATGATCTGGACGAGGGCATTGAGTGCACCCTCAGTAAGTTTGCAATGACACCAAGCTAGGTGTGTGTGTCGATCTGCTCGAGGGTAGGAAGGCTCTGCAGGAGGATCTGGATAGGCTGCACCAATGGACTGAGGTCAACTGCATGGAGTTCAACAAGGCCAAGTGCTGGGTCCTGCACCTAAGGTGCAATAACCCCAAGCAGAGCTACAGGCTGGGAGAGGAGTGGTTGGAAAGCTGCCCGGCGGAGAAAGACCTGGGAGTATTGGTTGATAGTTGGCTGAATATGAGCCAGCAGTGTGCTCAGGTGGCCAAGAAGACCAACAGCATCCTGGCTTGTATAAGAAGCAGTGTGGCCGGCAGGGCTAGGGAAGTGATTGTCTTGTACTTGGCTCTGGTGAGGCCGTACCTCGAGTACTGTGTTCAGTTTTGGGCCCCTCACTACAAGAAGGACATGGAGGTGCTTGAGTGAGTCCAGAGAAGGGCAACGAAGCTGGTGAGGGGCCTGGAGAACAAGTCCTACGAGGAGCGGCTGAGGGAGCTGGGATTGGTCAGCCTGGAGAAAAGGAGGCTCAGGGGCGACCTTATCGCTCTCTACAGATACCTTAAAGGAGGCTGTAGAGAGGTGGGGGTTGGTCTGTTCTCCCACGTGCCTGGTGACAGGATGAGGGGGAATGGGCTAAAGTTGCGCTAGGGGAGTTTTAGGTTGGATGTTAGGAAGAATTTCTTTACTGAAAGGGTTGTTAGGCACTGGAACAGGCTGCTCAGGGAAGTGGTGGAGTCACCATCCCTGGAAGTCTTTAAAAGACGTTTAGATGTAGAGCTTAGGGATATGGTTTAGTGGGGACTGTTAGTGTTAGGTCAGAGGTTGGACTCGATGATCTTGAGGTCTCTTCCAACCTAGAAATTCTGTGATTCTGTTATTCTTTGTTTAGAGCAGTCTTTGGAGACAGTCTGTAAGTAACATTTAAACCTCCTCGTCTTTCCCTTAGATGATGTTATCATCTCTGCATCTTGCCATTTAATCTTTCATATATCTGTCCTGTAGAGGGAAACATAACAAACATGGGCCTAACACTGCGGATGAACTGGAAAACCTGCCGCTGATTTCAGTAGAAGGTTTTTGAGAGTGAAGAAATTATTATCTAATCTGATTCACACCCATCACCATGGTAACTGAGCAATGTGCAGAAAATTACCTATTTCTGTAAAATTGTTGGCACATAGACTGGATTCTTTCCTCATTTTTATTTTTCCCCTTATTTACACAAAGATGCTTAGATATGTTTTTTTTTCTTCTTTTTTTTCTTTTTTTTTTTTTTCTTTCTCTGACAGTTACCTGAAATGTGGATGAGGGCCTGTATTTGCTTTGTTCTTTGAAGGAGTTCCCTAGGGTAAATATATTTACCATTTATCATCTGTTCCTACACACTGTATATGTGTAGCTGAGTTGACTAGCAGATAAAAACTTTTTTTTTCTTTTTAACCTTTCAGTTGTAAAGATGCATGAATATAAATCCCATCTGCAGATACAACATCCTGAGTGCTGCGTGTTTCCAAACCCCTCCAGCAGCTGGGCTTTATGTTCCAGGTCACCTACAGATATTTTCTTATACTAAAATATTGTGATGTATTACAAGAGTTCCTGGGTGTGATGTGAAATATTTATAACTGGGATTCCTAGCCAGCTCATGAGAAGTGGAGATGATGCAACATTATTTCCACATATTGATGGGTTTGTTTTCCTTTTATTCAGCTGAAAAAAAAATAACTTTAACATTGTTTTTTTTCCCCCCTGAAACCAAATATTCTGTTGAAAGGTGAGACTGCATGGTATATGGTGTGCTTTTGATCCCTCTGTTTCTGCCAATGTATTCCAACAACAGAAGAAGAACTGTCCATGAAGGTCACAAACAAATAGACCCATGTAGATTTGAGTGCCATGCTTTGTCAGTGAAAACACAAGTAACAGAAAGGAAAAAAGAAAAACAGACTCATTGTTCTGTTTTCTCCCAGAATGTGTTTATTTACTTATTTATTAGTATTATTTAATTTATTTATTTATTTTATTGCAGTGCTTTATATTGTGTTTAGTAGTTTCCATCTCTGGGCACTTATTAGAATATGTACATTTATTTCAGAATTTAGAATGGAGATGAGATTTCTAGAAAATCTGTCTCTAGAGTATGATCTTCACAATAACTGCCTGGTCATAGTGAAAACCATGGAGAGGAAAAGGTCTGCCTGGGGCCTTGCCACCTCTCTCAGTCATTCAGCCAAAGCAGCCAGAGTTACTGTGATTTCAGAGCAATGCTGTGATTGAGGGGCTTTAGGCAAGATGGCCAGACATGTGTGCCATTTTTTATTCTTTCTAAGTAGCCTTCCTTTTGCAAGACTTGTAGCTGGAAGGAAATCTTAAAATGGTTAAAGTGAGCTGTACTTGAGTAGAGAAGGAATATATGCCAGCACTGCTCAAGACAGGCCCGAACATATGAGCTTCATTTTCACTGTGAAAAAAAAAATTATCTTGGAGGCTAAATGCATTTGTGAATCAGGGCTGTAGACAAATCCTAGCCCTGCTTCAGTAAGATGGTGAATTAGAAACACTAACCAATGGCATTATGCCCTGTTGTTTTCATTGTAGTTTTGTTCTGCTCATAAAGTGCTGCCCCTCATTCTGAATCATAACAATTAGCAGTGAAAATACTCCTGCTGAAATAAACCAAAAGCTCATTGCCAGCTACTCTGTTCTCTAAGCCACTTGGAGCACCATATTCTTTTATTCATTTTTCTTGAGAGTATCGTGCATTGCTGATGCAAATTTTTGATTTTCAAAACCCTTTGTTGCCACACATATGCACAAAAGGTCTAAAAGTGCCTGTGCTTCAGATCTTATGCCTTGTCTAAAGAATAGTTTGTCAAAAAAAAAGAAAAAAAAAAGTAATTAAGCAGAAATTACAAACATTTATTCAACAGAAGAGCTCCTTAGGAAACTTTTCAGCACATCTGCTTACTTTGCCAAACAGGGAAAATGTGTGCCTTTTTCCCTACTGATATTATCAAAAAACAAAGAAAAACAATATAGGGCATGTGCACTCCCTTCTGCTGTGCCTGTCATCATCACAACTAGTAATGAGGTTTTGATGATAGCAAATCCTTAGGCAGAAGGCACCTTGTTTTTCATGCTCCAGGTCAGTCTTGCAAGAGGGTTGGCTTTCTTCTTTAGAAAGTTGTAAATACTCGTGTTTGTCTTCCAGTATGTCTTCCAACATCCAAAAGGTACTGAAGAAATAGTTTCCATACAGATTTTATTATTAATTTATTCAAGCTTCTAGAATGGCTTTTCTTTTCTTCTTGTCTTAAATTTGAATTATGAAGAAAGGCTATTGATGCTGCTTAATTTCAAAGTAATTGCATTTAGTTTTCTCATAAGAATTCTTTTGGTCAAGATTTTTGCCCTGTGTACTGGGTCTGGCTGGGATGTTAACTTTCCCTGCAGCAGCCCATACAGTGCTGTGCTCTGCACTTGTAGCTAGAACAGCAGTGTTATCACACCAGGGTTGTGTCTGCTGCTGAGCAGTGCTGGCACAGCATTAGGACTCTCTCTAACCCTTCTAGGGGGTGGGCAAAAAAGTGAGGAGAGAAACATCACCAGGGCAGCTGACCTAAACCAATCAAAGGGATATTCCATACCATGTGATGTCACACTCAGCAATAAAAGGTGGAAACAGGAAGAAGAGGGGAAGGGTGGGCTCTCGTTATGAAAACGTCGGTCCTCCTCCCAAACACTGGCTATGTGTGTTGCCCTGCTGCAAGGATGTGGTGAAGCATTGCTCTTTTGTTGGAAGTAGAGAGTAATTTCTTTCCTCTGCACTTCCACATAGCCTTTATTAGTTTTGTTTGTTTTCCTCCCTTTTTTCCCTTTCCCCATCCCTTTTTGTCTTTCATTTTTTTCCCTTTAGTTAAATTGTTTCGTTAATACTAATCTTTCCTTAATTATTATTATCCTTTAATTAAATTATCCTTATCTCAACCTGTGCATTGTTCTTTACTTTACTTCTTCCCCTTCTCATCTAAGGAGGGGGAGTGAGCGAGCAGTTGTGGCGTTTAGCTGCCTAGCACAGTAAAACCACCACACCCTGTGATCCACAGACCACAGTGCTGAGCAAAGGCAGCTGACCTGCTGCCACTGCCACGGGTGCCTGCTCGTGCGGTGGCTCAGTGTCTCTGCACTGCACTGTACTGTTCAGGGGGGTTGAAACCTTTTCAGGGTCCCTTTGAGAAAGAACAGTTTTGCAGTTCTGAGCTAAATTTTTATTGAAAGGGACATAGGTTCTTACAGGATAGTTTTCAAAGATCTTTAGGTGTTTAGACACTAAATGTTAAATTTCTTTTAGGCTTTAAAAATACTTAGGTGTCTACTTCCTACTGATTTCAAAGCTTTCTTTTGAAAGTCCTGTCAGATGTCTTCAGCACTGTTTAGTTACAAATGACAATGCCTAGATATTTGTGAAAGTATCATCTCTCTATCCAGAAACATCTGCCATACATTGCCACCTTCACCCCTGTAAAACAGTAAGTCTCCACTGAAATTACTAGACTTGTACATGGTTAAAAGGCAGTGTGAATTTAGCTTCTTATAAGGTAGACTTTTTTGTCCTATACTTGTCGTAAAAGCATTTGAGCAGCATTTGAGATTATTTGCTGCAATTGAATGAAACAATAAAGGAGGGGGTAGTTTTGTACAGTAAAACTGTGTGAATTTCTGCTTCCATCTAAAACCTATTGACCCTTGGTCAAAGCTCTACATGTCTTAAAATCACTTTCCTACCAAGTAGAAGTTGGGGGTTGAGGAATGGAAATAGGTCAGGAGCTGGCTTTACCACCTTGCTTAGGTAGCTCCCACCCCTGAGTCACCACGGAGGATGTCAGAATTTCCTGGAGGTAGCAGCATAGGCCAACCAGGAAGAAGGAAGTCAGCAACAGGAAAACTGGGATGGAGAACTGGGCCTCTGGAAGCTGTGCCGTTGAATCACAAGGTCTGGAAACTATGTCTGGCATAATACAAACTCTGTCACATTTTACTCAAGACTTTAGGTATTGTCCCAGATTCCATGGTAAAATCACGCGGTGGCCTTTGTGAAACTATAGATAGGCTGTGTATCTGGCTCTGCAAGATGCCTAGTGAAGATGCCATTCCAGGATGCAGAGAGCCAAGTTCTTTGGTTTTGTTTCAATATTATGGTAATAGAAATGATACTGCAGCTGGATCATTAACTCCGACGCTGTCAGCGTGTTCTCACCATTTCATCTACATTAATTAGTCTACATATTATTATTTAACAGCACACTTCTCTTAGATGAATTCACTAAATGTACTTTTGGGCTCCCATTATGTAGAGTGCCTCTGCTTCTAAAGTAAATTATTAAATGCTAGAAAATGTAGGAAGATTTGTGGAAAGACGCCTCAGTACACACCTATACATTCACACTTGAATAGGTGCACCTAAAGATAATCCCGAACAATAACTTTCCTACAGAAATCTCTTGCTGCGTACTATGCAAATATATCAAGCATTACGCAAGTACTGTTTCAAGCACTATGCACCCCTTTCAAGCAGGAAAGAAAACAAAATGCAGAGTATCAAATTCAGAGGAGTGCATATTTATGGATCTGACAGGATAGATGAATGAATGGTTCCAGCTAGATCATTTTAGCATACATTAAGACACTGATCACAGCACAGAAAAGGAACAGGAAAATATGATGAGTATAGATCCTCACAATGGCTCCTTATGTACTAAGCACTCAGGTTATGCACAGCAATTAGTCTTCATTGCTTCATTCTGCTGCATCTCTTCACAGCCAAATCCAGGCATTGAACTTTGAAGTAGATTGTATTTGGACTGAAATGCAGTTTTTCTCCTCTCCTCTCCTCTCCTCTCCTCTCCTCTCCTCTCCTCTCCTCTCCTCTCCTCTCCTCTCCTCTCCTCTCCTCTCCTCTCCTCTCCTCTCCTCTCCTCTCCTCTCCTCTCCTCTCCTCTCCTCTCCTCTCCTCTCCTCTCCTCTCCTCTCCTCTCCTCTCCTCTCCTCTCCTCTCCTCTCCTCTCCTCTCCTCTCCTCTCCTCTCCTCTCCTCTCCTCTCCTCTCCTCTCCTCTCCTCCAGATGTCCAGATGGAATATGATCTCTTAGTTCTTGCTGTATTTCTGTGCTGTCTTTAGCTGCAGAACTTTAGCTTGTTGATTGGTAAATATTTCTGTTTGTCAAATATTTTCATGGGCAAGCATTGGGGAGAACTAACCTGTTGTGTAGGCTGATGCGCAGTTTGACTAAATGTAGGATGAAATATTAAAGGTTACATCTTTATATCAACAGAGTCATCTCCTTTTAAATATAAATATAAAGCTTTACACATTTAATAACCTTTTAAAATAACTTATAGCCAAGAGGCAGCTGCCTATAATGGATGAGAGATAGTGAAAGGCAAGCTTAACTATGGAAGCCCAGATTTAAAGTGTTTTACTGGCAGTGAGATCAGGCAAATTTAACTAGAATTCCACTTAGGGCTGATCATGACACCTGATACATATTTCAACAGTTTGGAGTCACAGTTCAGATAAAGGAACTACTGAGACCTCTTTTCTGAGTGTGTTTAGACATCAGAGTTGCAAATAAATGCAGATATCAAATGCAAGAGGCATATACAAATTAATCTTACTCTTTTCCAAAGGGGCAAAAGTTCATTCATGTGTGAATATCCATCAAAGACTGTAACATTAGGTAATAAAAGAGCAGATGAAGCAAGATCTTAAGGCTTCGCCTACCCATGAAGTGGAACATTTATTCAATAAGAATCAAATTAAAACTGTTGTATTGATTCTGTTAGTCCTGTAAAATGTTGGGTTTTGATACCAATACTTTAAAACTTGTTATATTAGCAAATGCAGCCTTGTGGATGGGGCAAATTGCACATATGCTAATGCAATTAAAACGTTCTGGTGCCAACCCAGAAGATGACGTTACCATCAGATATTACACATATGCCCTAAGCTTTGTTGATGCTTTGGCAAAAATAAATAAATAAATCAGTGGAACATTCAGTGTTGTAATACTGGTGCGAAAACAACTGTCTAAATATTTCATTAGCTTTGATTTGATTTAAAGTTCAGGAGGTGCAGAGATGACGGTATTTTCTTCTAACCCAAATGACTCTGTTTTGGGTTTTGGGTTGTTATTTACTTCTGTAGGACAAAAAGTGCAGAATGTTACCCACTAATCATGATACCAGGTGCAAAATTAATTGACTCATTAACCTTAATCAGATTGTTTTACTTTTGAAGGTCTCATGTTCTGAAGATAACGGTGTCTTTAGCTTAGTCATAAATAAGCATTTACCACCCACTGTCGCAGGGCAAACATTTTCTTAGGAACACTTAAAGTGTATATAGAGGAAGCTCTTGTGGTTTATTTGAAGAACAGAACACATGCAGCCTTCTAGATAAGTGGGTGTTGTTAAAGAGGTTCCCCAATACCTGCATACTGTAAATTGGAATTTGCTTTAGTTAACCCAATCTTTCCATTGATTCCCTCAGTGTAATGTTTCATATTAGTAATATCTCACTATAGTGTAGAAGAACTGTTTATTATTATTATTGTTATTACAATATCAACAACTTTAAGAAGTATTCTGAAACATTCATGATGATCCCAATACTACAGTATTCTTATGTTGTAAGTATTGTTGAGTCCAGCTTCCATTAGTAAGACATTCAGTAATGTGCACCTCTTTTTCATTGACATGTCTGTGGTTTTGTTCCTCTTGGCACAGAAAAACCAAACACCGACATCAGGAAAACACATAGTATGGGAAATGAGAATAGATGAGATTTTCATTCAACCATAGCTTATGCTTTTTTTTGGCAAGTGACAGTGAAAGAGATGATGCAAAAATGCATTTGCACATCACTCAAAGGTCTGACTGGTGCTTATGTAGACATACTTTAGCCAGCTTTACCCCACCGAGCCTAGATGAACTGTGCTAGCTAACCCCTCCAAAACTTACCCACATTCTCAGATTCATAGCCTGCAATGAGATCGGTGCTTGGAGTTGTGTGTGCTTACCAGAGTTTGTTCTGTTGGTTCTTGTTTATCTACACAACCAACAATTGCGGACTGATTGCTGTATAACAGGAGGATATTTGTGCAGTTGGGATTGTATGGGATCTAAGGAAAGTGGAAGTACAATGCCACTATTGTTTTCAGTTGCAATGCCCAGAAACGCTGTCTTACGGATCTGTATACATTGCTGAATTGCTACTGTTCATTTCAGAGCTCTTAATACTATTCATAAGCAAAACAGACCTAAAACTAGAGGGGTTAACTGGCCCTATATCAGCTCCCACACAGTAGAAAGAAAGCAGACCTGGCAGTGCTCTACCGCCTTCACAGTGCTTGGTTGTCACAGCATAGGGACAGGAGAAAACTAGAAGGAAAGACTCTGAGTTGCAGAGTAGCTACAAGAGGCAGCTATAGGACAGAAAGCCTCTCAAGCTGAGCCAATATTTGAGAGGCACAATAAACACAAAGCTTTTTTTTTCTCCTCTTCCTAGGGTTGTGCTTTTTATGCTTCAGATCTTCAGATGCACAGCACGTAATCCAGTGTGTAGGAGGCAGAGACTCCATGATTGAACTGCTGATTTAAGTTAAGTTATATATTGCCCATAAATTGTTGCTTTCTGGGGCTTATCATCTTCATTAAAAATCACTTTGAACTGAACATTTGTATTATTTTATCAGCTTGAAGCTCGCTGTTCATGTCTCTAAAAACTCCACAGCTCTTGAGTTCTTAGACTTTTATTGAACCCTTGTACTTCAGATCTTTTAAAAGAAGAAACCCCAAACAAGATTTTTAACAGAGTTCCTCTTTTTTTGAAGTATTCTGGTTCAAATCATGAGTAGTACTATGGAAATCAACTACTTTTTTAAATTACCCAAAGAGTTAGCTGACATTGCTATAAAACCACTCATTATGTAATGATGGTCATAAAACAGCAATTATACTATTTCGTTCTGAGTTTTAATTATGTAATTGCAATGACTATGTTGATTGAATTCTTAGAATGTTTAATGGTGTTAAAGAAAATATTATGACATTTTAACACATGTTCTTCACAGTACTTTTAAATGATACCAGCATTCAAATGCTTTCCCTCCCTTTCCTTATACATATGTAAATATGTATGTATGTATATATATTCATTAAAGGTGAAGTTTATTTTCAGTGGAGCAGGAAGAAAGTGAAAATATAGTGCATGTTGAATTGATCTAATTACCACATCTGGATCTTCCTATAAGTAGTAATTTCCACCTTCCTGCTCTAAAAGGAGGTTGGTACTTTGCAGCATCATGCAGGCCATGGAGGGTAAGTACATTAAACACTTAATATGTAACAGAGACAAATTTCAATTAGAGTGGGGAAGTGGAAAAGCACTGAACGAAGCACTGATGTGGTCTCATCTGAAATATCTTTGCAATTCTACATTCATGTTCAAGAAAGACAACCAGAAAAGGAGGGGGGAAAAAAAAAAAAGAGAGAGAAAAAAAATGAGAAAAAAAAGGTTACTAATATAATTAGGAGGATGGAGAGTTGATCATACAGGAGGAAACTAAGGATTGTCTCACGCAGTCTCACAGAATGAAGTCTGAATAGGAACATGGTTGCTAAATGGAAATGAAACTGCGGGCAGGGAGAAGGATAATGGTGGTACAGGAATGAATGGCTACAGACAAGTCATTAATACTTTCAGACCAGCAGTTTAGAAGCAAGTTCCTGTCCACCAGAGCACTAAGGCGCAGGAGCAGCTCTGCTATCAGAGTAAGGGAAAAGAGCCCAACTTTTCAGATAGACCTCAGTGCCCCAGTGGAGAGGACTCAGGGGCATGGTTCTTGTGACAGGAGAGAATTTGACCTTTTGATGCAGAATGATCCCTTCTGCCTTGCGTTTTGCTTTTGCCCCCAGGACAGTGAAGCATTTCCGCAAGATCTAAAGTGCTGCTGAAGCAAGGACTTACCCATACTGAACTGAGGTTGCTGTCACCATCTTCTCTCTACTCCAAGCCATTTAAAACCTATACTCTCATAAACAACTTTGGGAGCAGGTGGTTCCCTGAACTTTCAAAGAGTTGGGTAGGAAGTGCTGAGGCTGAAGAGTCTGTGTGTAGGTCCCGGAAAAACCCGAGACTGACATCTCTGCTCATTACACAAAGTACTTTAAGTACTTTCCCTGTACTAGCAGACTTGGAAATGAAATGTTGCATGCATTTCTTGCTGGTGATTCTATGGTTTTCAGTACTTTTTTTTTCTTGGAGGAGGTGGGGAGGAATGATATGACACATTTTTCCCCATTGACAGTGGTGACACTTCTCTTGACTCCAATTGAAAAGGACACAAACATTAAGCCCTTTTAAAACTTAAAAGATTTGTTTCCCTAAAGGATTTGCCACTTAATTTTTTATTGTTCTCTGTGACTCCGAGTGACATGGTAATTGGACGTTTCTATTGTCACACACCTTCCTCAGTTACATTCAGTCCAGGTGCCTTCCATTAGACCTCAGTGAAGCTTACAGTGTACTACACAAGACCACCTTAAAGACCCAATGGATATTAGCTCTTTCTAGGTGATCTTATTAGGAAAAACATATATTTTTTAAAATACATGTCACTTCATTTGTCTTTTGTTTGAAAACCAGATAGGTCATCTGAAATGACGCTGGGACACACCATGAATATCCACAGTCCTCAAAGGCATTTGACAGAGAATGTGTAACTAAATACCAGCACTGAATTTCATTCCTTGGATATCAATGCAAAGGTCTCAGCTGCATTAAGGGCAAATTTCACACTTAATGTAATTACTGCATCTTCTAAATCAGATAATATTAATATGCTGATCTCTTTGGGACAGGATATGTCACTTGCTATAATATTGTACAATGCCTATCAGGCTGGGTTTGTAACTTGATTGAAATTTCTAGGTGTCACTATGAGAACTGAATGTAACATTGTAATCAGAAAAGCTTTGTGGCTTTTCTCCCCTCATAATTTATCAAATTGCTCAATATATTTCTCTCTAGCATTTCAGTCTTTTCCATTTGGCAAATATTGATGGTTTTCCAGGGCTTTAATGGAGGCAAAATTGTCATGTTAAAAAAAAAAAAAAGAAAAAAAAAAAAGCACCTAATAATTGTATGCATTTCTGTAACAGTTACAAGCTAGAAAGCTTTTACTTTGTCTATTAATTTATGTTTTTCTGGAACAATCTAAGTTCCTTTTCAGCTTTTTAATGTCTACTCTCAGTCAATCTGAGTGCCTCTGAATTATAGCAATGTAGGGTAACTTTACAGAAGTAAGTGCAAGTTACTTTTATAAAAGTGCTTGTCCTAAACGAGAAAACTTAACTTGCAACCATTTACTAGTGACAGCAGACATTTCACAGAGATACACTAAGGAAATTTTCAGGACCAATGCTAACTCTTAAGCTATAAAAATAAAATAAAATAATACCTAACTCCAAAGTAGCCTTAGCACTGTAACCATTATTGAGGCAAGACTTCCTATAACAAATGCAAGATTTTTTGTCCTGAAAATCTATGATAAAGTTGAAAAATTGGAATGACAGCATCACACAAATCCACTATGACCAATATTTTACTATGTAAAAACATATAAACACATAAAATTCTCTTTGATACAGCACCATTTTTTTCCCCTTTGGAAGAAGAAGTAGAGAATAAACTGCAGGGGGGAAAATAATAATAATAATAAAATAATAATAATAAAACAAAACAAACAAACAAACAAAAAAAAAACCACAAGGTATGCAAGCTCATGCTGAGTGACTAAACAACATCCCCATCTACCTGTCTCTGAGTTAATTACATACATATAAATATATCTGTCAACTAGATAGTGAACTAAAGCAATTTGTAAAGCATCAGCTGACAATGGATAAAGGCAGCAGTCCTGAGTACTACATCTTGGCATGTTTAAGAGCACTTAACCCTATATCAAGCCAAGCTGGGAGTTCACAACCATAAGCTATCAAGTCTGACTCCCTTCAGGTGTATGCGGTTTCTCTTAGAGCAGCAGCTTCTCTAAAGCAGACCCAGGAGTGAGAGAAGGACATTGATGGCGATTGACTGATAAGGCAGGCATGTGCATCATAACGTTGGTAAAAATGTACATGATATTTTTGCTCATTTAGAGGTGCACCATTTCTCTTATCATCATGTTGGTTAGGCTTCTGTGCATCAGGATGAACTTGGGAGGCTTTTTTTTCACCTTTTTGACAGCACATACGCAGAGACATTACATTATTTGTTCTCTGTATGTGATACCTCTTGTCCTTTAAAGTGTAAAAAAAATATTTGTAATTAGATAATATCTAATAGGCATCCTAAGCTTTAAGATGAAGTTTTTACATGGAGATTTTCAGCACTTTAGCGTATTACAGCCACGCACAATCTTTATGGAAGAATAGTGTCCAAAGACTTCCTTACAAGTCCATAAAATTTCAATCTTATTCTGGTAGATAAAGTTATGACTCGTCAGTGAGGTTGGTCTGAGTAGAACAGTAGACGCAGAGTAAGGAAAACTGGATTCAATCCCCAGCTCTGCCCTTGGTCTTCTAGGTCATGGTAGGCAAATTAGTTGGAAGTCTCAGAAACCCCACTTTTTAAATGGACATTAAATCTTTGGCTTTCATTTAAATCATTTTAGATTTTCAAGTATAAAAGACTGTATTAATAGTAGATGGCATATTATGGGACTTGGAATTCCCATTAAAACTTGTCAGTTTTGATGAGGAGTTGCTATGTGATCTTGGTGAAATTGCTAAAGGACAGACATTTTAAAATAATTGGAAACAGGAAAGATGTGTTATTTGATGATCGCTTTTGGAAATGTGACCACTATCCTTCCTGTTCTGTATTCCTTCATTCTTTTTAAAAGATTAAAAATCCTTTTTCTCTGCCTTTTGTGTTCAAGTTCCAAGGCACCGATTCGAGTGAGTGTCTTTACCCTGTGTTTGCAAAGCACTTAGCATAAAGAGCCCCCTGCCTGGTATAGCAGTTACGGAGAAGACATATTCTTAGCTGAAATAAAGTGAGTCATTTCATTTGTGGGACAGGTAGGAAGGGGTTGTGAGCATGCTGCTCTTAAATAACAGGAAGAACCATTT
Source organism: Anas platyrhynchos (assembly GCF_047663525.1). NCBI lineage: Eukaryota > Metazoa > Chordata > Aves > Anseriformes > Anatidae > Anas > Anas platyrhynchos. The sequence goes on from NC_092602.1 coordinate 13,233,888, forward strand.
TCTTTCCCCAAAGAACCTACTGCCTGAATAGATACTTTAGAAATTCTCAGTGTGAATTTGACCACATTATCTAAGATAAAAGCAAGTACAGACAGACATCCACTCAACTTTCTAGGCTGCTGATTTCAAGGTAATAGTCCCAGTTATCCTATGCCCTGTGTCTTTGAAAGCATTATACAACACCTTCCAAAACGATGCAAAGAATACCTAAGATCTTAAAGTCACATACCTGGGGCTTCAATTCTGTCAAATAAAATGTTCCTCTTGTGGAAGGCAGTAGTGATCAAAACCCCAGAGAGCTCAGCCCTTGCCCCAAAAAGCCTGTGATGTGAACCACAGCATGCCCCAGGACAAGGTTACAGCATAACCATCTCTCCTGATGAAGTTCCTTCAATATTAGCAGTCCTTGAGGAGACCTCTAGCCCTATATATATGTATTCACAAAAATTTGTTTATTTGTTTCCTAAAAGACATGCAATGTAAGAATCTCCTCAGAAGCCAGCCAAGCTGGTTATCTTGACTGTAAAGACCTGTCTCACACCAGTGTTACCGAGAGCCCTAAGTTTCTAAAACCATAAGGTAACGAATTACCTCTACCAAGGACAGGAAAAAAAAAGTCTGTCTCTTCATCATATTCCAGTTTTTCTCCCCTCTCTTGGTTGTGTGTTCATTTGTTTTCTGCTGACAGATTTATATATATATATTTTTTTGCCATATTGGAATGACGAGACAGTGACATCTGGTGATCAGTTTTGTGTGTTTTCTTTTTGGTATTTCACTATAAAGCATTTCCCCCAAATTCTGGTCATTACTGTAGAAAAAATTCTACTAATAAACAGGTCAATTATTTTGAAAAAGAAAAAAACCCCATCAGGTCCCATGAAACGAATATGAATGTCAGAATTTTAGCCTAGTCTGTTGGAGAACTACCTATCAAGCAATTGGTTACCCATTCAGCCATCTGCCCATTGCCACCAACCTGTTTATGGTCAGGTCCTACACTGGCCTCATGAGCAGGAAGCTGTGTCATTTACACCTTTTGTGTGTTTGGTCTGAGCTGTTGGCCAACCACAGATATACGGGACGGTATATCATGTTTAGACTTGGAGAAAGCAATCACTGAAATAGATTGCTGAGTTCTCTATACACTTTGAAAAGGAAAAGGAAAAAGAAAAACCCTTAACCTAATCGGCTGTCATAGTTTTGTCTTGTTTTCTTTTCTTTTTTTCCTTCTAAATGGGCTGCCAGCAGGGCTCCTGCTAATAGCCTGATGTCTCAGTGTGCTACGCTGTTTGGACCTATTAATTTCATAAACAGAAACATCAGTGCTTCTCCTCCCTTCGGGCTTTAAAGGGCATGTCTATACTCAGTCTCTATCAGCACAATGTTGTGGCTGCTAAAGATGTATCTCAGCTACATCACGCGACTGCTTTAGTTCTGAAGTGTTCTTGGGACTGTTCTGATGATATTGGAATGTTGAATTTATTCAGCAATTCATGAATAAGAAAGAAATCAAGTGCAATAAAGTGAAGAGCTGCCTGTAATCAAATGAGATTCCTGCATTCTCTTGTAAGGATCCAAGAATAAATGGTGCTGTGTTACACTGTTACCCTCCTTGGTACTGGTACTGGTGCTCCCCATTAAGAAAAGCAAGGGTGTTTTTCTGGGAGGTGATATGACCAGACATTTTATTACCTTCCCCTGTTTCACTGTCTCCTCTGCCCCAGGTGCAGCTTACCTGGGGAGGGCGCAAAGAGACACCTGGGCAAGGGCAGAGCAGGAGGGCCCTGGTTTTTGCTTCCCCAGACAAAAGAAGGAAATACCTTGTGGTTTTCCCCCAAATCAACTCCACAGCTGCGCTGGGGCAGTGCTGCTTCTCAGGGCAAACTTGTGTTTCACTGCAGCTTCACTCCTGATGAAGTGAGAATTTGCTTTCATAGGAAAATATTTAAAATTTTTTATATTTTAAAATATTTTAAAATATTTTAAATTTTAAAATTTTAAAGTTTTTTGACCATGGGGCACTTTACTCAGCACCTGGCCTGATGGCCGCAGACGGGTCCCTATCTTTTAGGGGAAAACGGATCCTGGGCCAGGAGCTGGCAGGGCTCATTGAGAGGGCTTTAAACTAGGTAAGAAGGGGGATGGGGCTGAAGCAAGGATTGTTGGAGCTGTGCCAGGGGGAACAATAGCAAGGCCGGGGGATAAGGCAATGGCCCAGCTGAAGTGCATCTACACCAATGCACGCAGCATGGGTAACAAACAGGAGGAGCTGGAAGCCATCGTGCGGCAGGCAGGCTACGACTTGGTTGCCATCACGGAGACGTGGTGGGACCAGTCTCATGACTGGAGTGCTGCAATGCCTGGCTATAGGCTCTTCAGAAGGGACAGGCAGCACAGAAGGGGTGGTGGTGTGGCTCTCTATATTAGAGAGTCTTTCGATGTTGTAGAACTCGAGGCTGGAAATGACAAGGTCGAGTCCCTTTGGGTTAGGATCGGCGGGGCCAACAAGGTCAGAGTCTGTTATAGACCACTGAACCAGGATGAGGAGACGGATGAGGAGTTCTACAGGCAGCTGACAGAAGTTGCGAAATCTTCAGTGCTTGTTCTTGTGGGGGACTTCAACTTCCCTGACATATCCTGGAAGCACAACACAGCCCAGAGAAAGCAGTCTAGGAGGTTCTGGAGAGCGTGGAAGATAGCTTCCTGATACAGCCGGTTAGTGAACCTACCAGGGGTGGTGCCCCGCTAGACCTTCTCTTCACAAACAGAGAAGGACTGGTGGAGGATGTGATTGTTGGGAGCTGTCTTGGGCAGAGTGACCACAAAAAAGGTGGAGTTCTCTATTCTTGGCGAGGCCAGGAAGGGGTCCAGTAAAACCGCTGTACTGGACTTCCGTAGGGCTGACTGAGCTGCTCAGGACACTGGTTGGCAGAGTCCCTTGGGAGAAGGTTCTGAAGGGCAGAGCAGTCCAGGAAGGCTGGACGCTCTTCAAGAGGGAAATCTTAATGGCACAAGAACAGTCTGTCCCCACGTGCCCAAAGACGAGCCGGCAGGGAAGAAGACCAGCCTGGCTGAACAGAGAGTTGTGGCATGAGCTTAGGAGAAAAAAGAGGGTTTATAATCTTTGGAAAAGTGGGCAGGCCACTAGGGAGGACTATAAGGATGTTGCGAGGCTGTGCAGGGACAAAATTAGGAAGGCCAAAGCTCATCTGGAGCTCAATCTGGCTACTGCCGTTAAAGATAACAAAAAATGTTTTTATAAATACATCAACACAAAAAGGAGGACTAAGGAGAATCTCCATCCTTTACTGGATACAGAGGGAAACTTAGTTACAAGAGACGAGGAAAAGGCAGAGGTGCTTAATGCCTTCTTCGCCTCAGTCTTTAGCAGCAATACTGGTTGTTCTCTGGATACCCAGTACCCTGAGCTGGTGGAAGGGGATGGGGAGCAGGATGTGGCCCTCACTATCAATGAGGAAATGGTTGGTGACCTGGTACGGCACTTGGATGTGCACAAATCGATGGAGCCGGATAGGATCCACCCGAGGGTACTGAGAGAACTGGCAGAGGAGCAGGACAAGCCGCTTACCATCATTTATCAACAGTCCTGGCTATCGGGGGATGTCCCAGTTGACTGGCGGCTAGCAAATGTGACGCCCATCTACAAGAAGGGCCGGAGGGCAGACCTGGGAAACTACAGGCCTGTCAGTTTGACCTCAGTACCAGGGAAACTCATGGAGCAGATTATCTTGAGAGTCATCATGCGGCACTTGCAGGGCAAGCAGGCGATCAGGCCCAGTCAGCATGGGTTTATGAAAGGCAGGTCCTGCTTGACGAACCTGATCTCCTTCTATGACAAAGTAACGCACTGGGTGGACGAGGGAAAGGCTGTGGATGTGGTCTACCTTGACTTCAGCAAGGCTTTTGACACGATTTCCCACAGCATTCTCCTCAAGAAACTGGCTGCTCTTGGCTTGGACTGGTGCACGCTTCATTGGGTTAGAAACTGGCTGGATAGCCGGGCCCAAAGAGTCGTGGTGAATGGAGTCAAGTCCAGTTGGAGGCCAGTCACTAGTGGCGTTCCCCAGGGCTCGGTGCTGGAGCCGGTCCTCTTTAATATCTTCATCGATGATCTGGACGAGGGCATTGAGTGCACCCTCAGTAAGTTCACAGATGACACCAAGTTAGGTGCGTGTGTCGATCTGCTTGAGGGTAGGAAGGCTCTGCAGGAGGATCTGGATAGGCTGCACCAATGCGCTGAGGTCAACTGCATGAAGTTCACAGCAGTGTGCTCAGGTGGCCAAGAAGGCCAACAGCATCCTGGCTTGCATAAGAAACAGTGTGGCCAGCAGGGCTAGGGAGGTGATCGTCCCCCTGTACTCGGCTCTGGTGAGGCCGTACCTCGAGTACTGTGTTCAGTTTTGGGCCCCTCGCTACAACAAGGACATGGAGGTGCTTGAGCGGGTCCAGAGAAGGGCAACGAAGGTGGTGAGGGGCCTGGAGAACAAGTCCTATGAGGAGCGGCTGAAGGAGCTGGGATTCTTCAGCCTGGAGAAGAGGAGGCTCAGGGGCGACCTTATTGCTCTCTACAGGTACCTTAAAGGAGGCTGTAGCGAGGTGGGGGTTGGTCTGTTCTCCCATGTGCCTGGTGACAGGACAAGAGGGAATGGGCTTAAGTTGCGCTAGGGGAGTTTTAGGTTGGATGATAGGAAGAACTTCTTTACTGAAAGGGTTGTTAGACATTGGAACAGGCTGCCCAGGGAAGTGGTGGATTCACCATCCCTGGAGGTCTTTAAAAGACGTTTAGATGTAGAGCTTAGGGATATGGTTTAGTGGGGACTGTTAGTGTTAGGTCAGAGGTTGGACTCGATGATCTTGAGGTCTCTTCCAACCTAGAAATTCTGTGATTCTGTGATTCTGTGAAAATCTTACTATTACTTGCTGATGGTCTTTCACATATTTTAGTAATGCTTTGAAAATCTGAATTTTTCTATTGAGATCTAATGCTTTTTAATTTTAAGCAGAGGAGAGAAAATAATGCTTTTAGAGACTGATTTTAGGAGTCAAATGACAATTTAAGAATACAAGAAAAAAAGAAATTGATTTTATTTTCAGGTTATAAACACAGGCTACATGATTTCTCTGTGCTGTTAGAAAGCTTGAAGAAAGAAGCAGAGTACCTGGGTGTGCCCTGTGGGACTGACAAATGAGTTATCTTTCTCTATGTTCTAAAAAAAGTGTTAACATTTGTGTGTGTGCATGAACAAAATCAAATTAAAATGAACTCTCTGTCCCAAGGAACTGGTACCAGAAGCCAGGGATGCCAAAGCACCTTTCCACAAAGGAAGTAACTCAGATACGTAAGGCAGCAGACTTTGGATCATTCTCCCTTAGCTCGCAGAGCCATTTTCTTTTATTTTTTCTGCTTTTGTAAATATATTTCTTAGAAACGCTTCTAGAATAGGGAGCAAAGTGCAGCTAGGTATCTAAGTGAGACTTGAGACATTGTATTCCATGTAGAAGCTGTGATGCTCCATCCCTTTCCACTCCTTTTTCAGGCCTTATTTCTCACATGATGGGATGTGGCTTCACATTCAGCATCACACTGAGCTGATGTCAGGGAGTTCATGTCTGGGGTTAAACCATCCAAATCCTGCAAAGAAAAGAGGATCTTGGTTATAGTCCTCATGAAGCTGCAGCTATCAGGGTCCTGCTTGGGCATCCAGAGGTTTCTGCACAGTGACAAGTGGGACACTGCAAGGACTCCCCCAGCCCCAGGCCACCCATTTAGCACACGCACGAATAAACCACCTTCTTTGTCTGCTCGCAGAGCCCAGCCAGGCTGGTAGCCCAGGTTGCAATCTTGACTGGAAATAAATTTAACTAATCATAAAATACTAATCTGTGCTATTAGTATCTTCATTGAGGTGAATACAGTGGTACAAAACTTGTTAAGTCTAATTTCTCTGCTTATTTGTTCTTTCTATATTCCCAGCTACTGCAGGTTTTAGCAAATATGCAAATCACGTTTAATCCATTTTGGGAAGTAAGTTTCAGTTATTAATATTTTAATAAAACAATAATTTTTGGAGCTGTTGAAGATATTTTAGGTTGTTGTCATCTTCTTAACTGTACCGTAGGGTGTTAATAACGGTTGTTGCAATCTTGTGACCTAATGCCAGTAACCTGGCAAGTATTACTATTCCAGAGATTTTTTTTTTCATTCTTTCTTTCCTTTTTGCTATCATCTGAGCAAAGATGTATTTTCCCAGAATATCATTATGAAACATTCATAAACAATAATGTTTTGTTTATCACGAGCGGTATGTTTTAAATTACATTTAAAGCACCTGAAAGTAATTTATCTCAGAGCTATACGGTGTCACTTGAGAAAAGAAAATCAAAATTGCTTTTGAATTTGCTATAACTTCAGTATTACTTGTAATGGCAGCTGAAGTTCTTGTTTAGAATTGGGTTCCCAAACATCTTGAGGCCCAACATATGTGCACATGAGAATATGTTTATGTAGTTACCATGTACCGTACCTTTGAACCTCCTAAAACTTTAAAGTTTCACTTTCTTAAAGAATTATAGGATATCCTGAGTTGAAAGGGACCCACAAGGATCATCATCAAGTCCAACTCCTGGCACCACACAGGACCACCCAAAAACCAGACCCCGTGTCTGAGAGCGTTGTCCAAACACCTCTTGAACCCCAGCAGGCTCGGGGCAGTGACACCTCCCTGGGCAGCCTGTCCCAGTGCCCAACCACCCTCTCTGGGTGCAGACCCTTTCGCTAACCCCCAGCCTGACCCTCCCCTGTCCCAGCTCCATGCTGTTCCCTCGGGTCCTGTCGCTGTCCCCAGAGAGCAGAGCTCAGTGCCTGACCCTCCGCTGCCCTCGTGAGGGAGCTGCAGGCTGCCATGAGGCCTCCCCTTGGCCTGCTCTGCTCAGGGCTGAACTAAGGGACCTCAGCCACTTATATGTCTTGCCCTCTAGACTCTTCACCTTCATAGCCCTCCTTTGGATGCTGTCTAATAGTTTTATGGCCTTCTTATACTGTGGTGCCCAAAATTGTACACAGTACTTGAGGCAAGGCCTGCACCAGTGCAGAGTAGAATGGGACATTCCCTTCCCTCAACCAGCTTCTCATTTAGGTGTCTAGGCTTCCCTTGACATTTTGAGAACTTTAATGTTGTACTTTCAAAAAATGACCATTTCAGCTTCAATTAAACATTTTAATTTATGTATCGAGTGCTGTTTTGCAGTGGCTAACATTATTAAGCCAAATTAGACAAATTATGATGAATGTTCATAGAAATTAAGTATTCTGAATGATTTCCTGCCCAACTGTATATATTCTGTACTGCAAATGAAAGAGAAAGCTGGTTCTTTACTCTAGGTAAATGCCCATATCTTTACACAGACCCTAATTTATAATCTTACAGCTCTGAATTACATAAAATTGTTATTTCTGTTAAAACTTCACAAATTTGGCTTCCTCTTTTTTTTTTTTTTTTTCTTGACCCTTATCCCCTCTGTGCAGCTTGTGGGTGTGGATGCACTTGCTGAGTGTCTGACTACCTACTGAAAAGATCTGAAATGCACTGTCTGTCTGAAATTTCAGACATTTTGCTGCTGTGATGTAGGGTGCTTCGTTACTGTAGGAATTGATCTAGTTTTGTTTTGTTTTGTTTTGTTTTGTTTTGTTTTGTTTTGTTTTGTGATTGTAAGTAATCTATTGGTTCTCTTCAACAGAATAAATGTCTTCTATCCTTAAATCTTCAATGTGCATGACATTTGTACCCATAATACCAGGTAGATATTACATTTCAGCTCAAGTGCTGCAATTGCTGGGCTGCTAATGATCTCAAATCCAAAAGATTTCTTCTACATCAGGAGACTACAAAATATTATGATTATGGATCTGTTATAATACAGATTCTATTGTTTCTGTGTTTTATAGAATATAATGCTGTTAAAAATAAAATCAGGCACTTACTCATGGGTGATAGCCTCCTTAACTAGCATTTAAGGAGTTAGGGTTTCATTTGTGATCTTGCTTTATTAGTAAAATATATATATATTGATATATTAAGACAAGAAGCCAATCTGGCCTTGATCTTAGGGCAAGTCACTTTGGTCCTCCACACTGTAGGTGCTCCTTTATGAAACTACCATTGTCCTTTCTGAAGTGCTTTGAGATCCCTGGTTGAAGAAAGATATATAGCAGTTTGGAGTCCTGATTTCTTCTATTAAGAGGTCTTGATTTTAGGAGATTGTTTCCAATGCACCACTTTTTATTTTTTTTCTGCAGGTTTTCATCTCCATTATAAATAGCTCAGTAAACCCCACAGATAAATATATTTTCACATATTTATTAATCACGGATTGTTGGCTTTATATCATTTACTGTTACATTATATTGTCAGAGGTGAAGTTGATTGAGTTTAATCACATTCTTTCTGAATGTGGCACTGAAGAGTTATGAGTAACATTTGTAATATCATGGCCTAGGAGAGAATCAGAGCAGGGTCTTGTGACCTCACAGCCCAGCACAGTGTAACCATGGGGCCTTGTGTCCTCATGTCCCGGCATGGTGTAATAGCTTTGTAGCATCATGGACCAGAACATAGTCCTAACAGGGCCTTGTGAACTCACATCCCAGCACAGCTTCACAGAATGGAGTTGTACCCTCATGACCCAACACATGGTCACAGCAGGACCTTGTGATGTCCCAGCTTGGCACAGCATCACAGCAGGGTTTCACTTGTGGTTTCACTGCATGACACAGTGTCACAGCACAGTATTGTAACCTCATTGACCAGAACAGCGTCACAGCAGGCTTTGTCACCTCACAGCCTGACACAGTGTCACAGTGGGGCCTTGTGACCTCACAGCCCAATGTAACGTCACAGTGCAGCACTGTAACCTCATGGCCCAGCACAGAGTCCATAGTAGGGCCTTGTGAACCCACAGCCCAGCACAGTCTTAGTAGGGCCTTGTGACCTCATGGCTGAGAACAAACTCACAGCAGGGCCTTATGTTGTCCCTGCAGCATTAGTGTAAGATCCCCAAATCTTTTCTTTTTGTAAATAAACTCTCATACTCTTTAATGGCAATTGAAATCTGGACTAATTGGGGTAGAGGCTACAACAAGTCTTAATTTCACTGGGAATAGCAGTCTGACCAGTCTCTGATGGGGAGACAAAATTAATTGCTTAGGTCCACACAGTGACTCATGTCTTTCTCCTTCACGAGGAGATAACTAATTTTCCCACAACAAACAGGGAATCAAATATTGCCTGAAGCACTAAAAACACATTGCTGTTCTCCAGGAAGCATGGCAATGTCTGCAAAAATGAATTAAGCAAACAGAGAGGAAACACTGATAGTCTGTCATTGCAGTGTAGCTGCTTACCAACACAGGACCAGCCAAGATCTTTATGCTGATTATGTTAGCACTTTAGTGAACATAATCTTGTGTTTGTATAAGGACTCTACTGAAAATCAGATTTTCAAATCAGGATTCAGTCTGACTCAGGATGTATTATCTCCAGTAACCTCAGTTCCAAATGAAGCAGAAATACTAGTGACTTATGCTTTTGCCTCTAAAACTCAATATATTATAAGCCTTTGCACTATAAGGAAGTGAAAACATTCAAAGACTTTATGTCTTTTCTTAGCATTCTTGTTTTGATAGGAAGAAAGTTACTCAGGTTACACCCAAAATGGGAGGATTTGTGATAAGTTCATTTATCTGCTATTAGTATAGTCTCACACTCCTGTGCAAAGAGACACAAAATATTGAATGTTCTTTGAAGACACCTGTCTGACCTCCTGCCTCACAGAAATGGGATGGGTATCTGAGAAAGAACACATTGACAGTGTCAGCCCAAGGCATGAATTTTCTAAGAGATTTCTCAAGACCTCTGACTTCTAGCAGAGGCAGTCCTAGCCTGAACCACAAGCTATGTCTTTTTTATAAGCTTATATAATTTCAGAGTGAAGCTTTTCATTTTCTGAGTTATATAAGCCAAACTGAACTCAAAACACTTATAAATGTATTGGTGACTCTTTCCATCCTTCTCTTCTATATCCACCTAGGCTTATTGCTAATTAATGTCGTTTGCTTAGTGCTTTTGGTGTTCATGTCCAAGGCCTGAAAACAAGTATTACATTTGGAAAAAGCTGGTCATATTGGGTGACTGGTAGTGACTCAAAAGTATGTCTGAGGAGAAAGATCCTGACTGCAGCCATGTAGAACCTGCTGCCTGGGCCTTGCAAGTGCCTCAGCACTTCCTTCATGGTCCCTAAGGATGGGTTAATTTTCTTGCTGTTGTTTAAAAATGAATGTTATTTCTATTGTTTGTAAATTCCAAGTAGGAACCAATTTTAAAAAATGAAAACCAGCAGATTGCAAAAAGTGTTCGGGGCCAAAAAAATAAAGTGACATCAGCTAAATTTGGAAGGTAGGGGGAAACTAATTAATAGAAGTGTATTTGAAGGAACATGCAAAATGAGGCATAAAAACTTGCATAACAGTTTTGCTTTGGCAAGAAAAAATGAACTGAATATGGAAAGAATGATGGAAGTGGATAAATATGGTTTGAGTGTTTTAAACAGTTTTGGTTTTGTAATCTTGTCCATTTGAACTGGATGCAGACTTCATATGCTGTTAATCAAAAGCTTGCAAGTCTTTTTTCTTTAGCAAGGAAAGACAGCAATAGATGTAGGTCAACCTGCTGGATAGCTGGTTTAATGACAAATATTCAGGAAGACAGCAAAATATCTTCTTTTTTTTTTTTTTTTTTTTCCTCTTCCTTTCTTCCTTTCTTCCTTTTCTTTCCCTCTCTGCAGTGCTGCATTTTTATTTGGAGATGTTGATGGTTAAAGTATTTCCCTCACAACTTTACCTCCACCTAGAAAGTGGCACTCTTTTAGTTCCATTTATAGTGATTGCAAGCCTCTTCTAGTACAGAAAGATATACTGATTTATGGAATTATAACAGTGATAATTTTTCATGCTCAAACTAGCTGTTATCAGCAATTTTGATGATGCATTGGAATCTACCTAACTGTAAAAGGCTCTTTGCAGTTAAAGAAGTGTTGAAGTTAAGTTAAGGCACTGTCTATTGCAAAAACCTCTTTATTAGACTGTTTCACAGCTATTTTATTCCATTATAAATCCACTTGACTTTGCTAGAGAAAACTAATCCTCAACTATTTTAGGTCAGTTCTGGCATATGTGGCCATTACTTGCCCCCTACATCAGTCCAAAAAGACAATACGTAATCATCTCTTATATTTTTCTAGAGGGATGCTTTTGAGCACGGGTGTACAATGAAGCCTTCTAATGTTGACTGCATGTCTCTATGCCCTGTCAAAACTATCATAATGTTGTAAATCGTTGGTCAAGAGAGCTATAATAGGTGATTATATTTTGGCATCCATGTGCTGTATCGAAGTACCTGTGTGATTCAGTACAGTGCATCATTTTTACCACTGTTCAGAGTAATGTTAACCTGTCTTGCTCTTGGTGAAAGGCCAGATCCAGTGCAAGCAATCTGGCAACATTGGGGAAAAATTGAAAGCTAGTAAAAAAATTAAGAGAAGTTAAAGAATCCATTTAGCACGAAATAAAGTTATTATTTTATTATTCTAAATTAAATTGAATTAATTAATATTGTCAAAATTAACTCCTACATTTAGAATGAGTCAAAGTTTGCACTGGGCAGAGCATGGAACATCCTGGTACACGCTGCCATGAGCAGGCCAGCCCTGGAGGCACTACTGCTGAAGGGCACCCCCAGGACAGGCAATGTAGACTTTTTTTTCTAGTGACTGTGGGAATCTCGTGCTGACAGGTCCCAGCTCTGTGTCACTGCATCTAGTCATAAATGGACTTTGAAAAGCCACACAGTAGTTCATTATTTTTCTGTCTGTACATGCACTGATTGATAATCAATAATATATTGGCTGCCTCCAATATGTTAATACTAACGTCAACATGAGAAAAAGCACCCCATAAAACAGAATATATGTTTCTGCCATTCCTATCCATGCATTTTTGGGCATTGCACGGTGGTGTTTATGAGCATAAGCTCTGTTCTATATCCTTACAACAACATGTGCCACCACAATTCATCGTTTACTACCCTCAACAAATACTACTTGCTAGAAGTTAATCTTTTTTCTCATACACAGGTAGAGATTCAAGCAAGGAAGAGATGGAATAGTCAAGCAAAATGGAGTTCCTTCCACTCTCACTGGAAGCTTTTTTTTTTTTTGAAACTTATTCTTTTGACTGCAGCTTTTGCTGCATAGCTACAATACCTTGTGTTATTCTTCATTTAAGAAAACATTCTGGTTATCAATGACTGCAGAAGACAATGCAGTGCTAGGTTCATAATAACCAGTGATTAATTAGCTAATTAATTTCATGAAATTAGATACTATAAAGATACTATACTGTCTTTGTACTGTGATATGAAGATCAGGACCAGGAGTTCCTCCTTGTCCTTCTACCTCTTTTTTTTTTTTTTTTTTTTTTTACCCCAATGTTTTAAAGAAGAAACCCCTACCTACAACAACCAGCATTGTTATATTGTTGTCTTTCTGAATGTACTGTTATCCATCTTGGAGACTGTCATCAGAATTAAATATATATATATATATATATATATATATATATATTTCATCCACTGAAATCCTGTCTATTTAGTCTCCTTTGCTCCCCATTTCTCTAAGAGACTGTCACAGAACTGGTGTTTACAGATAGCTGTCCTCAGATGCAGCATCACCAAGACCACTTAGTCTGAGGCCACCTGGCAGTACGGAGAGGGATTTGTGAAGCTCCTTTCACATCCCAGGGCCATAAAGGAGCAACAGAAAGGAGTTGGTGAAGGTTCTTCAAGCAGCTGAAGCAGATTACATCCAGTGATGCATCAGACAATTTGACAGGTTAGAAAGTAGCACATAGACTTGATCATGGGGCTTGGATTGGATTGCTGTACATCAGGCTGGATTAGCCTGTGCTGTGTGGTCTGCCAGCAGAACCCAGCCTGGACACATAGCATCCCTTTGTGGATAAAAATGGATATTGAAACCCTTCAGACCAGACCAGAGACTTTGAAAACTAGCCTAGCAAAACAACCAGTCAGAAAAGTGGTGCTACATGGATATCGTCTGTGTTCAAGTAACTGCAGGTGCAAGGACCAGTAAGGCCCTTACTTCCAGATCCTCTCCCCAGAAGTCCATCATGCATGCAGTACAGAAAGTTTCCCATCTCTGTTCATTTTTTCCCATTCTTTCCTCCTATTTTTATGTGAAATTTACATTTCCTTTCCTTTCCTTTTGTATCCTCCATCTCGATTCAAGGGGATGAGTGTTTGATGAATTCTCTCATTGAATCGGTAGGCAAAGGAGAGAGATTCAGACCTTGTGTGTAATACCTAGAGCTAAATAAAATAAATAATATAATAAATAATATGAGCCAGAGGATATGAGAAGCCAGGTGAAAATAAGTAATAGACAGAAAAAATATATATATGATATTTCACATAATTGCTGTTCTGCTGTTGCCATGGTAATGCCAGCATTTCTCTGTCTCCACGCTGTCCCCTTTTCAATCACTTGGATCTACTACCTGGCCCCACATCTACCTAACAGATGAACTGCCCATCTAGAGAAGAGAGAAGTGGACCTCTTTTTTATTATTTTTATTTTTAAATCTTGCTTTCCAGGATTGCATGCTTACATGCCTTGCCAGTTTGGTACCAGTGCAGTATATCTCACATGATCAAGGTGCTATAAAAGTGATGGGAGCTCTCTCACTCATCCCAGGGTATTTTAAAGGCCTCTTAAAATAAGGTCAGCATTGTCTCTTGAACTGCTTTAGAAAACTGACATGAGAAAGGCTGAAATGAGGATAGATATATATAAAGTCTACATCATTTTAGTGACTATAGACCTTCCTCATCTTCTGTGATCTTGCATTTATAACTTGACAGAAATTGAAAGGCTGCAATGGAATGGAGTAGGGGCCGGCTGCTGAGCACTGATCATCATTTATAGTGCAAAACGAGGATGTAATGTATGATTAGGACACAGGTATTTTTCTTAGTTTGAAAGGCTGTTTCCAATAGAGATTCACAATCTGAATGACAGTTCACTAATAGTGGGCAGCAAATTGTAATAATAACAGCATCATGTAGTAGAAGCGTCATCATTTCTCAGGCATAATGGACACTTCATTTTCATCCTTTAGAAAATCAGAACTATTGACTTTGCTAGAAAAAAAAATAAATAATAATAATAAAGGGCAATATTTTAAGATAAGCAAATTTTAGGACTAAAATGGTTTGTTACATATGAGCCAGATTAACCCTACCCTGAATGGATTTGCCCACCTTAGTGGTCATGCAGACAGTGTGGCAAGCAATCTGAGAGGTTTCATTAAGAGCCAAAAAAAAAAATAAAAAATGTGCTTATACTAGATGTGAAACCATAACATAAGCGAGGGATAAAATGATCCAATATTTTCTGGGCCATGGAACCCATACTGGTGAGTTTGTCCCCATTTAAATTGTGGTATTTGAAATTCACTGGTTTGGCTGCTGTCTCATTATAGAGCGCATTACATCCTACTGAAAACCAGCTGTGGTTCCTGCTCTGATTATGTTCTCCAAGATCCTTCTATCACTTAGCAGCAGCACATCTGCTACTTTCTCCATAGTCAGGGATAACTTTGAATTACAACTCTGACCCTTCCTGGATCAAAGTATCCTACCTCCAAACTGTAGGATATGCATTAAAAAGTCCATGCTGGACAGACGGTAGGATATTCTTTCAAGTACCATCTTTTGTCAGCCTCTCATTACCTTAACATCTGCAGCAGATTTTTTATTTTCTTGGAGAAAACCAAATGCAGGCAAGCATGAGAAAAGGCAAATATTATAATAGGACAATCTGAGATAATAAAACAAAGAATGTTGTTTTCTTTCAAATTTTCAGATAAAAATTAATCTTGCCTTATCCTGTTCATCTGAAAAATACAGTTACTGCTATTGCCAGTTGTTCAGTGACAAGCTCCAACTTGTCCAGTTTATTTCAGAATGGCAACTGTTGATAGACTATAATTTTTTTCCTGCTAGTTTCCTCCCCTCCCCTCCCCTCCCCTCCCCTCCCCTCCCCTCCCCTCCCCTCCCCTCCCCTCCCCTCCCCTCCCCTCCCCTCCCCTCCCCTCCCCTCCCCTCCCCTCCCCTCCCCTCCTCTTCCTCTTCCTCTTCCTCTTCCTCTTCCTCTTCCTCTTCCTCTTCCTCTTCCTCTTCCTCTTCCTCTTCCTCTTCCTCTTCCTCTTCCTCTTCCTCTTCCTCTTCCTCTTCCTCTTCCTCTTCCTCTTCCTCTTCCTCTTCCTCTTCCTCTCTTTTTTCCTTCTTTATTGGGCCTCCAATCAAAGCAGAGCTTGAAATGCATTCAAATTGTACACTAGCAAAGACAAGAAACTGATTGAAAAATTAAGTTTTTAAGAAAGTCA
Organism: Anas platyrhynchos; assembly: GCF_047663525.1. Classification (NCBI taxonomy): domain Eukaryota; kingdom Metazoa; phylum Chordata; class Aves; order Anseriformes; family Anatidae; genus Anas; species Anas platyrhynchos. Next base: position 13,249,429 of record NC_092602.1, read on the forward strand.
TTGAGGGATTCAGGAGTGGGGAAGTTGCAATGTGTAAGAGTTAGGTAAAATGATTCAATAAATCCAGAGGAGATAAGAAATAGAAATGTCAATTAAAAGAAGAACATTAACCAGCTCTTCGGATTTGAAGAGGTTTCTGTCAGCTGTTGCTCTTTTATTTTCTTTTTCATTTATGTCATTACCTAGAGATCCCAACCTCTCTGTGTAGACACTCATGTAGATCCCAACCCTACAAATTCTTCTTAATATGCTGAATCATATGGGATTAGTACTGTGATTAAATACAGGCCTGTCTGTGTGCTTGGAGGGACCAGGGCACTGTGGCTGCACTGAACCCTCTGATTCCTTGGGAGACCAAGAGAACTATTCATCTTCTGGTGAAAGCATATGGCAAATCTGCAAAGAAATTAATTTGGAGATTTCCCTTGCAAGGGTGAGTTACTCATTTGGAGGAGACCCTAACACAGTTTACAGCAGATGATATTTTCAATAATACAATTTTTCTGAACAAGAGGATGAATTCTGACTCATAATTATATACAGCAACATGCCCAGCTGATCAAAATTCCACTTTTTCCCTCCATTTCAAGTAATGTGCATTCATTAAATACTGACCCTAGCAGTTACATACTTCAAAGTTACCAATATTTTATTATTTTGTCTTTCATTTCATTACTTCTTTTTTGGGATGTATTTTCTTTGCTACTACTGATATTTAAAAATAGACTAGTGTTGATATTTAGTCACTGTTACCATAGCTCAGTTTCCTATTCCTATCTTCTGATGGCAGAAGAAAGCTTCATTTTTTATTTTTATTTTTCTCAAGAATCCCCTGATGTTGATCTTCAGGCTTTCAGATGATCCAAATCAAGAGATGTAAACCATATACTTTCCTGGAATTCAGTTGCACTACACACTGATTAAAATATCATTTTTTAACAATCACCATAAATACAGGCATACAGTTTCCATGTTCTGGAGATCAGCTTTTAATGTTTTGACTTAATGGCTCAGTGAATGTAATAGAGATTTCTAGTGGATAGGTGCATACATATGTTTTCATCAGCTACAGTAGCTATAACAGTCATTTCTCCTCATTTTTTCCAAAGGGAATTTCATTGTTGTGGAATCTATATCTAAACTTATTTCTGGTAAGGTGATCTTGGTCTCTCCAAGTGTGTCCAGGTTTGTTGTATGCCATTATTACTGATTATGCTGTGATGGCAAAGGGTTTGTCAAAGAATGGGGTGAGCTCTGCTAGGAATTGTGTATGCATATCACCATCCCCAACCCAAGCATTTACAGTTCTTATTGAAGAAGCAGAAAATAGCTTGGGAAAAAAAAAAAAAAAAAAAAAAGAAAAGAAAAAAGTCTTGTTACCTTTCTTTTACCACAGGGAAGGGATTTATAGAACAGTTTAATTCTTTGCTCAGATCGGTATGTGAGAGCATGGGGAAGTGATCTCAGATCCCCTGTAGCTCTAAGATATATATCTGTCTTTCTTGTTCAATTTAATTTAGAATAAGTATCCATTTTAAACTGTGCTTCCGTATAAATCATTTAGTAATAATCCATCCTCTTGAAACCAAAGCTATAACAATCAGTTGGATATGAATAATTGGTACTAAAAGATAGGTAAAAGTGTCTCTTTCCCTATAAAAATGTCTCCCGTTCTGAATCAATTCAGCATTTTCTCTCTCCCAGAAAGAAGTATATTCAGGCTAAGAAAGGATGGAGGGAATGTTTTGTTTTCATTAAAAATTGTTTTTTCTCAGATCAATAAGAAAAGCCCTAGCTTTTCATTAGAGTATGCATACAAAGAAATGGGTTCCTCCAGCAATCCACAAAACATCTCTAGCATGTTGTCAAATGGCCTGGGGCAATTACAGTGCCAGGCAGGTTTGGATTCATTAGTATTACTTGCTAGAGTACTTATAATAATTAGCCGAGTCCCTCTGGTGAAGAGAAGATAGTCTTTATTCCTCCAAAGCCATGTCTCATTTACATAAAAGAAAGCAAGTTGCTTTTCACATAGGGAACAATGGGTGGCTTGGAGATTCGTTTTCTCTAGATGATTAACAAACCTGATGGATCAGAGAGCCTTGGACTTTTTGCACAAAAAAAGTTTATTTTAGTTATCATTGCTTTAATTTAGTGACCCATTGAATCAAAGCTGTAACTAGAAGGCACAGAAACTCATACTGCTTTTACGTATTGCTTTTTTTTTTTTTTTTTTTTTTTAATAGAAGGTCGGTTGGTTTATTTTGGCTGGTTGGTTGGTTGTGAGTTGCTTGTTTTGATTGTTTGTGTGCCCCCAAGATCCCTGGCCATCTAGGAAGCAATGCATTTCTTTTCTCTCTTCTGTCATTTTGGGCAACAGCAATTTGTAACACATTAAGAAAACTTTTGGGGGAAATTAAATTCAGTGAGAACTGGAGATCAGAAGGCCCCTTTTCAAGTTATTGGAGCAAATTTTAAAATTAATCACTGTTGAAGCAGAGGATCCTTGGAGGAATGTTCATAACACCGTGCAGTATTATACTGGTATCCAGTCTCTGCAGATGTGTGCTGGAGTTCTCTCTTCCTATCTCAATCCATACGGCAAAAAACAATATGCCAGCAGGGTCTTACATTCACAATGAGCTTCATCCAGCTGAAAGCAAGGGGAATTCTGCTAGGAATTCAGTGGGGCTGAGATTTCACCTTTGGTTTTGGAAGACAGATGTTCACTACTTCCCAGTTGAACGTGGTTTATTCTTTGCTTCCTTTTAAGCTCATCCTTTGATTAGCATTAAATTCAGGTTACAGTTTCTCTCCTTCAGCTTGCAGAAAGCAGCAGTGACAGCCATGGGTGGCTGCAGGGAGAGGAGAAAATAGCTGCCTTCAAGGCAGACGCAGGGAGGGCCTCAGTTCCTAGACTAAACAGCACGAGCGCGCCTGGATAATCAAGAACATGCAATCATGGCATTTAATTTAGAGTAATTCAAATCAAAGTGCCATTACAAGGGTGAAGAAACCTTTGAAAAATTTTGCTATTTAAAGACGGAGTCTGAGTTTTCTCTTTCAATTCTAGATGTTACTTAAGCCCCTGAGGTCAGTGGAGCAGTAAAGCCGAGAGCCTTTCCTGGTGTACAGCAGGACCAGGTTGTGATTAAAGCCTCCCGGGAGGTCCTCGTCCCATGAATTGGGGGATGGGAGAAGGGAGGTCAGGAGGACTCCTAGGGGTCCTTTTATCTGATTGAGCTCTTTAGAGAATTCCAATGAGGAGAGAAGAAAGCAACTTCCATTAAGATAAGGGAGGCAGAATCTGAGAAAAGCTTCAACTCTAAGGAGAGCCTATATAATATTAAATTAAATGCTTCCTGGTGAGTGAATGTTGTGCTGTGTCTTGCTTAATAGAGAGAGCGGAGCATTGATTAGACAAACTGAGAAAGCCAGGCACGGAGAAGGGTTTATTAATGATCTCTCTTGCTATGCTTATTCTTTCAAGTGCTAGTCCTACAAACAGCAAATATGTACAAATACATGAAAAAGGGAATCATCAGAAGGATGAATAGGTCTGAGATGAGTTATTTTGCTGTTTAAAAAGTTGTAAGAGGAATTTAGCACTTTAAAGAACTATTTAAATCGCATTTCATGGAAATAGAGTTGAAAAGCCTCAGTATGTTAACAGTATCTGTGCTGTTCACTCCAGCCATGCAAGCTGATACTTTGGAAACTGAAGAGCAAAGGATGTTTGCTGGAGCTGAGTAGCTCTGAAAAACTACAACACTATTGTTCAACCACTGTGTTTGAAGTGATGAGTAAATTAAGATTCAAGGCCCATGCATTCACTTTTAAGCAGACATGTATGGCCATTGACTTCGAGTATCTTGCACAATCTCCTGTATAATGCACAGTGCTTTAAGGTATGGGCTCATTATTTGCGTCCTGTCACTGGCTCTTTGCCCTTGTTTACACGTTCAGTATGAAAAGCTGAAATACAGAAATGCTCTACCTAAATTAATTTCTAAATGAAATTATCCAGGCAGATAATAGCATTGCTAATTGTCTGCCATCGTGACAGATATAATAATTTACTGTTGATACATTTGATAGACAGCAATGGGCCTGAATCCTGGCTGCTCCTTATTAGCAGCTGACAGTCAGCTATTCACAGGAACCTTCACTTTTGTTATTTTTACTGATATTTATACAAGCAGGAAGAAAAAAAAAAAAAAAAAAAAAAAGAAAAAAAAAGAGGATTTGGTAGCATTTGTATGCTTTGCATTCTGTCACGTATTTAATGTACAATTAGCAGTTGACTGCATCATAGGTCATAGCACTAACTGCTTACATGATCTATGTACCTACATTTGTTTTCTGCACTAAAAATAATAACAGAGTAACCAGTCTTAGGCATCACAGATGCTTCATACAAAATCAGAGGGACTGTTTCTTTTCTCCCTGAAGCAAGCACTGGCACTGCCATATCCAGCCACCCCCAGCGAGTTCTGACATTTACTTCTGGCTGCAGAACAATCAGATCACAATATTTTCTCTAAATATAGTAACTAGGAAAAATGCCTATTAGGCATTGCTCTAGGCATTGCTGCTTTTTACATGCACACTATACTCTTTTGAAAAAAAGGTTCACCCTGCTCTTTTATCAAATGGCCATGGGTTACCTATATATGTATAATTTATTTTTTTTCCCTCCAAATTGTTTAGCAGCCTCTAGTAATTGGTTGAAGCATATATGTAGACCATGATCCAGTCACAAGACCTGGAATTTCAATTTCCATCACACCATTTTTACATATATTTTACATAAACCTCTAAAAAGCTGAAAATATGATTTGACACATTTGTTCTCATGGAATTTCTCATCTCACTGTCAACAAGCTGTGTAGTATTATAAAAAAAAACAACTTTGGAAACCCACTTCAGATGGCCATTAATTATGCCTAGTTAGTGTCAAAATAGTTAATTTCTTTTCTTTGTTTTTTTTTTTTGTTTTTTTTTTAGACTTAATAGCATGCTATCATCTGGCAGCTTAATCTTTGCTTTAATGAGCAGTAGCAACACATTAAAATAATGTGAAAATTACTACATTAACTTTACAGAAAAAATATCATTAGTACAAGAAGCACATTAAATTCTTCAAGGATACTTCAAGTGCATAGATTTACAGTTGATTAGGACTTCTGCTGAAATTATTTTAGGATGTTTGCTCCCCTTTGTCCTGATTTGCTATAAACTATCACTGTATGTCATAGATAGACTCACAGATTCAGTACATATAATAATGCAATATTAATGGTTATAAGCATAGCTCTGAGGCTATAGTTTATTAGATAAAATACAGTCACAGTTTTCAATGATTTTGGCTGGAGGTTTAACCTGTGAAATAGCATACCTGCATTTAAACAGATTTATGTGGAATTTTAACACACTAATTTGGAATATTTAAGAGATCTCAGTTGTGGCTGCGTTTTTCAGATTTTTGGGAGTTAATCTGAACATTTGAGCTTCATAATTGAGTTGGTAATAATTTCTATCTGATTTATGTGCATGCATACATATCGCAATATATGAAATATAATGATTTTATGATGTTGTTGTTTTGGTATATTTATAAGGTAAGAGATGCTCTTTTTTCTTGCAAGGATGTCATTTTTTGTTTGTTTGTTTGTTTCTTTGTTTGTTTTCAGGGGGAGGGTCCTTTTTTACTCCCCACCGAGACTGCACTTGTCTGCTCCAAAAGCATATATGCTAGTTTAGATGTTGAATTGTTTGGCCTGTGTTAATGAGCAGTTTTCAGGGGCATCATGCTGCTTGCTTCACCATTGTTTTATAAAACAAACCATATTTAGCTGCATGGCTGGGCTGTTTCAGGCCACTACTGCTACCCAAAGCAGTTGTGCATTTGACACATCTCAGAGTAATGTAAAGCATCCAGACCTGTGAGTGAAATTCAAACAAGGCAATATATGGCTGTCGGATCAAGTAGTTTTGGCTTTTGTCTCCTGCTGGCTCACTACCAGTTTTAGTAGGCAGTTGTAGTTGGCTGGGGGCAGGTTCCCAGAGGCAGAAGCACCTGAAGACTCGCACAAGCACTTGCTGACATTTGCCAAGTGCCAAAGTGAGTTAGTAAATGTCTGACTCCTTATTGACTTTCAGTCTACACCAATGCTTAGGAGCTTGTGCAAACCTAGTGAGACATACATATATTCACTTGTGGGTATCCAAAGGCTTGCGGATTTGGCCCTAATCCCACAAACTGATCTACTCTGTTACGGCAAAAATGTTCATTCAGAATTTGTCTTGGAAGAATTGCAACCATAAAAATAATTGACACATATTTCTGCCTCACTGTTTCTCATTTGTAAATCAGTCATTCTTAATTCTGTCCGAGACAGGGATGGGCTGTCTTTTAGAAACCCTTCTGACCCATCTAATCTAAGTGCATAAAAAACCCATGGCAGGTTGATCTCTGTGTTCTTTCTTTTCCGGATTTCCAACACCTCCTCCTGCTTTATTTCTTTCTGGCTTATGATCCATAAGTAATATGTTCCCAACACCAGCTCTCATGGCTAAAACAACTTCATATGAGTCTTTCTTTGCCATTACCTCCTTTGCACTGAACTTGTTATTCCCTCAGATTTTAAGGCTGGAAGGAATTGGTAAATGAGGCTATAGGATTTCACTTGATTGCTCTTGTATTGAGCCTGGTATCTTGAGTTAGATTAAATCAAATCTTTCTAAAAGTTATCACTTGGAATTGGAAGGCTTTAAGACACGGCAGCTCACTGCCTTTCTCGGGCACTCATCCCTCATCTCCTCTCATCTCCCTCCTAATTTAGCAGCTGGATGAAGCCACAACAATTCCTTCTTGTGCAATCCTACAAGGACAGCCTGAAGTATCCCACAGCTGTCTGTGCTACAGCAGCTTGACTTGTGGCAAAGGGACTCTGCCCATGTGGAGCAGAGAAATCAGTCCTCTCCTGCCTAGCACAGTGCCAGTGAGCACCATGCACGGAGCGCCGTGCATCACATGCTTCTGTGTTGGGTGGCTGCTGCTGTACTCCAGCACCACATCAACCACTGTTTTTTAATGGGTCAGCAATAGACAGGTGTTAGAAAATCTGCCATCTCATGTACCGCGTTGCTTTCATATGCAATTATTACTCCAATTTTTAGAGAAGCCACTGGCTGATTACCGATTGTCCTCCTTTTTATACAGATCACTCATTTTCCCTTGGTATTTTACCATCTGGGAATCCTTGTCTCTGAATTTAAAGATTTTGCAGTCTCAAAGCGCAGCTCTGTTCTCTTAATTACTGGTTATTCTTTGAGTTGATTTAGTTTCCTATGATTGTACAACTTCTTTCGTTTTCTTCAATGTGAGAAGTGTCCTTGTCTGACGTGGGGCCAGCGATCTTGGAGGTCTGGTCTTGGATTTGGTTTGGGAACATACCAGAATTCCCAACTCCCTGGTGAGTTAAGTCAGGATCTTCTGGCGTCACCTGAGATTTGCAGAACAGGTATCTCCCTTGTATCTACACCTAGCTCCAATTAGCCATCAGCATCGCTCTCCATCCCCTGGCACTGTCACGTAGGCTGTACACATTAATATTCTCCACCAGTCTCTTCTGCTCACCTCTTACAGTTTTTTGCTAAGTTAATGTGATTTCTGTAGTCTGTATTTCTCAGGTGTCCTTTATAGTTTTTGAAGATGACTTTCTCTCTTCTCTACGATGATACATATGTTATGACCTACGATGTAATTCAGTATATTTCCCCACAGCATTCAGAACACTATGACCCTGTGTCCCACACCTTAATCTTAATTTCTGAAACTGTATGACATGAAGCCTGGATAGAGATGCATTTTTCATGGAGACACAAATTCCTTTTTGCATTTTGCCTTTCTGCCAGTCCATGTTTTCACACACTGAGTTATTATTGTTAGTTTTCAGACTCTACCTCAAAAAAGAAGGTCTGTTTTATATCCCCTGTCTGTCTTTTAGCATGAATTTTATTCACACTGATAACACCACCAGATTGCCAGATGTACTTTTAGCTTCTCTGCTTTGTTGATAAGATTGATATTAATCCCATCTTTCTCAGTAATCTACTCAAGTATTCACCTGCCTGGAATCATCTTCTTTATTTATTTTTAGATTCTAAATTCTTTTTTTTTTTTTTTTTCTTTTCCCCCCATATCCCTTCTATGTGCTTTTCATTTCATGTTGCTCAAATGCCTCATTACCAATATCAGGCAGGGAATGCATTTTCTGTGCCAGCAACTGAATAACAACTTTAGATGGTTTCTTTTCCGCCAATGATTTTTATGATTATTATTTTAATCTTAGCTATGTCTTCTTTTGCAACGTGCTGCTGGGTGCTAGCAATAGATCTGACTGTATTTTGCATCGAAACTCTTTTCTGGCCATTTAAAAGAGCATTAAACTGGGAGGAAATTATTTGTTGCTTTTTTCTGATCCTCTTAAACTGCCAACAGAAAGGGATTTTTTGTAAAACACAGCTATATTCTAAATGTCTCTAAAGAAATAATACGGAGTTTAGTCCAAAATGGATAAAGGTGAGAAAATTTCTTCTATTTTTAAGTAAAATATTATATGCTGGAAGACCTCGTTTAGAAAGGCATTATTTGAGTTGTAACACCGTTCTCCCCAGGAGTAGCTTAGGAGAGGCCAGTTCCAGCTCCTTACAAAAAGATGAGCCTTGTCTCGCACATTTTTCTCTGTCCTACAAACATACAAACCTTAAGGCGTTAACACTTTCTGTAGGATGGTTTTATGGCATTGCAGGTGCAAGGATGCACCTCACAACTCCCACGGTGCCATATAAATAATGACTATAAATACTAATAGGAAACTTGGAGCAGGTGGTGCACGAGGGCAATCCTCTCTCTGATTATGCCTAGATCTCAGGGTTCGTCTGCCTTTAGCATTTGGCATTTAGAGACAACTGCCACCAAGTAATTTTGTCTACAGACTCCTCGGTAGGCTTCACATCACCTGGTGTGTGCATGTGAAGCTGATTCAGGAGCTGATTTCTGTGTAGCAGGTATTGAAATTCAGGTAGGAGCTTCTCTGCCCTAGTTTAGAAGTCGATTCAGCTCAAACAGAATAAAACACTCATTGTCCCAAACAGAAGTATTCTCAGGGGCTTCTCCAAGGCTTCTCTCTGTTGCATTTCGAATTCCTACTTCATTACAATTCGAATATATTATTAGAGAAATCCTCGGGGTGGAGGGGGGGAGGAAGAAAAAAAATAAAGAAAAGATGATATTAAAGTGCAGCATTCTGTAGCTAAACACTATATTTTTTCAGGTAAGCATACACTGCTTGTCAATACCGAGCAATAGTAAGGAAGGGATCTTGAATATACAAGGATAGAATACATTTATTAATGTATCCTATTTGTACTTGTAATTAGCTTTTTTTTAAAAAAAAAAACTTTTAAATATAGTTTTTAAAAAGTGTTCAAAACCTGGAAATAATGGAAAGTACTAATTATGCTGATTAAACAACAGTCAAAATGCATACAACATTGAATTAAACCCTGAAAATGTGAGAAATAAAACTTAAGGAAACTTCCCTTCTGCTTAATTCTACTGGAACATACAAAATGCAGTTTCACTTTTGGTGTTTTGTTTTGTTTTGTTTTAACGTGCATTCAGTTTTATTTTGTTGTTGTTGTTTGTGTGTGTGTAACTACTTTTTAGCAATAAAAGTGTGAGCCCACCAGATTAATGTGTATTGCAAACAAACTGAAGCCAAAGGAAGCACTCCTCAAAGTAAGGGAAAACTGCATGGAAGTCTTACAATTTTCTTCCCCCAATGCAGGTGCTAGAGGGTGGCTAAAATTATGTTTTAAGTTTTTTTTTCTTTTTTTTTTTTTTCTTTTTTTTAAATTCTTTTATATAATACATACCAATAAGTTTTGTAGTTTGTTGTTGTTGTTGTTTTGTTTTTACAATACACACAAATACTTCTTCAGTAAGTGAATCTGTTTTCCTCTGCCTGTTTTGAGGAGCCATTACTTACATTATAGAGAAGGGCACAATTCTGTGTCCAGCACTGCATTAGCAAAGGAACAATTCCTTGCACCTGGAGGCTCTGCCTGCCATCTGTATAGCTCAGTGTGCCAAACGTGGGCATCTGTCTTGGAGATGTCCATCAGCACTCCTGTAAGAACTCCTATTCTATTCAGAAACGTCTTCAGTTTCCTCAGGGCTTTCCCCCTAACTTCCACAAGCAATGCTTTTCACCCATTTGCACAAAACCGCTCTGTTATTTACCAGCTGGTATGGTCACAGACTGGGATTTCCGATATTACCATCCTAGAGCTTAAAAGCCTGGGTTTCTCCTGCTTGTGAAGTCAAGAGAACTGCAGTAGATCTCAGTGGAAACAACTGGAGAGAAGAGGAGGAAAACTAGTTACAAATATCAGGAGACAAAGCTGTTAAAATGTAAAGAATACGCAGCCTTTGTCACTCATTGTGAGTCTCTGAGCAAACCAGCTGCCGTAGTTGGAAGCACTCATTGATGAAGAATTATGACTGCTAAAACAGCAGCTTCCTTCCATCTTGAAGTTAATACACGACAAGAACAAAAAGCGGTATGGAAAGAAGTAACAGTCTGCTTTCAGTTTTTAATTAACTTTGGCAAAGTAAGTCCAGAAGAGGAGTATCTGAAGTTGCCTTAGGGATTTTTCACACTTTTTCAGTCAAACTGCTGCCAAAAATATAAAGAAAAATAGGAGACGCAGTTGGAGCATCATTGTCATGACTTTAATTGCTTTATAATCAGCTTGGTGCTCTGTAGAAGAAATGTGAGAAATTTCTGTTGACAAGTTTGGAAAATGGATTGACCCAATGTTTGCTCAGTAAAATAATTTGATGTAATCATGATCCGCAAAGCTGGTTTCTAGAATGTTGAATACTGGCACAGATGTGCTGAGGATGTTAAATACTGATGTCACATAGTAGTTTTTGCATTTTTATTTCCAAACTAACTTCTAATAGGCATTGGGTATTTGTTACTTGTTTTATTTCTTCTTCTAAACTATACCATTACAGAAGCTTTCTAAACTCTTTGAGACAGGCATGCTAGAAGCCATGCATTAAGCTATTAATCTTGCCAGGTTCCTCCAAAGGTAAGTTCAGAGGAGTGGGAATTTATGTAGAGAATTTATGAGGAAAGAGTCCCATGAAGCCATACGTTGCAGAGCATTAGCCAGTTCTTTGCATCGTTCATTCTCCATCCTTTCCCCGCATCCTCTTTATCACATCCAGCAGTTTAGCAGTGGTCAAACCATCTCAAGCTTTGACAGTTTTCAGTCAAATCCAGCATCAACCTCAGTGAAAATTAACTATGTCCTAAATGGCTGGGCTACCTTCAGGTGAAGTGAAATGTGCTACAATGTAAGCATCAGTGTGTGTGCATCATAAAATCAGAATCACAACCTCTGGTCATAAAACACTTTGGGTGCCAAGAAGATGAAAACATTTTTGAATGATATATTGAAATAATTTACTTGTGTTGAAGCAATGAAGCCTGCAACTTTTTAGTTTTCTACTCTTATATATTTCCCTAAGATTAAAGTTGCTAAGTTTATTTCTAGCAAAACACAATTTTTTTGCTCCTAAAAACTTAGTACATGTAAGAAAGCTCACTCATGCATCTCATCTGCACCAGACTGTGAAGCTGCACCCATGAAAGTGAAGCTCGGACAGTGGTCCACTGAGCTCAAGTGTTCCGACCCAAGCACAGATGGAGACACAGAGTGAAGACTTTCCTCCCCGTGTCTCCTTGCACTGTTTTGGGGACGGAAAATGGCTCAAACAAAGGTTTGAGCTCTGAGGTTCATTGAGGGGTGCAGGACACCATGCTGTCTGCATGCCATTGACTCCGCAAGAGCTGCATTACAGGCGTACAGCCCTTGTCGCTTTGTGCAAACTGGGTTACAATATTTTACCGTTTTCTAATTACAGTGATTTGATGAAGTACATTTTGATGACCCTCTGTTTTAAAGAAATGCCATTGATAGGCGCTGGCATGAAAGATGAATTGGGTACTGCTTCTGGTTAGCCTGGCTTGTTGCCAAACAGCTTGATGGAAAAGGGCTTAAAATTTCTGGTTTTAAAACTTAGCAAAGAACAATTCTTCTCTCTTTTAAATCTGCTCTGCTATAATTATGAGAGGCAACACATTTTTAACATCACCTACGGGCAGAAGCTATAAACTGCCTTTTCTTTTCCAATACAGCTGTCTGGTTCAGTAAATACATCTTTGGGGACTCGTTTGCATTAGTTACCGAGAGATGATGTGCTGCAGTGAATGGGGGTTTCTGCTTCCTAATCGTCTTCCTCAGCCCTGGCTTCCAACCACAATTAAGAGCTCTTTTGCTGCTAAGGGAGGAGCACAGACTCAGTGCTGCAGGAGACCTGAAGGCTAAGACCAAGTAGGCAGCAGGGACATTATCTGCCATTCCCCATAGCACCTTGCAGCTGCCTGATGCCATCCATGCCAGACTTCCAGCCAAGGTCCAGCAAGGTTTCACTTTCTGAGGCCCCAAAGCTACTTTTCGGGGTTTCATTAGTGTTTGGTATTATACCCTAGGAGCTTATGGGAGGGAGTAAACTGCGATGTATTAATATTTGTAGTTATCGAAGGAGTAGAACAAGCTAAAGGGTTCTGCATTTAGGTAATTCCAAAATGTCTTATGTGTGGCTGGATCGTTTGAAAGTAAGATTAATAAAAATCCAGGAGCTGAGGCATTACTGAAGAAAGAGAGAGGAGATGCTAACCCCTTCCCTGTGCAGAGGAGCTTTGGCCCCAAGACAAATGTGCCAGCAGCCACATCCCTGCGTGTAGCTCAGGGGGAGGTATGCCATTCCCAGCTAGTCTAACTGCTCGTCTCCAAATTAAAGAGGTCAGAGGAGAATTTTGGTAAACACTAGGAGAACTGGAGAGCACACATCCCACTGCTTTTCAATAACAAGTCACGCTCATTGTGCAAGATAATTTGCTTGGGTGTCATTTCAGGTTCCTTTGGTTTTCAGTAATACATACTGGGGCATTTCACTATACGCCCAGATCTTGAAGTGTTTTTCCTGGCTGGTCTACAAAAGAAGCATGGTGGTGTGAATTTACAGTAATAAGTAAAGTCATTAGCTTCCAGCAGGGGCTCTCTTACTGTGCATTTTGCATATTTTTTGTTCAGTCAGGAAGAACTGTGGAGTAACTGCTTTGTTTATCGTGTACTGATTTCCCAAATTTAAAAAAAATAAAACAAAATAAATTACATTCTCACTGTGTAAGATATTTTTCAGATGGATGTAGGTTTTGTTGCAACGTAAGTTATTTGTGGTTTCCTCTGGCACAAATCAGATTGAGTGTGAACCAAGTGCTTTGTCTTCCAACACTTTAACTGAGTAGAAGTAATATTAGAGTGTGATAAAATTATACCTATTTTGTAAGTGAATATAGCTGATGTTTCCCATTGCGTAACACATTCTGCATTTCTTTTATTGCATTCTGGGGTGAAGAAAATGGAAGAAAGGTGGAAAAGCACTGCATTTTTATAAAACATGATCTGAAGTGGCCTTAGTAAACACAAAAGCCTGTGGTTCATGTTAGCTGCAGGTTTTCAAAAACCTCTGAGGAATATGCATAACATTTTTAGTTTTCAGTTCAGTTCCCTGAAAATGGTCCAGAACCGTGTCGGTAAGAAAAATCCAGCCAGTGCTGGGGACGCAGCCACCTGAGTTGTGTCAGCCCCACAGCACAGCACCCTTACACCTGTATCGCTCTGCGATCGCACTACTCATCGCTTCTTGTGCCCCTCTTTTGCCTATGTCGCGATTACATCCATCAATGCACACTTTAATTACTATATTCAGCACTTTATTCTGAATTCTTTTTGTTCTTCAGATCATTGACTGGATTTGTCTGACAGTTCTTGCCCACCACGCGCACCGTTTCCAAATCGCACCCCAGATGGGCGAAGGGCAGGCTGCTTGCTGCCGGTTCGGGCTCCACCAAATGCCAGGAAGGAGGTCGCTAGGCGATGGGGGAGCAGGGACGAATGCCTGATGTCCCTAACTGGCGCCTGTGTTTTTAGTCTAAGCAGACACACCAAGGACTCGATGGACATGCAAAGCGAATTCACCTCTCGCCCTCACAAGCAAGCCCCTCAGAAGCCTTTACACTGTGTCGTTTAACCACCGCGAGTCTCCTCGGGCACCCCGAGCTCCCTCTCACCGCCCGCTCTCGCCTCAGGCCGGCAGGATTTAACGGCCCCTCCCCCCAGCCCCCGGCTGTCTCCAGGCAGAATGGCGCTGACCCCTTCCCTGCCTACTTCTACCCCCGCGCTTTCGCCTCGTCAGCCACGGACCAATCAGCTCTTGCCGCGCTCCCGCCATCTCCCTTCCGATTGGCCGTTCCTTGTTGCGGGGCGGGACTCGGGACCCTCCCGGCCTCGGTCCTCAGTCCCCGCCGCGCCGCCCTGCCTGAGGCTGCCCCTGTGAGGCGGCGGCGGGCTCAGCGCCTGGCGGTCCCGAGGGCTGCCTGCCCTTCTGTCAGCGGGGTGCAGCCTCTGGGGACGCTTCCCATGTCGTTCATTTTGTCATTAGTCGCTAGTCTCTGGTCTCTCACTTTGGCCTCGGTGTTAAATTTGCTTCAGATGCAACAAAGGCACCGGTCAGTGAGGCCTGGAGATGTTTGCGGAGATGTTTGTCAGGGCTGCAGGTGCCTTGCTGGTCTGGAGAACGGCTACAAAAATAAAAATGTGTAAAATCAAAAACTTCCATGTGTCTTGAGGATGGGGTGGTGGGGAGGAGGACTCCAGATAACTGAAGGTGGGAAAAAAACAAAACAAAACAAAAAACAACAAAAACTACCTACCAGGTCCGAGGCGCAAGTACATTGTCTTGTCCACCAAGGCATGGCTTGCGCTGCTTTTTTCCCCCAGCTGGACACTCTTGGACAAAACTTGCGGAGCTCATGTTCAAGTGTTACCGAAGTTACTTCCTTTTTCCATGCTAACCAAGCTGTAGAAATAAAATTTTCCTACTCAAAATGTAATGCGATGCTTAGGGTTTAGTGTCATGCTTTTCATCTCTGTAGGGCTTGCAGAGAGTGAAGTTTGCTGCCACATATATGCCCAGGGTTCTTGTAAGCCCCTTCCTTCCTTGCTGCAGCATCCAGCTGTGTGCTGTCTCAGTCCTGTGCGTGTCTCTGTGTCCTTTGTCTTTCCTCCACCAAAATGCAAATGCTAGCAGCTGATCAGAAAATGTCATTCTCTGCTTTGAGAGCTGTGGAAACCGTCCTCTTTTTCCAGCACTAAATATTGAACTTTTCATTGCTGGGAAAGTTTGCTTGGCCTTTCAGCCATATTGGCCTGTTTAATAACAGTGCCTGTGGTTTAATTTCACCTCTGCTTGTGCTTATTCAGCCCTATGGGCCTCTAGGTGTGGGGAGTCCCTCCTGCCCCCCAGGGGTACAGGTGCCAGCATATTGCTCACCCAGCCCATGAGGTGTCAGCAGAGCAGGTCTGAAGTTGTCCACAAGTCCAAGACTTGCTTTTACTGAGCTCCATACCCATCATCAGCTGTTGGAGATATGAGGCATATGATTTAAATAAACCTTTTATCACTTCTTCATGGGGAAGCCAGGTTACAGCCTTCCCCTGTGAGGTCCCACCTCATGAGGCCCCACCTGGAGTCCTGCATCCAGGTTTGGGGCCCCCAGCACAAGAAGGGTGTTGCCCTGTTAGAGTGAGCCCAGAGGGGGGCCACAAGGATATGAGAGGGCTGGCAATGTTAAGCCTGGAGGAGAGAAGGCTCTGGGCTTCATTGCGACCTTTTAATACTTACAGCGGTCTTATAAAAAAAAAGATGGAGAAAGACTTTACCTAGGTAGGTAATGAAAAGACAAGAGGGAAAGAGGGAACAGTCTTAAATTAAAAGAGGATAGATTTAGACTAGACACTAGGAGGAAATTCTTCACTGTAAAGGTGGTGAGGCACTTGAACAGGTTGCCAAGAGAAGCTGTGGATGCCCCATCCCTGGGGGTGTTCAAGCCAGGCTGGATGGGGCCTTGGCCAACCTGCTGTAGTGGGTGGCTTCCCTGCCTATGGCAGCGGGATTGGAGTTGGATGGTCTCTAAGGTCCCTTCCAACCAAAGCGCTTCTATGAGTCTATGATGGTCTCCTGTGGAGTGTTATGAGGGCTGAGAATCTGTAAAGAAGAAAAATTGTTGATTGCATCAAGTATGTGAAAGGTCAGAAGCAGTTCTGCCCTTTAGATTTACATATAAAAATCATAAACCAAGGTTAAATGGCTTATTTGTACATATCAATATAGAATCATAGAATCATTTAGGATGGAAAAGACCTCTAATATCATCTAGTACAACCTTTAAATATGATTCAGATATGATACCCTGTTCCAAGTGTTCTCCTCCTTGAATAGGTAGAGCCAACTGTCTCCATCAGGAATGCAGGCTGGGGCTCACTTAGTTTTATTCTTCATATTGTAACAGCATTATGCACTAGACTTTCAGGCAATTTAGAGGCAACCTGCAGTGACAGTTATGTGCTGTGTGAGCTTTTCATCTTACTGAGTGTTTCAGGGCTCTTGTGGGTACAGTCTTGCTGTATCTGTTCCCAAACTCTTCTCCAACATGTCTGGAAATGGGATGACTTCTTGATTACTTAGGTTAAAAAGTGGACTTTGTTGCCCATTTACCCACACATGCCAATAGGTTATGTTTTTAGACTCAAAAACCATGTTATTTAGTTTATCATAAAATCAGAGAGACAAAATAAGTGATGATCTGCATTTGGGAATAATATTCCTTCCTGTTTCACAGCCCATAGAAAAGTGTGTTTCTCAATATTGATAAAATAAAATGGATTTTATTACACTATAATTGCAGATGGAGAAACAGAGGGGAGCCCTTATAACTGTGAGAATTGGATTTGGAAGAAAAAAAAGAGTTAGACTGATAAGTAAAAGAATATAGCTTAGATAACACGATAATGTTCGGTGTAGAAAGCCCTGAACAGATCAGCCAGGAACTTACTGAATAACTCCTTGTGTGATTATAGCCTTTGGCGAATTGTCTGAAAGTATAGTTTGAATTGTACATAGATTTATTTGCTAATAATAGTAGTTTAAGCATTTTACGTAATCGAGCACATTGCAAGCCCTCATCTACCATCAGGTTTTATTTCTTGCTCAGATCGTTCCACCTTATGTGAGTTGAATAAAAATTTTCATAAAACCTCAAGATTTCTCGTAGAGAAGTTCTGTTCACCTGTAGGTGAGTCCACAAGCAGGAGAGACGAGCTCACTGAAGAATTAGCATGGCTACAACTTGACTTCTGTGTATGCTTAGGACCTTTACCTAAAATCTGGTGAGAAAGCTGCACCAAAGCATCTTTGGTGTGCATTTAGGTGGGCAGAGCTCAGACAGCTCAAAGGGCTGGTGAGCCACTTAGTTCCCTGTGAAGATGCAATCTCTGGGTTTGCTTACACCGAGCAGAAACAGGTTTAATACTCAAAGTAATCTTGTTATATAAGTTTGTACAGCTATTGGCAGCACTTCAGATACATTGGTTTAAACTTTATACATAATCCACAGAACACCATGTTCTTTGGTGAATGACTTCAGTTTTGACACTGGGGTGAGGAGAAGCAAAAAGTAAAAAAAAATAAATAAACAAATTGGCTTGCAAGGGTAGCTGCTGTGAGCAGGTGATCTCTTCTAGGTGGACAGCCTATAATTCAAGAGCAGAGTACCAGTGCTACATGAGGGACATAGGGCTCAATGTAGATGATGTTGAGCTGCTCCAGCCTTCAAGGATTATAAATTATAGTGTCCGATCCTCTACTTTAATGAATAAGAATTCCCATTAGAAAAGCACAACATGGGTCCACCGACTCCTTCATGTGAACTGGATGCCTTACCCTCTTAACCACAGCATTTCTCAGTTTTGATTATACTGCGAGGATTACCAGCAGCCATCTAATAATCAGATCAGTACCTTACCCACCTTACCCATCTCCCGTATCTTGCATATCCTTATTATGTATTTATCTTGTGTTGTGTGGGATTACAGAGTAGCTGAGCTTTCAGAATTGTTCTGCTTATTCCAGAATTGACTTTTTTAAAGTTTAGAATGTGATGGCATTAGATAAGAAAACTGGTCCATTCTATAAAATAGGAAATATTCTTTGGGCAGCATCTTATAATCCCATGCAATGTATATTGAGGAGAATCTACTCTGAAGAGAGGGTGTAACAGACTGTCTGTGCCGCAGTTAAATCCCATTTAAAACTTACCAAAGTTTAGGCAGGGTTTAACCTGGCCATAAGTGTTGTTCTGGCCTTCTGCAAAGATCGGAAATTGTGCCAGAATTTATACCAGGAGTGGGCTTGTTATACTAATTAAAATTAAGACAAGATAACATTTTGTACTTGCAGTTGGCACAGAGGAGCAAAAGGAGCTGATCTTGTAGCAAAGAAATTAAAATAAAATGTAAGTTAAATTAGCTAACTGCATAGCTTGAGCTAATGTGAGATGCTTCAGTGCAGCAAAAGACCTTGAGTTATACAGTGAAAGCAGTCCTAGGGATCACAGCAGCCAGCTTGTCTGCAGCCTTCTGTTCTCAGCAGCAGGCATGATGCGACACCACTCTTTGTGTTTGATCCTTCTGTTTTCTGCTCTGCATAGCCACCAGTATTTGTAGTTATATTGATTAGATTTTCAGAGATGCTCATTAAAATAGAAAGGATTGTATACGTTTCCCTCTTCTCCTTTGCTCTGCTTCTTGAATTTAGCAAAGACTCTGGATTTAGCTAAAATTCTGAAGCTGAGTATGTGACTTGGTGCTATCCATGGCTGCAAAGCAATTTCTTTTACTTCCTGGTTGCTGAAAGGTAATGAGTGCTGAAAGGTAAAGGTTCAGGGCCAGCTAAAGATGGAGAAGCAGCATGTCCCTCCTGAGATGATAGCTCCTACTCAGAAATGCAGATGGCCATTGCTGCTGTATTTTTACTTGGGAAAGATCCTTGTTTCTCTGAGACAGTGAAGCCATGAACTGAGCGCACATTTGAGCATTGAAATCAAAATTGGAAGTAGGAGATCTCCAGAAGTCTGTGGCATTTTGGGTTGCCTCTCAGGTGTCTGGGGACTAAGTGACAGCTGACTGAGGTAACCCATCTTGGGAGCACTGCCACTCATAGGAGGGTACAGACAACAACAGATCCAGGGGTTCAGCTGCTTTACTCCCAGTTTGTACCAAATGTATTTCTGTAAGTAGGCTCAATCTTTGGTTGTATATGAGAGCCTTTCTGTGTGGCACTGTACTATTTTTGACACTATTTTCAAAGTATAGCCATTCAGAAGCTTTATTTTATAGGAAATGGACCTCGTTGCATTGAACACAGGAAAGACTATTTTTTTTCCAAACTCTTCCAAGTTTCCAGGTCTTAAATCCAAGTTAGTTTTGACTGGGCTGCAGTCTGGTTCCCGGGACTTTTACGCCCCTTAAGGACAGTGGTTTGACATGCAGTGTTGAACTTTTCCCTCATTGCTCCGGTCTGAGCTCTCAGCACTTCCTGGGGGAATTGGTTTTATGTTTCCAACCCTTCACTTTCACACATCTAATGCATCGTTTTTCCATTCTGAAAACCCAGCATCTGGTTAAGCTCATGCTGAGCAAAATGAAATAATAGAGGCGATGGCATACCAATTAGATCACTAAAGAAATCACAGTCGGTTGCCATTTCCAGGAACATGTAGTACTTCTACAAGACAATACTATTATTACCTTGCATTTGGAAGTACTGCAGACTCTTTCAACAACTTTCATGGATATTTGCCTCAGAACTGAATGACTCCAGTTTAATTTAAATGTAAATGAAAAGTACATAGTGTTTAAATGTTTAACAGACACACAAAGGATTTTGCACCGAGCAGAATTATTCATTTACTATGTTCTGTAGTGGCTATTATTCATTTATTGCCACATCTAAATTCCTTAATCAGACCCAGATGATACTCTGCAGATTCCCTCCCTCCCCCTCAGTGTAGATGGCCTTCAGGAAGACTTCCCAAGAGCTGTGCCAGCTTGGCTTCGGCAAGATGCTGCCGCTTCCCTAAATTCTGGCTGAAAAATAGCTTCCATGATTGCAGAGTATAACTAATGCCTTCTAATACTTTCTTTGCAGTGAGCAGCAAAATCGAAGCAAATGGCAGGCTTTAGTTCCTGCAGTAATTCTGGGTTCTGGCTGCCTCTCCTCAGGAGCTCCTGGCCTCTTTTCACTGGAACAAACTGCATGTTTGAAAGGAAGGCCCACAGGGAGTCTCTTTAACTTCAAGCTTGCAGAGCTTTTCGGGGGACTGTTCTCAGCACTTCAAAATCACTGCTAGAGCCTTAGAGCTAAGAATGGGAAGTCTTATACAGATCTTTGAGGCCACTTCTTACCGCCATTTATTTATAGGGGTTCACTGTACTTGTAACATCACTATTACTGTTATTTTACATGGTATTCTGATCATTCCTTTTTGTGTCATTAGGGGTTTTGATGTACTTTGTATATATGTTGTCATCAGGCTGTTTCTTGGTATTTATCAACTTTTTATTTTATTTATATATATATATATTTAACAAAAGAGCAGGATCATGCCAAGGCTAATACTTGTGTTACACATAACTGTAGTACAACGATGGCCTTTTCTATGGTATATCTCCTGGGCCTGAGGACATCAAAGTGGGCAAGCAATAACAGGGCAGCTAGTTTGACCTCCTTCAGTAATCCTTCAGTAATGACAGTGATTTGAGCATGTTCAGGTGTGGTTTTTTGTTTTTGTTTTTTTTTGTTTGTTTGTTTGTTTGTTTTTATTTTGTTTTGTTTTTGTTTTGTTTTTGTTTTGTTTTTGTTTTGTTTTTTGTATCACAAAGCTACAAAACTCTGATTTCAAACAAACACTTTTCTTGCCTGTCTGCATTATTGTGACTTATGAGTTCCTGTTACAGTCTCGTGATTTAATTTGTCTGCCCAAAGAGGCAGACAAATTTTGCTGTTTGCTTTTGCTGCAGTGTAGCCATGTAGCCATATGCTTGGGCTCTCTTCATTTCTGGGTTGAATTCAAAGCTGTATTTATAATGCATTAGGCATTTACCAGACCTGGGTCATCTCAGAATGTAAGACCAGCCATCTGTGAACCAGCGCGTCACCCAGGGAATCTGAAAACACCTGAATTAGGAACAGGCTCAGAGAAGCAAAGGGAGGCGAAGTCCTGTGGCTGTGTCTGGAAGCTGGTTGGTCCATGCTTGCAGGAACCTGCTAGGTCAGCTGGGCAAGTCGCTCTTGGGATGTGCGCAGCGCACACATTTGGAAGACCCCAGCTGGACCCAGCACATTTACACTGCATGATGGACAGCGGGGCATGCCTCGGCTTGCTCATCTTGAGAATTTGGCAAAGCAGATTGGAGATTTGAGAAAATTTCTCAAGCAGAAAAAGATTTGGCTTCACAAGTGCTTCCAGCAACAGTGGAAAGGGACAGTAGAGATACAGCAATTAAGGCCAAATGCAATCCTGTCTACTTACAACCTCCCTACGTCCACTCAAAGTCCTAGGTTATCCTTAAGGAGCCATGTTACGCACTGACCTGCTCCTATCTAGAAAGGCAGATGAAAAAAATACTTGAACAAGGAGAAAGTAGAGACTTGAAAAGAAAAGAAAAAAGAAAGAAAAGAAAAGAAAAGAAAAGAAAAGAAAAGAAAAGAAAAGAAAAGAAAAGAAAAGAAAAGAAAAGAAAAGAAAAGAAAAGAAAAGAAAAGAAAAGAAAAGAAAAGAAAAGAAAAGAAAAGAAAAGAAGAGAAGAGAAGAGAAGAGAAGAGAAGAGAAGAGAAGAGAAGAGAAGAGAAGAGAAGAGAAGAGAAAAGAAAAGAAAAGAAAAGAAAAGAAAAGAAAAGAAAAGAAAAGAAAAGAAAAGAAAAGAAAAGAAAAGAAAAGAAAAGAAAAGAAAAGAAAAGAAAAGAAAAGAAAAGAAAAGAAAAGAAAAAAGAAAAAATGATTAAAAAAAAAAAAAGGAAAAGAGAAAAACAAAGTAGGGCCTTTGTGAAGTCAGCCCTTTGCAGATGGCATTAGGGTGCCCTCTGGTTTTCCTGTTTGCTCGTAAGCACTGTAGGAAGGCTGGTGCTGGGACACCACCGCGTGGCCCTGGACCTCGGCTGTCCCACAAATGCAAAATGGATGTGAGGGCTTGGGTTGGCCATTAAGCCTGTCCCTACTGGGCTGCAGTGTACTAAGTACCAGTAGCTTTATATCTATCTATTCTGCTTAGTGCATGCCAGCAGAAGATGAATTCATATTAACAGGGGCTGGTTGGTAACTAACACTTCCATGGAAAATATTGTGCTGAACTGAGACTGCAATATAACACAGTGCACCACATGATGACGGAAGCTCCCCGAGTAAATGTATCTTCATGCATTGTATTTTAGCAAAAAACAACTCTGGAATTTACTCTGCAGAGCAACTGTGTGATAAATGATTTGAATCCTTTAGTTACTCACGGTAAAGAAGCTACATAAATAATTACTGATTTACTGACAGCAATTAAGTCGGGCTAAGAACCCAGGACTGATAACACACTTACTCTGCTCATTCTCTGGAGTAATAACTTAGATGGCATTTCTAAATATCAGATATCTTTATCATGGATTCTGATAACTGTCAGCTCATCCTGACCAAGGGGGCTTTGAAAATGTAGCTAAAACGGAGATTTCTTTCTTCTCAGTAAATCACTCACCTACTGCCTGTTGTTGCAGTAGTCAGGATTCTGGTGAGATGATCTTAATTTATTAGTTTAATATGGGAAATTAATTGGTGTAGGTTTTGGTTAGACAGATCAATGGACAATAAAAAGCATTTGACTTGAAGAAGATTTCCTTTTGCAAGGATGTAAAAAGGAATACTGAAAATAATTCAACCATTATTGTTTTAAAGACTGAAAATCAAATGCAAGAATTCAACTGCACCAAAACCTCTGTAGCTATTTAGCTATAGCTGTATGCAACCATGCAAAGACATAATGCATTAAAAGATTAAATAGTTAACACCTGCTATGTTACAAACAAACTCCTCCATATTTTTTTTTTAATTCCATTTGAGAAAGGAAATAGAAGAGATTTTATTTCAAAATTTTAGCTGATTTAGGAATCTAAGTCACATCATTTAAGTGACAGGGATCCAAACCCACATAGCTGTGACTTCACATACCTCTCCTGAAAGCAGAAGATGGACTGTAGCTGCTTTTTAAACGTTTTGCTAGGTATCCATTTGCATTGGAGAAGTTAACTACATTTTAATGTCTATGCCTATGTGATTTAAACTATAAGGCCTGTTCAGTGCCTTTCACTACTTGGGCTTCCAGCTGCCTAGTCACTTATGAAAGTGGGATTTAGCTGTTCAAATCCTTTAGACTTTGGGATGCTTAGTGCAATACCATGAAAAAAAAAAAAAAAAAAAAAAAAAAAAGAACCTGGCTGCCTAAAGATACAGCTTAGTACTCAGCAGCATATCACAAAGTGTGTATACAGGTTAGGATTGAATTCAGTTATTCAGTTTAGGCAGAAATCACAAAGGTGCCCATGCTGTTTATTGAATGGGGTCTAATTGGTATATGGAGATAGTGATGAAATGCCTTTTATCCTTCTGTAAATGAGGAGTGATTCTCTGCTTGCACATTCTGCTGAAAGATGTATGTAACTGCAGGAAAGTACCTGCAGAAAAAAATAAACCCAAAAGATAATGTTTTGCCTTGTGCTGAGTGACAGCTCCCGTGCTCCTGAGACTGTCCAGAGCCACCACCTAATGACACCTCTTCATGTCTCACATCAAAGGCATGAAAAGACCTGGCCCTTAATGCTCTTTTAAGCACAACACCGAGCACCTTGCAGTGCTCGTGAGCAGACCACGCTCTGTCCTCTAGATTGTGATCCAGCCCTAACTGCTCCCTCCACTTTAGCAGCTGAAAAAGCCAAAGCCAGTAAGTACTCCAACACAGCGTGTTGTTGATAATAGCCTCGATCACTCGTGCCTACCTAGGAGAAGGGTCTCTAGCCAAAATGTCAGGAAGCGTGCGAGTTGCCTGATCTTCACTGCAGTAATAAATGGATTTTAGATTGTTCTGCTAACCTGTGGCTTTTTGGAGAGCTCTGCTTTTAT
The DNA here is from genome assembly GCF_047663525.1 of Anas platyrhynchos. Classification (NCBI taxonomy): domain Eukaryota; kingdom Metazoa; phylum Chordata; class Aves; order Anseriformes; family Anatidae; genus Anas; species Anas platyrhynchos. Next base: position 13,273,692 of record NC_092602.1, read on the forward strand.
TCAAAAGGCTTTTGTGGGTCTGAGAGGGGCCTTCACTCAACTTTTCAATTCTAGGTTTCATTTTATTATTCTTGTGGTTTGAAGTATAGCATACAGTCTTTGGTGCTTTTCCCCCTTATTTTGTTTAGAACAGAAAGGAAAACCAGGGACCTGTTGAATGAACTGGAGAAAATCCACTGCTGCTCTAACACTCTGCATCCCATGGACCTCTCAGGCCTTTTGGAGAGCCTGGAAGGAGGGGAATAACTATGCTGTGACTCCACTTATGACTTTAGCCATCTGGCTAGTCACAGATGTAAGTCATAGCCACCTACCAGAATTAGAGAATCCCACTCTCGATTTGAAGCTGAAGAGGGTTTGATCAGTTCAGTGATTGCATTGAGTTTATTCTAGTCTTTCTCTGAGTTTGATGTTTGGATAACAGTATGTTTGTTAGAGCTCTCTCTCTCTCTCTCTGCTTTAGTCAGTTTTTAAATGCTGACAATGCTCCTGCAGTTTTATGTAAATTGAAATCTAGCCTGAGTGGGTAAATAGGTGCCTTCCTTTACAGTGTCTGTCAACTAATGTGAGCTGTCAACAATTCTGTTTCCTTTTAATAAAACAGCTGAAGTTTAGCTTCTCTGATACTATCAAAAACTTAACTAAAAACCACTTACCACTTGAAGCCTATTAGGAGATTAAGGCACTGAATTAATGTAAATGAGTTAATGCAGACACTTTATCCTTCCTAGATCTAATCCGTTCCACCTGGGTGCCATAGCGTTCAGAAATGACAGTGTTGTCAGAGGGAAGATCCTTAAGCATGGTCAGGCAAAGGCAAACTGTTGGCTGCCATTGGTGACCAAGGAGGAATCTTTTGCAGGTACCTAGTACCTGCAGCTGCAAAAGCCTGTGTGCAGCCTTGGAGCACGCTGCTGGCTGTGGCAAGGCTGGCCGTGCAGCTGGACAGGCACCCAGTACTGCCTCAGCTGGGTGGTACACGGGGCAAGGGTGAGGTGAAGGATTAATTCACGGGAAGTGAAAGACATATGTAGCTTGAGACCTGGGCTCACATCTCAGCTCTACTGGTTCTAGTTCACAACCTTGAGAAAGGCAGATTTTCTGAGTTCCTCACCTGTTAGACAAGACTGCATTTTACACGACTATTATGAGGATGAAACTCACAAATTTGACTCAAATCTGTAAGCCAATGCTATTTTTTTAGCTCATTCTTCAGCTTCCTACCTGAACTGCAGGGGTTATTTTAGGGGAAATTAAGGGATCTATTAAGTTGTGGGTGAACTAGCAATAGCTGTGTTATTTCTAGGGATAAATTCTTAATATCCTTTTGTAATTGTTCTGATATTGTTATTATTATTGTCTTTATTATTGTATTACAATAGAACCTCATGGCACTAAGCAGAAACCAGGATTTGGAGTACTATGTGCACTACATATACATACAGAGTAAGCATTTGATCCTCAAGGAAAAAAAAAAAATAAAAAATTGCATTTTAAAACTAGGTGCCAGAGGGTAGAGAGGGATAAAATGAATAAATTTAAGAGGAGGAGATCAGTGGTAATGGCTCACTACCCTGTTTTGAAAGAGAGAAAAAGAATCTTATGAGAATGATCTTGCAGAGATATAGTCCAGGGCTGATGCCATTCCTAGTGCAGTCAATAACAAAGTCATCATTTTAACATGCTTTGAGATGCCCTTGTAAGACACAGGAAAGTATTATTCATTACTGTTGTTACAGAAGTTAACACTATTAATAGTCCAGGGCAGCTCAGAGGTAGGGCAGAATGAAAGGACTGTGCTTTGAAAAATCATAAGGGTAGAGAAGTCCTACCACTAAACATTTCTCAGCTATATTGAGAGGCCAGAAGATGCTATCGATAGCATCATCTTCGATAGTCTTTTAACTATTTTCGTCTATTTGGGATGAAACCAGCCCAAATTATTCATCCACGCTGGATGGGGCCTTGGCCAATCTGGTCTAGTGGGTGGCATCCCTGCCCACAACCAGGGGGGTTGGAAGAGGTAATCTGGAAGGTCCCAACCCAAGTCAGTCTATGGTTCTCTGATACTATTCTGCTGTCTGAGGATAACTACCACAGAGCTTTCGGTCTGTCTGTTATCTGTTTGTATTTTTTGGTCTTCGCGGTGCTGAGATAATTCAAGACATTCTAATGTTTCTAGGAAAAAAAAAAAAAAAATCTAATGAATTTGAAAACATCAGACAAAATGATGGATTTTAGAACTGAATTTAAGGAAACATTGAATGGTGCAGTTCATTGACTGAAAACTCTTTGTGCCAGACTGATGCTACATGACCAGTTCTCTTTGTTCCACACTGAGCCTAGTGAGAACAGAGGGGCGGGAGAGGCGTTTTTTGTACTGTTTGCAATCCTGTGTTTAATCCCCACCTTTCATATTCTTATTGGAAGCATTTAATTTTAATAGTCCTGAGGACAGATTCATGAGGGTAGGGTGAATGATTTAACACTGATGGACTGCTGTGTAGCTCCTTTTTGGAAAAGTGCAGGCTGTGTTCTTGAAGCATAATTTCCTTCATGATGAAATGCAGTATGAGGAAGATGTTGCACTTCAGAGAATATATACCTTGCTGCAAAAGATTCTCTTTTCCACCTCAATATTTTCAGGTTGCCTGGAAATGTCCCTAATGTATTCATTAGAGAATAGATACATCAGCATGGTACAGAACTAGAATGAGATTCACACTAGGAGATGTGAAAACACAATATTGAGATAGAGAAAGAAAATCTTTTCATGTACAGAATAGAAATACTCCGAAGATATAGTATCTACGCTTGCTTTCCGCAAATACTGTTCTTCCCCTTCTTATATTTTGATTTGGAAATTGCATTTCTGTATGAAGACTCTGGGTTTTGTTTCGTTTCCTTTCCTTTTTGAAGAGAAATGGCACATACTAGAAACTGACATCTTATTTCATAATGACTTGCTCTGAATTCCTTGCTGGTGACTAGAGAACCACAAATGTATACTGAGTTGAATAATGAGAACAAAAGATTATCATATTATTTGCTTGAATTCAGCAGCAAACTCTGATTTGTGTGTTTGTTTCCCAAAAACATTCAAGTATTTGACCTAAATAGAAGAAATTTCCATGAAAATATGGGGGCAGTTTACTGTGAATTTTTATCAGATGCAATATTTGATGCACATTTTTCTATTTATTTGCATTTTTAGAGGTTTTCCAGCTGGTACAATGTACATTCAGCTGTGATATTCCTTTTTTTAAAGTACTTAATGTTTTTGCTATCAATCACTTCTATAGTAGAATGGAAACCATCTGACTAACGCAATTTAAAATGCCATGGGAATGTCAAATGGTAAATATTTGTTATAAGGTTTTAGCAAACAGTCTGAAGACTGGTAGTTACTATCAGGTAGTTAGTAAATGTCAGTGGCTCATCCAGTTCCAGAATAAGCGAAATACATGAGATAAATACTACTAAGTGATGAGAAGTTTTTCCACCAGCCAACTCCATTGGGCTTCAAATTGAAGGGCTCATCAATTAAAATGGGATGGAATAATGTAGCATATTATTAATAACTCTTCCTTGATGTTTGAATAATGTGGCAGATGAGATTTGTTCAAAAATGTCAGTAGCCTTTCTATGAGCAAGATGTTTGTATCCCCAGATTTCACATCCTGTAAGCTGCCAGTCAAATTATGATGGCCTTACGACAACCTGCTTTATTATGTTTCACCTTCCTCTGCTGAATTGGAGTATAAAAGTTACAGGAAAATTAACAATGATGCAAATGCAAGATAAGAATTCTAGTCAAGCTTTAGGAAGATTTTGTGGAGACAAATATGTATATGTTTTATTCTTTTGGGTATACCTCAAATGAGATTATAGTAACATCGGTGTGGTTGTGAGAATATCGTTGTCAGAGTTTCCATGTGGTAGACCATCCAGAAAGATCAAGAAAGAGCTTCAGAAGAAAAAATACAGTAGATTTCCTCTTCCCTATATGTGGTCAGTATTGTTCTCATTAATCTGATCCCAATTTTGTGTAAATCCTAGTATAAAAATAATTATTAATTATAATTATTCTTCCATTTCTCCAACTATTAAAACTGAGATATTATGGAACAGCTTGTCATTCCACTGTAGCATTCTAATTGACTCAGAAATTTTTGGTTTTGTCCCTAAAAGTGCTGTCTTGTTTTTATTTATTTATTTTTTTTCTATCATAAAATAACTAAGTTCACTTTCTGTGATGATCTTAAATGATTACCACAGGCATACGCCGCTAATGCAGAAATGAGGTGGAAGCAAGTAAGGTCTGCATCTTCGTACATTCCAGTTCCTGACAACAAATGGGGTGGGAGAGTAAGATAGCTAGCATTTCACAGCAACCAAATTCTTCTTCACTCCATATCAAATGCTCCTTTCTGAATACTTAATTGACCAGTAAAATTCCTAATGAGAACACAAACCTAGATGAGAGTGTTTCTGGCTAAACAAGGTGAGATGGGTACTGTAAGAGTAGTGAATATGCTTAGGTCCACATTGTGTAAGATGTATGATTTTATCCCAGTATTATATGTATGCCTGTTCTGTGATGTGCAACACAGTAAATTTTCAGATAAAATACTGGCTTTTCACCTTTGGGATAAATGCCCAGTTTCTGTCCATGTTCCCACTTAGTGTGAAATCAGCTTTATAATACCTCAGCCTGGCTCTTCTGAAAAGTGTTTGGCATCTCAGAAGCTTTAAGAAATGACCTATATGAAAGCTGCAGTACCCACTACCACAGATGAAGGGGTCTTCCCTAGTGCTTTGGCATGTGTCCACATCATAAGTCCCTGTACCTGATGACGATGATACCTACCCTATGTTGCATGCCCCGTCCATATGGCTCCTAGGCTGGATTCCTTCCACCACTTCAAAGCAGCCATTCCAGGGGCAGCATCCGTGCCTTCGTATCTTCAGAGTCAGAAGAGCAGCGTTGGTGGGCTCTCAGGCAAGAATACAAAGAGGGCTAGCAACCCCTGCTGCATTACCTCCTTGAAATGGGTATTCCCTCCCTAGTGGTGGCTTCATCCATAAAACAGGGTTGTCCTGACACCACCTCAACTGCTCCTGATGCTGGTACTGGTCAGGCTGCACCACTATATTGTGCTGGCTAATTATTTTTTTTTCTCCTTTGGTCTCCTAAGGCTCATTTCTCTGGAGGAAAACAAACAAACAAACAAACAAAAACACTCTGGAATGCCTAGGTACTGGCAGCTTTCATGCGCATACTGACATTTCAAAGCCAGGAATGCTCTCCTGGATTTAGATTTTGCAGCAAGGTTGCAGATACAAAATTCTGATATTAGAGACAAAATAGCTCAGATTTTCAGATCTATAAACTAAATGGACATCTGTATGTTGATATTTACCCATGTGAAAATGGGTAAATATCAGTAAAAACAGATCTCTGAAGACTACATTTGACTTACAGTTTGACGGACAACTTGGTAACAGGAGTTCATCTGAAATAGATAGCTGGGGTTATATTAACTTCATAAAAAATGTCAGGTCTAACTCGAAAAATCCAGCATCTTTTAACAGAAGTCAAGTGATTCCCTCATTTGTCTGGCCAGCTTCTGTCAAGTTCTTGATTAAATCTTTTCTAATGATTTCTACCTGAATAAGAGGCAGAGAGAGGGCAGTCACAAATCACTTCTTGGACACTGTGACAGGGATGTGTATGATTCATTTATGTTCAGCTAAGTGTAAGTCCTTAATTCTTCCTCATAGCTGTATGGAAAAGGGCATCATCAGCAACAAATATCCAAAGGATGTAAATTCTAAGAAGGGAATTTTCTACTGTTCTAGAGCTGGCAGTTGTTGAAAAATTAGAAAAAAATATTACAAGTTCGGGAATAAATATAATAGTGAAAAAAGAGAACTTGTATTATAATAGTAGGCATTTAAATCATTACAATCCTTTTATCTTGTGCATTTTGAAGGCAGAAATAGCTGGGGGAGAGGCCTACAGCTGCCTTAGCTCACCCAGTGAGTGCTGCTTGAGCATTAAACATGTTCAGTGCACAATCCCACGTTCCTTGGGTTTGGCCGTGCAGATAGAAGGGAGGGGAAAAAATATTCTTTTCCTCCTCAACCATTTTTTTGCCTGTTCTTTTTCTCTTTTATCTCCTTTTCCTCATAAGGTTGATTGTAAATATCACCTTTCCTGACAGTGAACTGGGCTGCTCTGAGCAAGATAACAACACATGGTTTTTCTCCCACTTTCCTTGTATAAAAGAACATTTCTTATTCTATTTGCTTTGTTGCCAGCTCTTATCTGTAATTTAGATCATAAGCCAGACTGTCGTTTTCCAGGAACATTGAATAATATAATGGCTGGGAGATTGTGAGGAAATTTTCTTTTTTCTTTTTTTCCCTTTTCTCTCTTTTTTTTTTTCTCTTTATATTTCAAAATAGTCTTGGAAAACTATTCATACTCTGTAGAAAAAGCAGAAACAAAAGTCTTTTTGATTCTTATTTTTGACTACTATGCCTGGTTGTTTTCACATGTTGGCTTTCCCTTTATCCTTTCAGGGCCCTTCAGTGATACTGAAAGGCCCAAGTCAAGGCCTGATCCAAATCTTACTCCTGTTAGTGGAAGGAATTTCTGTCATCTACTGGCTTTGAATCCCACCAGGGACCTTCCTGTACAGCGAGGGATTCAGGTCCTTGGAAGGATTCCTGGCCTAAGGCTCTGACTAAGGACAGCCTCCAGAAGGAGACACTCAAATCTTCAGGACTGATTTTAACAGGTTCTGGAACAGGACACACAGAAAGCTGCTTTGCACAAAAAGTGCAGAGATGGCTCAGAGAAAAGAGAGCCCAAAAATACTTAGCAGGGAAAGCAAACTTAGGAAGTATCTATTAAATATCTGCCTCTACTTTTTGGAGAACCTCTACATTGCTCTCCAGAGCAACAGTTTCTTCTTTGCTTTCCTCTCTCTCTGTTTTCCCTTCCATAAATGTCTTAAAGGAGTTTCTGTTACGAAACTGGAGTCAGGGATAAAACTAAATCCAGAACCATGTGATTCAACTTCAGTTGTGGACATCCTTCACAGGCTATCACTTCCCTAGTAATTCCTGAATCAAAGCCTTAAGGTTTACTGGCAGGTTTTCAGTCCTGTGATTGGGATGAAAATGCAGCAAATACCAGCTTGCACATCCGAGGCAGGGTAAATCCAGATGTCATCAATCTCAGGTCAAAATTGATGGTTTTCTTCTACATAGAAATCCTTTCTTAGCAGAGCCCTTGCAGACTATCAGATAGCAGAGAGAGAAGTAAAGCTGGAGAGCAACTGCAAGCACCCATTCAAAGCCAGCCTCAAGTCAAGGATGTAAAACAGGGCCTGAACAAGGCCCCATCCCCATAGAAACAGGCACCTTCAGAACCCCACCATCCTAAAATGCCCAATTGAAAACACAAAAGCAACAAAGGCGGCATTCAGCCAGATGCTGCCAACTGAACTGTGGGGGCAGCCCAGGAGGCATCAGGGGGAGCAGAATGGCTCCTGCCTTCTCGTGGTGCCAAAAAGCAGAGAGGGGAGGATATGACCTGGATCAAAGCCCTGGTGGGGCTTCAGAGTTGGTCACAGATGCTAGAGAAGTCAGCTAGAGACAGGCCCTTAGGTGGCGCGAGCAGTGACTTAATTGATGCCAATTCAGTGCTCTTCCAAAGCTCCTTGAAGAGGATGTTTTCAGAAAGCTCTGGGCCAAGCATGGATCTCTGTAAATGTATGTTTACAAATAAGCCACTTACCACCCAGGCTTTATAGATAGCCTCAACTTTCCATTTATCACGTAACCTCAGCCTCCCCAGCCAGCCATAGCCATGCCAGGTGAATGTGGCAGATGCAAATCTTAAAGGAAAAAAAGTAGAGTGCAGGCAATGCAGAAATGAATGTTTACAGTATCTGAGGTAAGTGCTGGCAAGAGCAAGTAAGAAATGCCTGAGGAGTGAAATAAACAGAAGAGATATTTATGGAAAGGGAAGTAACGAGCCTGAAAGAATGGAGAAAGGAAAAAGACCTGTGAATGTATGTGATTACCATGAACAGAGACCAGCTGCCTCACAAGTCCTAGACAAATACAGTTTGACTCGTAATTAATTTCCTTGTATAAAATCAACCATCTGCCAGAAGAAAAGCAGAAGGTGGAAGTGGTGGTAGCATATCCTCTTCTCTATACCAGTCCTAGAATTAATACAGCTAAAAGCAGCAGTACCCACAGACCAGTTAAGAAATGAATGCCTATAGTTTATGCCGTCTGCTCTGGCTTCACTTGAATGGATACCACCAGATAGGTGAAACGAAAGAGTTTTGGGAATGGTGACCAAAAAAACAGGTCAGTGAAGTTCTTACAGCATTACAGGTGTCCAGTGATGGTGATGCACTTTAAAAAGAATCTTGGTTGTCAAATACATGATATCTGGAATTAGGGAGCGTTAAAAATGTTTGTTTTAAAATGTCACAAACTAAAAATGCAACTTAAAGTACAACAAAGAATAAAAGAAGTGTTTGCACCTCCTGGGCAGATTAGAAATGTATGTTTCAAATTGCTCAAAACTGGGATGCTGTCCATTTGTGCAGTTAAAACAAGGGGCTAGGGTCCTGGTCAAGCCCTTGTGCTCTGCATGGAAACCATTGTCGTGGTTCCGCTTGAGTGGGCAGCTGAGCTCCACCACAGCCGCTCTCTCACTCCCCCTCCTCAACGAAGAATGGGGAGAAAATACAATGAAAAGGGCTCAAAGGCTGAGATAAGGACAAGATCACTCAGTAATTATTGTAATGGGCAAAACAGACTCAGCATAAGAAGACAGATAGTAAGATTTATTGCCTATTACTAACAAGCTAGAGAAGTGAGAAACAAAGGAAAGAAACCAAAAGCACCTCCCCCCCCTATCCACCCTCTTCCACCTCCTTCCCCTGAGCGGCGCAGGGGAACGGGGGAATGGGGGTTATGGTCAGTCTACAGCACTTCTTCTCTGCCGCTCCTTCTTGGTCACTCTCATCCCCTGTGCTGTGGGGTCCCTCCCACGGGATGCAGTCCTTGATGAACTGATCCGGCGTGGGCTTCCCACAGGCAGCAGCTCTTCCAGAACTGCTCCAGATATGGGTCTGTACCACGGGGTCCATCCCTCAGGAGAAAACTGCTCCAACCTGGCTCCCCCACGGGCAGCAGCTCCTGCCAGATCACCTGCTCCTGCGTGGGCTCCTCTCCACGGGCTACAGGTCCGGCCCGGAATCTGCTCCGGCAGGGGTCTTCCACAGGTGACAGCCTCCATCGGTGCAGGGCCACCTGCTCCACCGTGGTCTCCTCCACGGGCTGCAGCGTGGAACCCTGCTCCACCGTGGTACTCCATGGGCTGCAGGGGGACATCCTGCTTCACCATGGTCCTCACCACAGGCCGCAGGGGACTTCTGCTCCGGCGCCTGGAGCACCTCTCCCCCTGCTTCTTCGCTGACCTTGGTGCCTGCAAGGCCGTTCCTCACTCCCTTGACTCTCCCGGCTGCTGTGTGACGCAGCGTTTTTTTTCCCTGTCTTAAATATGCTCTCACAGAGGCGCAAAACAACATCGCTTATTGGCTCAGCTCTGGAAAACAGTGGGACCGTTACCAAACATGGGGCAGCTTCTAGATCCTTCTCACAGAAACCACCCCTATGGCCCCCTGCTACCAAAACCTTGCCATGTAAACCCACTACATTCCACCCCTCATCTCTGTTAAAAGCATATTTAAGATTAATCACAATATACTCTTACTTTACAATTATTACAACCTTCACAAACTTCACTTACATCAAAAAGAAAAAGAATTCACCACACCAAAATAAACATAATATTTTCACAGCATCGACAAGGTGGACATTTTACACACACACCACCCCTCGTCCATTCACCACACTAACATCTCACAGTTACTGCTTTCTTAAATTCTTCACAACTTGTAACAATCATCCTGTCCATATTTTGCCTGTTACTTCTATCAACTATCATCCTTATCTCAAATTCCTCGAGCCCCACGTTGGGCGCCAAAAAGGACTGTGGTGGTTTTACTCAGGTGGGCAGACGAGCTCCACCACTACTGCTCTCCCTTTCTCTCACTCCCCCTCTCCTCAAAGAGGAAGGGGGAGAAAATACAACACAGAGAAACTCGAGGCTGACCTGTGGGGTTTTGGAGCTGGGGCTATCAAGAATCAGAAGCCAATTACACCCCAACTGAAAAGGAAATATTAACAGCATATGAGGGGATTCGAGCCGCTTCAGAAGTAACAAGAAGACTGTAACAATGGTAGAAATAAAACTGCTGTAGGAACTGCTACCGCATGGATGGGAGAGAGCTTGCACCTGAGTCAGACAAACAGATCGAGTTTGACTTTACAGTTGATGCATTAATATGCTTTAGTATCATGGCTATTGTGTATGAGAATTTTCTTATTTTCTGTCAGGAATTAGTTGAAGGAGTAACAGTGTTTTTGGTCTTGACAGCAGGTGACCATTCCTGCTGTGGTTATGGGAATACCTGATTAAATAGATTAGGAAATATTGCTTGTTGTGGTCCTCCCAAAGGCAGGGGTTAATGTGCACGCTGACACTTTGGTGCTCCCTCTGCATCCCATATTTTGGCCATGCTGGGATCAAGGGAGAGCTGGAGGATGTGTATATGCGCTGTATGCATTGCACATTGCCTCCATGGAACAAAGTGAGTTGGTGTCTATGGCCCTTGGCCTAAACAGAGAATAAGACTGCACCCAGTCTGTGCATTACTTATTCAGCATAGCGTTTTTTTTCTTCTTCTTCTTCTTTTTTTTTTCTTTTTTTTTTTTTTTCTTCCTTAAACTGAGTTTCTAAGCTCTTACTTGCTCAGTTTGGCAAGTACAATGTTTCACAAATTATAGCACACAGAAGGAAACTGAAGTTAAGCTGGTTTGAGCTTCACAAGGAACATTTCTCATAGTGCCATTACTGAGGCTGTTATCTGAAAAATAGCTCTATTAAATGAAGAGCTTTGATATGTAGGCAGAAAATTATCTGATGCTTCTTTCCATGTTAAATTATGGTACTGTTGCACATGCAGGACTGTATTTTTCTTGCAGAAAGAGCCCTTAGGTGTTCATAGGACCAATCGTTTTCTTAACAGGAAGATGTTATTAAAAGTTGTGCACTAAGATGCTTTGTTGCTTGTCATCACGAGTTATGGCTGATGTAAAAGTTACAGGGGAAAGACAAACTGTTATTTTAGTGAAATTATGCACGTGCATGAGACCTACAGAAGGATTTGGGTGGTGAAAGGAAGAGGCTGGCAGAGTGGGGGCAGGCTGAGCGAGTGATGTGGAGTGCTGGCACCCGGTGCCATGGCAGGGCTGGGGGGCATTTCGAGGTGGGAGCCTTCCTTCAGCCCAAAAGCAAGACCTCTGTGCTTGTAGGAAGCAGGGCTAAAGAAGATTTGCTTCTCTTGTGTTTTCTTCTAGTTATTTTAGGTGGGTCTCTCTCAGTGTGCCAGCTTTCATGGGGATCACTGTTGGACACCCATGCGTTGCTGTCACCTGAGCCCCCATGCAGAGCTGCGATGGCAGGAGGCAGCGAGTGCTGGACTTGGGGCTCTTCAGTGCCTGGAATTGCAGTGCCCATGCCTTTTGTAGGTCTAGTCCTTTGATAGACTAGAAAATAAGTTTGATTTCAGAAGTTCCGTTTATTTCAGCCACCTTGGATTCAAAGAGAAATTACCCACAGAAGTGACTTTCCTGAAGTCATGGCACAAATATTACCCTTTGCCATCTGCTGAAATCCTCCTAGGTGGCTACTCTGATCCATATAAACTCTGTTCTTAAGATGGTAGAGCACAGCATGAGTTAGTTTATTTTGCAGTACAAATGTATCTTGTATTGAGTGTCTGAGGCAGGCAATTCAGTAAGTGTAAATAATAACTGATTTTGACAGAAATGCTTTGTGCACTGGAGACCCTTCAGACAAGTAAAGCGCTGCTTTCACACGTTTTGGCCAGCTGCACTGAAGAACAGAACACAGAAACCCAGATTTGTGACACTCCAGGTGATTTCCGCTCCCCTACTGGAAGAGAAGAAAGAATTGGCTAACGGGCAGGGCCCAAAGGGTTATGGTGAATGGGGCTGCGTCAGGCTGGCGGACGGTCACCAGTGGGGTCCCTCAAGGCTCCATTTTAGGGCCGGTACTTTTCAATATTTTTATAAACGATCTGGATGTAGGAATAGAAGGCATTTTGAGCAAGTTTGCCGATGACACCAAACTTGGAGGAGTTGTGGACTCGAATGAGGGTGGAAAGGCCTTGCAGAGGGATCTGGATAGGTTGGAGAGCTGGGCGATCGCCAACCGCATGAAGTTCAATAAGAGCAAGTGCCGGGTCCTGCACCTGGGACGGGGAAACCCTGGCTGCACGTACAGACTGGGCGATGAGACGCTGGAGAGCAGCCTAGAAGAGAGGGATCTGGGGGTCGTGGTAGACAGCAAGTTGAATATGAGCCGGCAGTGTGCCCTGGCAGCCAGGAGGGCCAACCGTGTCCTGGGGTGCATCAAGCACGGCATCGCTAGTAGGTCGAGGGAGGTGATTGTCCCGCTCTACTCTGCGCTGGTGCGGCCTCACCTCGAGTACTGTGTGCAGTTCTGGGCACCACAGTATAAAAAGGACATGAAACTGTTGGAGAGTGTCCAGAGGAGGGCTACGAAGATGGTGAAAGGCCTGGAGGGGAAGACGTACGAGGAACGGCTGAGGGCACTGGGCCTGTTCAGCCTGGAGAAGAGGAGGCTGAGGGGAGACCTCATCGCAGTCTACAACTTCCTCGTAAGGGGGTGTCGAGAGGCAGGAGACCTTTTCTCCATTAACACCAGTGACAGGACCCGCGGGAATGGAGTTAAGCTGAGGCAGGGGAAGTTTAGGCTGGACATCAGGAAGGGGTTCTTCACAGAGAGAGTGGTTGCACACTGGAACAGGCTCCCCAGGGAAGTGGTCACTGCACCGAACCTGACTGAATTTAAGAAGAGATTGGACTGTGCACTTAGTCACATGGTCTGAACTTGGGTAGACCTGTGCGGTGTCAAGAGTTGGACTTGATGATCCTTAAGGGTCCCTTCCAACTCAGGATATTCTATGATTCTATGATTAATTGCATTGCTTCACTGGTGGGGCTTTTTTGTCTGTGACAAATACATTGACACGACTTTTCTTGTGATTATTCATTTTCCTTAATGGCTTTGCGAGAGAGGAAGTTCCTTGACAGCATTATGGAAGGAGGCAGCAAGCACGCTGTGGCAGATAGGGGGTGAAAGGCATGTAATATATCCTGGCTCTGCAGCTGTGCTCTGCTGAGAAATGCGGTGCTCTCCCCTGCAAGATGTAGGCAGTGCAGGTTCCTACCCACTGCGGGGCAATCTGTATTCTTAATTAGGGGAGGAACACTCCTGAAAATGACATAAGCAGCAAAGAAAAAAAAGAATACAGAAAATATAATGCACACCATGCACATTAATATGAAGCGCTGTGCCTGAGAGGTGCATGGCCAACGGGTTCCGATTTAGCCTTTGCTGCATTGGGTCTGGTGGCCACCGTCTGACCTTGCCCCATGCCTGGCTGGGCCATGCAGCTGGCTGCAGGCACCCATGTAGGGCACTGCTGGAGCAGGTCCAGAACTGGCAGCAGCAGGAGCCCCATAGGGATTTGTGAAGCAGCCAGCACATGCTGGGGCTCTTTAATCCGCTGCCGCCGTGTGGCCCTCCTGGGAGAGTGGTGGAAGGGGTTGCAGGAGCTGCACCCAGCTGGCTGGGACATGACAAAGCAACAAAATGCTTTCCACGGTACGAGACCCACTGATGTTAATGGGAGTCTTGATTAAAAACTGTATTCTGCTCAGCAGATGTTTGCGTTTGTGTGGATAACCACCACATTCAGGCAGCCAGGGATTGGAGATCTGGCCAGCAGTATTTCCTGAGCACCCCACAGCCTGGCCTGGCCATAAGAGTTTCAGATGCAGCTCTTTCACACCGGCATGATTTAGTCTATTAGTTACTGGTGTTATTAACATTTTTCTCAAACTGTTTTCTTCCCCACACAATGTACATCTTGTGCATGGAAGCTTTGACACGTTAATTAGCTGAGCTGTTTCAGGCTGGGATTGAACACCGTTCGCACCGCCTGAGTAATGGCAGAGGCTCGGGCAAGCTGCTTAAAGAGTTCTCCACATTAATCCATTTTTTTGCTGGGTAATAATCAACCACTAGTTTTGCTATCCCTTCAGCCTGTACGTAGAAGAAATGATTTATAGCATTACCAAATAATGGAGGGTTCTTTTTATGGTTTGGCTTTTAAGAACTGACTCTGAGAGACCTTTTGCATCCTGTATGTTGGCTCACTGTTGCTGGCAGGCAATATCGAGCAGCCTTTCAGGCATTTAGAACATGAGACTGGAAAAGCCCTTCTGGGTCGACAAATGAAGCTGAACAGTGTTGGAGACAGCTGCAGAGTTGAAGACTTTCTTCTGTGTTAAACTTTTCAGATACACCCACACACAACAGCCTTCCTACTTCCAACAGGAAAACTGTTTTCAGGGTTTTTGTTTGTTTGTTTTTGTGTTTTCCTTTTTCCATTTTTTTCCCCACTGAGAGCAACTCCTCAAATCCAGACACAAAAGTTTAGACAGATAGCTGTTCCCTTCTTTGATTGTATAGCACGATACTGAACATTTCAGTGACTCCTGTAGCCTTTCATCTCTTCAATAAAACTTTCTGCCCATCTCAGTTTGCAGGGGAAGTTATGAATGTGTGAAGTCAGGAGCACACAGTTCTGCAGCAGCCTCAGCACCACTGTCAGACTGTGACATGCTGTTGTAAAGTATTGCGCATAGGGGCCAACAACATGGCATACGCTCCAGAGTAAGTGTACTGATCCATTTTTATAATGCTTCTTGATGCTAGCTGAGATTCAGTGCTCTGAACTTAAAATCTCAGAAATAATAAAATGCAACTAAGATTAAATGGTTGTTGGCTTATATGATATATTAAAAGTAGTCCGTAACGAAGCCAAAACTAACCATGTAAGGTCCTGCACTTCCTTTAGTGTAAGGCTTACTGGGGAAATCTTCACCTCAGAGCAGCAGGCCAGAACAAGGATGCCGTCTAATTAAATGCAATCCATCTTCATGATTAGGGGGGTTAGGTATGAACCTCAGTGACACAGGAGGTAGGTGCCAAATAAATTGCAGCATAAACTAGTAAAATTCAAGTTATTTTGATAAGGTGGCATTGTGTCCTCTTGGTGTGTCCCCTTTTTTTGAAAGTTCACACAATGAACTTGGAAAATTTAGAAGGCCAGCCTTTTAGGAAAGACAGGTAACTTCTAACATATCCTTCCATCATGGGCTTGATGTGCAAATTTGTGGTATTTTATTGACTACCCATCTGAGATTTCAATGCATAATGTATAATCGTAACATACAAGATTCATTTTAAGAGTTTTGAAATGTAGTCCACAGACTTTTTTTTTTTTTTTTTAATAATTATACACTTTGCTGCTGCTGCAGAAAGCTGTCTGCACAAATAATCACAGATGCTCAGCCTCATGGTGCTTGGATCCTGAAGCCTCCCATGCAGTCATCAGCAGAGAGTATGAAAGACCCAGGGGTCAGCAGGAAGACTAAGCTTTGCCCTTCTTCCTCTACAAACTTCTGCTCATGCCCTCCCACCTCCCACCCCCAATCATCTTCTCTCTCTCTCTCTTTTTTTTTTTTTTTTCCCCTGTTGGAGATAGTAAAATATGACAAATTGGTGGTACATGAGTGGCTGAGTGAGAAGATGTGCTCAGGTTGACCTGTGCAGAGTCTGAAACAAAAATGCCAGAAGGAAACATGCTGTAGTTAACAGAACACAATTTTCAGTTGTCAAAATCCTACTTCATAAGGCCAGTATTTTCCAAGTTGAATTCACTCTTTGCTGCTTAACTTGAGAAACTTTGGGAGAGTCAAAATTTGCTTTGGTTTTGTCGTCTGTCTTCCTCCAGAACATTAGGAGCACAGACTAAAATGTAAACCTTTTGTAATGACAGAGTTGACAGACTTGAGCCCTGTACCTCAAAGTTTATTTTTGCCTTGAACAATTTTATACATTATTCCATATTTGCAAGAGATAAATGCATCTTGGAGACTGCTTAAAGGACACATGCAGTGCCCAGTCCACCCTGCTTTTGTATAGCAGCCATAGAAAACAAAGTGGAGAGAGAAAACTCCAGTTGCTTTTGCTATAGGTAAATTAGGCAGCCTGAAAGTGTTCTGCTGGGAGTTGTCCTTAGGAATTAGCAGCTGGTTGAGGAAGCTGTTTGGTAAAGATGTGCTGAGCAGTGCCTAAAAGCTGTCCTCATGACTCAATATTTCTGTCATGTGTCAGCACCTGGTGAACACACTGATGTCAGTGTTACATTTAGTATTGTAACCATCCCTGACAAGATGAAATATGGTCTTTGAATTCCAGGAACATATGGGATTATTGAGAAAGAAAATTGTGTGAACAAGGGCAATTATAGGAATAACTATCCATGGCATAGACTACACTGAGTCATCCAAGCATAACATGGATATAATGAAAATATTTTTAAAGGCAAACATGATGTAAACCAGTGCCAAAATTATCTAATTTATTATTCTGTCATGAATGATAAATGTAAAAAGAGAAAGAAAATAAGAAAAAAGAAAAAAAAAAAAACAACAAACAAACCAACCACAAATTCTGTTTCACAGAATAATGAGAAGGCATTCCTTTGTGCACTCCTTGCTACCTGATTTGGGTGCTTACAAAGGTATCGAGGCTTCTTTGTAATGGGTATTTGAAAGACAATGAGATATGTTTCCCATCTAAATTCCAATCTGTAAGTTTTCAGGTTATTCATCACTACAAATTTCCCCTCCTATTTAACTTCCTGTTGACACCCCACCACGTCTACACAGCCAATGAAGGAGGCAGTTGGCAGCCTATATATTATAGCAGAACTAGCTTTAACCTTGAAAATGTCATCTACAGGATTGTACCCCTATGATGATGAGCTTTTGGAGCTGATTGCTCTTTGAGATGTAACTTTTCTGGACTTACATGATCATTTTAAGAGAATGGTGAGGGTAATAAGGTTTGACTACAACATGCATTAGGAAAATTAGTCATAATTTTTGTTTTGCCTTTCATTCTTACCCATCATCCTGCTGAAGGGTGAAATTAGTCCTAGAGCCAAAGCTGCAGTCTCTGAGGCACTCGGATGAGGCGTGAACCTTGGGCTGGTTTTCTGCTCTGGTTGTACTCAATTCCAGAAGCACTCTCCCCGTTACAAAGGCTGCATGTTGGCTGTCCTGGAGAGACAGAGGACTCCCACCTCTTCAATGCAGCTCTGGGGCATCATAAAGTGAATTGGTTTTACTCTGAGGCAGCATATGTGGCAGGTGGGCCTGATTGCCCTACTTCCTATGCCAGGTTGCTGCCATGAATCATTTAGACTGCAACCACATGAGAAGGATGTTCCTACAGCTGTAGGAAAAAAAGGAGAGTGGAGAAATCTGTCCCCATGCACCAGTAATTAACAAATGCTATCCATTGTAACAAGAAAAAATGGAGTGTAAATGTGGAAGGCAGTAGTAGAGGGGGGACATGGCAAAGGTTAGGGCCACGCCATAAATGCTTTTGTCCTCAGCACTGGAGCCAGCAGTAGGTGAAAGAACCAAAATCACTGTGTAGCATTCGTATTTAGTAATAAATGCTCTGCTTGTCAACTATGAGTTTCAAAGCACTTAGTGAAGAGGATGGTATCATTATCTTCATTTCAGTGATGGGATAAACACATAGTCAGGAAAAGTTACTTGCTGAAGGGCATGCAGCAGGGTAAGAGCAGAGCAATGACAAAACCCCTACTTTTTCTGAAACAATGTCCTTTCTGACTGTACCTGTGCTGCCAAACACCCAAAACATGGGCAACTGGCAAGACCTGATAGTCACCACAGCTGCTTGGCTGCAAGAGAATGCAAAATGCCACTAAAGTTAACTGGCACGTGCATCCCTCTCCTCCTGTACTGCAAGTTCTCTGTCCCCAGCCGCAGAAGACAATGGGGAGAATGCTGGTGTGGTGATGGGAGGAGACTTGGGAAAGTATCTTGTATTTTGCATATATACATGCAAATATATATATATATATTTTATATATTTTTTTTGCATATATACATGCAAAATACAAGATACTTTCCCAAGTCTCCTCCCATACATGTATATGTACATATACGCACATATGTACACACACACAGATTCATATAGACAAAATATACAGCGTACAGCATCTCCCCATCTCTGTTACATTCAGAGACCTGGCCGAATGAGAAGTTTTCCCTTGGAGGCAGAAGCTGACACTCGGAGCTCTGTTTGTCACACCCATAAGCATAATTCTCACCCAGGTCTTGACCCTGCCCAGCTTATTGGAATGGTTGTGATAGGAGAAATAATGTGCTGCAGATGCTTCTTGAAACAAGCTCCACCCTTAAAGGGGAGGGAATGTTTCTGCTCAGCATATTCTGTCAGTGTAAACTTCAATACAAAAACACTGGCTGCACAGTACCTGGGCCACAGCAGACCACATGATGCAAATATGATTTCTCATATGAGTTAAGCTCTGCTTGTCTGAGCATAACACTAGCACTTATAGAGAACCATTGTTTTTATACCCATGTTTATAAAACCTGTCAAAATAATAATTTGAATGAATACAAAGTTATTTTAGGAAATTAAGATTTCTTATTTATTTGGGAAAAAAAAAAAAAAACAACAAACCACCAACAAACAAACAACAAAACTAAATTATTTTCCTACTTACTGGCAAAGTCATTCCTGCTACATTATGTATTTTAAAACTCACATCTCATTCAATTAAGATTTCATACCATTGACAAAATGATGCTGTCCTGAAAACAAATACTGCAAAAGCTGCTATATACAAGCCCATAAATAAACTGCAAGATTTCCAGGCTTCAAAGACTGAGGACAGGAAGAGATTGTTTAAAGAGTCATTTGCACATTTCTTATGCAGTACATTTGCTGCATTCAGTACCAACAAATACATTGAATCAAACAAAAAGAACAGACTCAGGTGGCAATAGAAAACATTTTTTTTTTGCGTATTTTTTTCACAAGATTATCAAAAGCATAAGAAACCCCATCCACACCCTGATATTATAAATACCGTGTTCTAACTTCTAACCTCATGTGACACAAACAAGATACACTGCTTCATCACAAGCAACGTTCAAAAGTTAAAGCATGGGATGCGCGTTATCCTCAGCAGATCTCAGTAGATACAGCATAATGATGCTCCCTCAATACATAATACATTTATGTCACATTCTCAAGTATAAAACCAAAAACATACTCTTCTTATTTTTGATAAACTACTTTAAAATATGGTATACCTGGATGAAAACCAGATTTAGTCCTTCATACTACTGGCATTTTGTACTGTCATTTGTATGTTGTGTGCTGTTTTCAAATGGATTTTGGGCAGCGATGTGGGTGACCAATGTACATCCAGCACAGGAGGAAATGGATGCAGTGAAAACCATGTAGAAAGGATTATTCTTAAAAAATAACATTTTAAAAAAAGCTTTGATATGTCCTGTTTCATTCATAGAACTTTTTATGCTACAATAAAATGAATGGAAGAGAAATTATCAAGGAGGGTCTAAATCTATATCCATGGTCACAGTGTTAAAAACAAAAGCAAAACAAATAAAAAGGAAAAAAAAAAAACCCACACACAAAACAAATGCTCCAGTATCAAAAAAAAAAAAAAAAAAAAAAAAAAAAAAAAAAAAGCTTAAAAGCTTAAATACGTTGTCTGCACACAAAGTAGACACTTCATACTCTGTTGTCACAGTACTGTTACAATCTCCTCTGTACATTCTGAGGGCTCCTTCTGCTGCATCTTTTGGGAAAAAAGAAAAACATTCTCAGGCCAAGAAAAGCCAGTATATTTGCAGAGCTGTAAGACAGTCCAATGCATAAAAAGCTAGGAAAAAGCCATACACAAAAGCCAAAAAAAAAAAAAAAAAAAAAAAGACATAGAAGTTTAGATATTTAGCTTTCACTGACCCTCTCTTTATAGTTAGCTGTCAACAACTTGTGTTTATTTACCAACAGGCAACACAAGATTAGAAGCCTGTATATTTTATGTATGTATATCTATATGCATATATGCAACGTGTCACATTCTGCTCTGTTCTAGCTGCATAAATTCAGTGTATGTCTGGGAAACAAATAATTTGTGTAGACTGATTTAATTTGTAGCCACAGACAGATTGTGGGGTTTCAGTTTGGTGACCATACCAATTCTTGGCCAGGATGGAGAGAAGTCAACGGGAGTTGGAAAAGCTTGGTCCAAATTGAAGTAGATTGGTTTTGTTTTGTTGCTTTTGGTATTTTCTTAGTACAGGAAGGAAACATGGAGAAAATTTGCTTTGGATCAATAAAAAATGAAACACATTGATGTTTTCTGAACTTTCAACTCCATTTCTTTTGGATGAAGCTTTTCACTAAGTTCAGTCCTAACTGAGACATGCTTTGTCTTCCCTAATTTATTTATTCTTTCTAAAATTTACTATCAAATAAACAATTTCCCACCTGCACATCAGGGTGCAAATGTGCAAATGCCTTTTTTCTTCAAAATCAGTAGCAGGTATCTTGCTAGAATCACTGGGGCCAGAAGTCCTACTTTTGTAATGCTTTGCTAGCCCATTAGGACAGCCTATATAATTCTTTGGTAATTCCTACATCCCAGTATAAGTGAGCTGGGGAGACACCTACTGCAAACAAGAGGAGCTGGGGATAAGGAGATGTGGCTGCACAGCCACTCTGCAAAAAGGCACTCATCTTTGGCAATTAGTCTTGGGGACCCTGGCTGCTGAGTAAATCCTAGACCAATTCACATATTCTGGGGCTCTGACCACCTCCATTGCTCACAGTCTGCTCTATGCCCAGCTGGAAGGGTTCATCTCTTGCACAGCCCAGATTGCACTCTCTTGTGCTTCAAACATCACTTTGGTGAACCTACAAAATACTGGTCAGAAGAAAAATTACAGTATTTTTTCCCCTTAAAGATACTTCATAGCAGTACTAAACCAGAAGTTATTAAGTGCTGAGTGGAGTTTAAAACCACAAAAGACTCAGCAGAGACCTATTTAAAAGATGCCTGTAGGTAACAATACATAGACTTATTTCTAGTTTGGCTGTCTTCACAGTATACCATTGTGTTACTTTGTGGTTGGAATACAGTGTCTCAATCTGACTGATAAAAGGAGGAAGGTAAGTCACAGTGCCAGGGTTGGATTTCCAAAGGCTTCAGTGCATTTGCAAAATGCACTTGATGGACAGTTGTTGACTGCATCCAAAGCTTCAGCTAGAGCAATACAAACACTTCGTATTGTGATATGTCAGCAGACACAAATCAGTGATAGAAATGCTGTGGACTGCTATAGGAAAACCTTAGTCATTTCTGCCTTTTCTAGGTATGATGTAAACAGCAATATCTAAAAGACTAATAGGCCATGTATAGGAGTATTACATGTTTCGTATACTGTTCATGTGTATAAAGACATGTGTGTATATTAGCCTTGCTAATTCCATGCCCATGTCTGGCAGCTGAATAGCTTGAATTTGGTTCTCCCCCAAGTCCTGGTTTCTTTGTAGTATTTAAATTAATCACCACACTACGTATTTTGAATAAGCGTCACTTCAATAATTGCATTCTGTAAGGTAATAAATGTAAACAGAGAGTGCACAGCAAGACCAGAAGTGCCCCATTACAACATCACAATGGGAAACATTTTATTTTAGAGCATAAAAATCCATCTTTCCCGAAGTATGTTGCCTTTCCTCGGTTCTGGGAGCTGGAATGGTTCAGACAGAATAAACTCTTCTTGCATACCTAGTGTTTTCATCATTGCTGACAAGACCATCCAGTGTATATTTGTGCTAGTTACTTTTAGATGCTGCTAACAGGCAAGTGGTAGAATGTGGTAGTTTCAAAGGCAAGCAGATGAGCGCTATTTAGTTGACAAAATATGGCAATTTCCAATTTATTAGGCAGTGATTAAAAAAGCAGTTTTCTACTGGTATTAACAGTGAGAAAAAAACTGGTGGACACTGTGACAGAAGTCCTGAATGTATGGCTTGATTTTCACTGAGGAGCTGGTATTACTGTCAGACTGCTGATAAATCAATGCGGTTGGCTGAATTGGTGCTTTTATCCCAGGTGTTCAGCTTTGTGGGGGTTGTGCCTGGCCTGTTCCCAGTCATCTAGAAAAAATAATATTGAAAGTAGATTTATTTATTTTGCTAAACCACTCTTGTCTGATGAAATAAAAGCTTGAAAGCATCTATTTAGGTTACAACATTGTCATGGAGTCTTGAGAGCATATGCCATAAAGGATTTTTAATAGTTATTGCCAAGATCTAAGGTGATTGGCAGCGATCACTTAATAATACCTATCACTTCAGAAGTCTGGCTCTTTATAAAAACAAATGTATTTTGCCTCAAGACAATTTATGGAGAGCTGGAAAAGCATATGCACACATTGATTTATTTAAGAGTTTATTTCTCAGACTTAAATGTAAAAGTGCCCTATCAAAAAGTCATAGTCATCAGACAAATACATTGCCAAAGTGCAGCTTGAATGCATAATATGAAGTCCATTACAAGACATGGGAATAGTCTCACTGGGCTGTACTCCAGGCTGCTAAAACTTGTTTACTTCCATTTCATAGTTTACCAGAAAGTAGAATTTTGACCTTCGCTTTCAAAACACATATTGTAGCTGCAACGTAATACTTGAAGGTTCCACCTGTCTACGCCATGCATTAAGTTAGGTGCTCATGTGCCTTCTGAGTCCTGGTCTTTCAACAGAGTTTAATGTGGAACACTTTCTAGTACAATACACAGGAAAAAAAAGAAAAGACATACTCACAATGTCTGAATTGAAGGGTTTCACATTGATGTTGCGAGTTGAGCTACTGGTAAGGGACCAGACCTTGGTTTTGTGCTTAAAAGCAGCTCTAACCTTTGGGAAAAAAATAAAAATAAAAGAAGATAGAAAGAAGATTTCTTTGAAAATGTTGTGTGCGTTTTCTCGGGTACAGCCTACAATTACGTCCCCATTAGCATTCCTCAAGATTAATGTCCCTAAAAACAACACAGTGTACTAAAAACATGAACCAAAAACTGCAGTCTGCCTCTTCATTTTTCTTTGTATTTAAAGTCTTATTTTAAATTTTAACTTCTCATTTCAATTATGCATAGATTAAATACAAAACATTTTATAACCTCATTGGATCTCATTTCTCTGACAATATTTTCATGCTATCTTGGTTATCCCATACTTCTACATACATGTCCAAGATATGACTGTATTGCTACTCATCTTGTTAGAAAAAAAATATTAATAAAAGTAATAATAGAAAAAAAAATGCAGGGTATGTAAACATAAGAAAATTGTCTGCTCTTAATACGTATAGTAGCTAAATCAAGATGTAAGTTCAAACTGCAGTGAAAAAAAGATGAAAAGGAGATGTTAGGAGGTGCAGTAGCAAGGCACTGAGACAAACTGAGGGAGGCTGAGGGGTTCAGTCATGGGGCTTTTGCAGATTTTGCTTTACAGTCTCTGTTTTACTCCCATGGTAAGAAGTAAAGCACCCTTGCAGTTTTTTAGACATGCATAGCGTGCAACAAAGCCAATAGGACCTGCTCTCCAAAAATGCCAATTTGTGTTACCTATACATGAACTATTTTTTGAGGATTCAAATTCTGAAAGGTTTCTGAATTTAATTTCTCATTTGGTTTTGGTTAAAATGGTAGTAATTCAAATATTTTTATTTGATGTGACATTTGATGCTTGACAGAAGGAGGAAAGCTTTCTGAGCGTGGGAGAAAATAGGATAAAGAAATATTTTCCTCTATACCTTGAACCTGCCTGCTTAACTTTAATTGATTCCAATAGAGATCAAGAATTTCACAGTCAGTCTTGACTCTTTAAGCTGACTGTAGCAAAGGTCATGTCAATGCTCTAAGATTGAATATGTTGGCAAATATTAATGAAAAATAACTTTAGTGAAACAACTCCACAGAAGAGTGCTTTTGATGCCGAGGAAGAAGAAATAGGTGATAGAGAAGCTCTGCAGCGTCCAAAAGGAATTGCTGCGGAAGAATCCAAGCAGTACCCCTGTCAGCATGCTGGAAATGTTTTTTTTATAAGAAACTTTCATTATCTGTAATGCATTTTGCTGAGGATTTTCTGCTCTCTGCTATGGGAGGAGGGGATGCTGGGAGCTCCCAGCGCAGCAGAGATGGTCTCTGTGACAGTCATGCCTTGGCTTTACCCGAGCTGCTCGGAGACAGCCTTCATGCAAAAGATGCGTCTTGGTCCATTGTGAAAAACCCTGCTTCCAGCCAAGAAAAATACCTGGAATATGTTCTACTCTGTTTAGTTTCCCATTAAGAATTGCATGAGCAGTCTCCAAAAGTATGTTTTGCTGAGATTAATGTTTATTTTCCTCTCTGGAACTGCAGATGTAACAAAGACAGAGGCTCCCTAGCAGGGACTGCCAGAGTGAGTCCTGCTGCCACTGCCTAAACATCCTCCCTCAGCAGCACAGTCCGTGCCCTGCTCATCCCTCCAGCCCTCGGGACTGCACCTCTCCTTCATCTTGAGCTGCCTTCTCTCAGCTTTTTTTGGAAATGCTTCTTTCTTATGTTAAATAAAGTAAATGCCAAACCTGGGTCAAAACTCTGTAAGCCATAAAATCACTAACAGTCATGTGTTTATTGAAGGAAAAAAGAAATCAACTCCATAGCAGGCAACAATAATGGGGACTTTTTTTTGTCTTACACTCATGTTACGTGAATTTCTTAACACCAAATTTTTGGACTCCATTTTGTAACATACCTCTGAATTCAGAAGACAGTGAAAAAGGAACATGAAAAATCCCTGAAAACAGATAAAAGGGAGAAGGGTGAAGACTGTGAAGAATAACATATAACAACATATTTCTCACTGTATTGTATAAAGCATGTACCAAGTAGATGGAGCTCTATAAATACACTGAAGAGTAGACTTAATTGTGCCCCGTGTTAAACTGGAGAAAACTGCTGCATTAGGCTACTCTGCATCTTACCAAGACTTTTTCATGTAAAACAGCACCTCTCAAACTTTGGAGTGTTTTGGGGTGGTTGCAAATAATCCATAATTCTTGTCATGAGCTACAAGAGAACATTTTGTCTGTGCTTGAAAATGTAGAGGCAGAGGAAAATGCTTTTGGGGAAACAGCAGATACTTACTTTTTAGAAAGAGGTATTATCATTGGCAAAGTTTTCACAACAGAGTTTTAGTATCTTTAGCCTTTTTGCCCAACAGAAACCAAAAAGTTCCCAGCCCTTTCCCCCACATTCTTTTTTTTTTTTTTTTTTTCCTTAGGGGGTATTCAGCCAAACTTTTTAATTTGGATGATTTTTTTAATTTGAATGTTTAATTTGCATAAAAATTTAACCTTTTCTACTAAGGTTATTGGAGAACTGCATTACACTCGTATTTGTTCCTGAGACATCATAGGATTTGCAACAGTTAATTTTTTTCCCCTTTTGCAACCATTTTTTGGGAAGGAATTACAACATACCTGTGGACTGATGCATCTACTGAAACCTCTGCTTGAAGCTAGGCAGATGCTTGCATTCTTTCCTGAACAGAGCTATTTTTCTGGATTGGGGTTTTAAGAATCACGTGCTGCCTTCTGCAACATGCAGAGCAGCTTCCCTTTTCTCCTTGTGCTCCACCGTTCCCAGCAACTTCTGTTTGCTTTCATTTATTCTCAGTAACAAAGCCTCAAACTAACACAGAAAATTCATTCCAGTATCTTTAATGAGAGAATCTTGCCTTTACCTTTAAGAATCTTGCCTTTGATACCCAATGCTAGAAGAGTGAATCTATTTCTCAAGCTCACTGTCTCATTTATTTAATTATTGCTACTGGAAACATTAAGGAGTGGGGTGAAAGTTCTGTTCATACCGAGACTAAACAATTGCCAGCACTGTATGATCAGCACAGACATAAAAGACACAGGAAAGAACATAGAAAAAAAAAATCCAATAAATACAAGCATGTGAAAACATTACTAATGATCCAGTTACTGGATCTCAACAGCAGTTCGGTATCCATAACCTTTCCCACCATTCCCACCAGGTACTTACTTGTAGTGAATTGAAAACAGCAAACATATACTGAAATACCAACGTGTGGGTATTGACAGCCAGAATCCCAAAGATCCACGAGCTTCCCAAGATTGGTAAGAGAACAGCAACGGCTTTAGCTGTTAGTCTGAAAGAGAAAATAATGATGGGAAATGTGATGAGACAGTTAAACAAGTTTCAGACCACACACTAGGGAATTTATCAATTACTTCCTGGCAGAAGGGCAGTGTGTCTATGACTCTCTTTGCCATAAAATTTTGCCATAAAATTCTTTTAATGGGCGAGTCTCTTAATTATACATTCCTCATCTATGAAAATGGAGATAACAGAATTTTTATGTCACATGGAATAAAAACAGACTGAGAGAGGCAGTAACTCAGGGTGCTGGGGAAGAGATGGAGAGATAGTCATATAGCTGCTATAGCCATGTCTTCAGTCTGCAGTGAACTATACTCCTTTCTTCAGTGAGGAATAGTAAGTGTAAGCGTCAAATACAGAGAGCAGAAACTTGGAACAGAGGCAGGATCACATGGAAAACAAACAAACAAACAAACAAACCACTATGTAGTATATCAAAAATACATTTGCTCAGCTTGACTCACTAGTCAAGACAGCTTGGTATTATTGCTCTTCTAGAAAGCGACTTGGGATTTTTAATCACCACAAATGGGAAAAAATGCTATCTGCCTCTGCCAAACATAAATCCTTTAACACCAAGATGCTTTTCTGCAACCTCCCTTCTTTGTTCAGAGCTGATTCAGAGAAATGTATGCCAAATATTGAAAAAAGTGACTTGTGTTTCTTGGAGGTGTCCCCTGATATACGTTCTCTCTGCTTAGCTTGGAGTATTTGGCAGAATTTCAGAAAAAGATGATACAACAGCTGAAAAGGTAACAGCACCGAGAAAATAAGAGGGATTTTTGTTTTAGCCTTAATGAGCTATGTATGGGATGTTTGTTATAATGGAAGATTAAAAGAAATTGTAGTATACCAGAGAATTAAATGATCACAGAAAACTTTCTGCAGCAGCTGAATTCTGAGGATTTAATTCTATATAATTCGGTTCTTGTGCTCATTTTCTGCATTGACGTAAACATTGCAAATATCTCCCTCTGCATCAGAATGCTACTCATCCGCTTCCAAGAAAGGTAGGCTCAGCTGATGAAATGTAACTCTCTGAGATTATTGCTTATCTCACACAATTGTGTTCTCCTTATGAAGCCCTCGGAGCATCATCTCTGATTGATGCTAATGAATTGCACTAAAGAATTATACTTCTGTGTCTGCGTACACCCTGTAATATTGGCTGCAAGAGTATTGTAGTAATAGCCCTACAGAGTGTTCCTAGTGTAATCACAGAAAAAACTAAGACAACAGGATTACTCTAGAGAGGTGCTTGGCAGAGGATGTTAGGTATGTCTGAAACAGATCCGATCACAGCAGATAGTTCTGTCGTTGGTGGGTCAATGTGGCAATTCAGCTGCAGCTGCTAGCACCAAGTCCCTGATCAGAAAGGTAGGAGTATGTGTTCAGAGAACCACAGAATCACAGAATTGTCTAGGTTGGAAGAGACCTCAAAATCATCTAGTCCAACCTCTGACCTAACTAAACCAACAAGTCCTCCACTAAACCATATCGCTAAGTTCAACATCTAAATGTCTTTTAAAGACCTCCAGGGATGGTGACTCCACCACTATCCTGGGCAGCCCATTCCAATGCCTAACAACCCTTTCAGTAAAGAAGTTGTTCCTAAAACACCCCTGGTGCAACTTTAGCCCGTTTCTCCTCGTCCTGTCACTCTGCTTGGCTTTTCTAATAGGGATATGGTGGTCCATCCAATCTAACCCAAGACAACAGTCCTGGTTTTAGCCTGATCCATCTGTTTCTTGATTAAGACAATAAACACCTCCACAGATGGTGTTCACATCTGTTGGAGCCAGTAAAGGCAGGTATAATGTAAGGCAAGGCCAGGTGACTCATTAGGAGTTAAGTCACCACTTGCTTCTCCCAATAAATGCCACGCACCCAGTTCACGGCACTGAGCAGTCATGATGTCTGTCCACTCTTTAATCATGCAAAACTCCTCACGAATCCCACAGGACAAAACACACTTGCTGTCAAAACCCTACTAACTAGGCAGCCCACTGCTATTTTGCCTGTCAAGGATGAATAGCTGTTGAACCTTTGAACAGCCAGGCATCACATTCACAGTGACAGCTATCAAAAGACAAACTCTTCCTCTGTGGCAGATGAGCGCAGTGTTGGTGGCACAAGGCAGAAAGCACAAGGAAGGAAACTGCCCCTGCCCCTACTTTGAAACGTCCTGCACCAGAGATCTGATTGTTATTTACCACAGAGCTTACAAGCATGGACTTAACTCCTGTTGTGGTCCACTGGATTTGAGCACATTCTTACACTTCAATATGTGTTTAAGATATTTAGTGTATAAAGAAGACCAGAAAACAGTAAAGGGAACACAAGCTGGGAGAATCTAAAAGTCAGTTCACACTTAAAAAAAAGCTTCATTTCTCAGAAATTAGAAGATTTTTATTTAGCTAGAAGCCTATACAGGAGAAAAAGTTGTTTTAGGGAGATTAATGTTGTACTTCTGCCTTTTAGCCCCTTGTACAGGTTAAAGTACAGGTTCAGGAGAGAA
Organism: Anas platyrhynchos; assembly: GCF_047663525.1. Taxonomy (NCBI): domain Eukaryota; kingdom Metazoa; phylum Chordata; class Aves; order Anseriformes; family Anatidae; genus Anas; species Anas platyrhynchos. Next base: position 13,302,672 of record NC_092602.1, read on the forward strand.
GTGAATAGAGCTGCATGACAAGAGACCACTTATAATTACAACACAAGACAAATGAGAGTGTTGTACAACACGATTCAATGAAGCAATCTTTTAATGAAATACTTAGATCCAAGGCATCTCATTCATTTCAGTGACCTGATCACTACATTATATCCTTGATTAAAAGTGTGTGTTGAAACATTGCATGGGATTCAGGTTTATTGGGAAATCTGGGACAGGGAAGAATCAGGAATCTTTTTTGCCTCTATTGATAAGCATCTTAATTTCCTTGGCCATGAAAATTTCTGCACAATTTAATTTAATTCTGCAAAGAGTTTGTTCAGCCAGAAAATGAAAGAATACAATAAAGCCTGAGCTCTCTTATTTAATTACAATATGCATTTAAGAAGATACAATTTTAAATCAGCCAAGTGATAGAAGTTTATTTTCATGAATCAAGGATGTTTTGTTTTTCTCTGTAGAGATTAAAGTTCATCACCTCAACTGTAACATAAGAGATGTGCTACACTGGGGAACTGCCAGCAGACTGCCTCTTGCAACAAACACGGAGCAGAAAGACAACTATAACCTACAGAGCTCTCGTGCCTTCAGGAAAATGCATCTTCAGATCAGACAGTGGTACATGAACACCCAGAGGATGGATCAGGTAGATTCAGACTCCATGATGGTCTGGAATTCCCCCCTAACCTGATACAGTAGGTGATTGATATGCCCAACACAGCTACACTTGTAAACACTTTTCATTAAAAAACACTTTTTTTTTTTTCTCTTTAATTCCCACACTATTTTTATAAAACTTGCGGTTTGAAATATAATCTTCCCTACCTGGTTTGTTGCCAGAAATTTCATTATTTCTTTTTGAGTCAGCATAAAAAGCTTCATCAGTAACTTGTAGTTTGTGGGAGAATTGAGTTACGTGCTCAGCTGCAATGTTCTTAAAATCGTTCTTACAGTTTGGATTTTCAGTAACTTTTAACATCACGAATGTCTTGTGTTTCTTTTTTAAAACAAACAAACAAAAAACAGGTAAAGATAAAGACTGCTCGCTTGCTCACTTTTTATCACAGGTTTCAGCACTTACTCAGCAAAACTACATATCTAAAAAAGAAAACAAAATACAGATGTGTGGGATTTTTCATGCACATGTACGCATGTTTCATAACCACCCATTTACACAAGCAGTCGTTTGAGGATGAAATTCTTTTAAGACTATCTAACAGTCTGTTCTGCCTCTGTATCACTTAAATTTCATTGTCTTTTAAAAATTACCTTAATTATTTGCTTGCTTTGAAATTCACCCTATGTATGAAATTATTAGTTTAAGGTGTTTGTTCCTTTTAGTCACCAAGCAAAAGAGTCAGCTCTATTGTTTCTGGTCCTGTTTTATTTTCTTCCATTTACCCCACCCCTCCCCATCTTTATTTCATTTTGTCTTCAAAGAAGAAAAATACTATATATACTAAAAATACTATATAATATATAGTATTGTATACTATATAGTATATTATATACTATATACTATATACTATATATAATAGTACTATATAATATATATACACTATATGCAGTGTATATATATATATATATACTGTGTATATAACATATATAATTATATATATATAAATTATATAATATATAATATATAATATATAATATATAATATATAATATATATTATATATAATATATATTATATATATTATATATATTATATAATATTATATACTATATATAAAGAGAGAAAAATACTATATAAATACTAAAAATACTATGTATACTAAAATGTAAAATGCTGTGTCAGAACATTATTAAGGCTACAAGGTTAAAAATCACTGAAAAAAAAATCTAAAAAATACAAAAGTTAATGTCCCGCTAGGCACATTCATTCCACCACACTGCACATACTTTTTTTTTAATTCCCATTTTTCTTTGCTACATGAATATTTTACTAGATTAGTTCTAGTACACTAAGATATAGAGTGCAATCAAATGCGTGTTCTGTTTGGAGAAGGAATACTGCATGACTTAACTGTGCAATGTTAAAAAAAAAAAAAAAAAAAAGTCACTTCCATCATTTGAGCTTTATTTCGTCTAAAAAACTGGTGACGTGAAGAACCCACACTTTGGGGCAGAGGCAGATCCTTGCAGATATGGGGGTCTAGCTCAAACAAGGTTTCGTAAACCTTGCTAAAACCTTTCTTTGTCCTCGTGACCTAAATGCACTGAAAAGTAAAATGGCCATTGCCTAATAAAAGAACCCTTGAAATTTGTCCTGTGTGCCCCTTCTCCTCCTTTGGCCTTTGAAATCAGAACCATAATAGCAGCTTATTTGTCACATGTCCTTTTAAAAGCTCAGATAACGTTGCTCTTCTGCAGTCTAATAGCATTACGTTTTGTAAGCTTTTTGTGTCTCTGCATCTGTGTACACTGACTGATCAGCCCTGGGACTAATTAATTAAGAACAAAGCAAAAGCAGCACAAGCTTTCTTTTCTCCTTTCTATTGTTTCCTTTTGCCAGTATATTTTTAAACATATGTACTCGTTATTACTTTATAATATAGAAAACTTCTGTAAAATACAAAAAACTATCTTGAGTCTGATTAAATTTTTATATCTGGTGCGTATGGAATAGCCCTTGGGATATTCCTGGCTGTACACAGCCTATCTATCGAGTCAGGCTACTCTTAACGATATTTCTCACTCTGCCCAGTACTAATGATCTCTGCAGCTGCACTGCAGAGCCTTCTGAAGTGCTGCTCACCAAGAATCACTTTGGTGTGACTTGATTGCATTCTGATTCACACAGCTGTTTATTGCAAAAAGAAAGCAGTGATGAGTTGGTATTGCCCTGTGCCTGTCCTGCCATCACATGTGCAGAGGCAGCTCTGCAGGTGTTGATGTAAGCTCATACATCATTCCACTCACCTGAGCACTTGTGCATGAATGCAGCTGTGTGGGAGGGCATGATGGAGTCCTAAGAAAATCCTCAGAATTTTTTTTCTGGTACACTTCTTACAAAAGCAGCATTCACTTTCTCCATTAATTGCTAATACTGCGTGGGCACGGACAGCAAAAAAGCTCATTCTTCAGGACCTTTGTCAAACTGTCATTTAGCATGTGCTCACCCTTTAAATTGCCCAGTAGAAAAAAAGAAAATGCAATTTTCTTCCTTTTTCTTGTTCTTACATGTACAGTTTAATTCTAGTTCCTGAGAAGTAAACTTTGCTCACCAGAGACCTTCCATTCCAAATTTCTTCATTTGGTTTTTGCTTGATTGCTTTAGTTTTAGCATTTATTTCAGTGTAGGATTGTTATTTTCTGTCTTTCTCAGTAAGAGATGGACTGTCACCCAGTGGTTTATACCAGATGAAGTCCTGAACTCCACATTAATCAATTATTGGACAGAAGGAAGTTTTCTAAGTTGGATAATTGTTGTAGTTATATTGCAGCCATGGTGTGTAAGAAGTGTAGGTTTCAGCACCTCAGAGACGTACTTTCTTCACTAACATCACATAAAATCGTTGCACTGTTAGTAAAGTTTCTATGAACATTTTTCTAAGAGCAGAGGTGGCCCTTACGGTTTTATTGTATTTGCAATTGGTTTGAAATGGCTCTGCTCAATTGAGATGACTCCCTTCCCCTTATTTAATCTCTGCCCTTTTCTGTTATTGCCCTAAGCACACTGTCGATATCTTACACCAAAGCAGAATGACTACACTGACAGCTACAAGAAAGAAATTTCACTGCTTGCAGAAAGAAAACTTTATTACTCCTGTGAAGGGGACCCCTAATTCACAAATCAATTTTATTGGGCATATATGAAGAACTAATCTATTTAAGACTTCTGACATCCACTTTTTAGTGATGGTGCCTGCTGAACTAAGAATTAAATTCAGACCCATAAGCCAAGATTATATAATAGTTGGAGGAAACACTGTCTATAAAAGCAAAAATCCTTCACAACAATTCATCAAAATTGTGACCTGGACAAATAGGCCTTTTAACTGAAATTCTCTCTTGTTTCTGAAACTTCACTAGCCACTGTCAGCAATATCCTTTATACTTTATATATAAAAAAATAAGACCAAAAGCCTATAACTAACATTTCAGACAAACACCGTGAAAAGTTAAATTTAGCCTCAGTTTCTGATTTGTTACCTGTAACGCTCACTAAGCTCTGACCTGACAGCTGGAGAGCTGCTGGGAGACCACGTACAGCAATTCTGGCTGTGAACAGAAATGTTTCTAACTCAGTTCAGCAGCATTTCCAGCACACACCTTGCCTACCTCTTCTGCCCAGCACTCAGGCTCCATGCCCATGGGTGTGGGCACGCCGTGCAGGAGCCTTGTGTGCCATTACTCCCTGGGTGTTACCTGGCTCTCCAAGGAACAAAACCAGTGAGTTAGGTGATGATTTGCCACCAACCTCAGACAGACAAATGGAAGAATACTGATAACAATTCATTGTTTTTTGAGCGAATTAGGCAGTGAACATCAAAGAAAAGATTCAGACCAGTCTTGGGCCTGACCCAAAGACTACTGATGCCATATGGAGCCTACAGGGTCAAGCTTCCTGTTATTCCTAAATAAAAAACAACAAAGTTGGTGACAACGGCACTGGGGGTGATGTGGGAAGTGCAGCAGGGAGGCCAAAGCACAGGCCTGAGAGTCAAAATCCCAGAGGTCCCCTCCTAACTTACCAACCAATTTCCTCTGCAAAATGTGTATAAGTGATGTCAAGAGCAGGTGGGTTTTGTTGTTGCTGTTTTTGTAGTTTTTTTGTTTTTGTTTTTGTTTTTTTTTTTGTGGTTTTTGTTTGTTTGTTTTAAGCAAAATTAATCTAGCTCTGCTAGACATCTCAATCTGATGGGTAGAGCTGTGCTCTCAGACAGGGCAGACACGGATTTTAGTTCTGTGCTTCTGCAAATACACATGCACCTTTTTCTCCTCCTACATTTTGTTTTGGCTATACAGACAACAAGGCTGATTGCCCAAGGAATGTTTTCTAATTAGCAAAAACACAGACTCTAGCCTAATTGCAGATGATTTCTAGGAACTACGATAATAAATTAAAAAAAAAAAAAGTCACTGGTGAGTGCAGATGTGCAGACACAAAATGAGTCCTTTAAATTGCCATTTCCTGTCAGTAAAGTGGAGGCGATGCTACGTGCCCTTTCAAAGCAGTATTGTGAAGATGAAGAAGAATATTTACAGACACTGCAGACCATTAATTTCTGGTTAGTGCTATTTATAAGCCAGGGAAGATGCTAGCAAAATAAATAAATAAATATTAGGCTGTAACAGCAACTAAATCCAGATTGATCTTTATCACATGAACAAGAAGGGGGAGAGAGTTCCTCCTTTTCTGTTATGTGTCACATCCAACATCCAGGCCTCTCACTGCAGACCCTCAAAAGAAGGCAGGTGCTGCCAAAGCAGGGGCACTTCTACGTCTTCCCAAAAGCTAAAGCTGCCTTAGCATCCTGTACTTCTGATAAATAAGAAAGGCTCCTCCTTCTGAATTTCCAGCCTATAACCTTGGACTCAATATAGGATTTAAGGCAATCTTGGTCTCCTTGCTCAGTCGGCAGCCGTTGTGGAGGGAGCACTGGCCCTCTTCTACATGTTGTCCTGCAGCCTTTCCCAAGACCCATTTTGTTTTTCTCACTGTGGCTGTCAGTGTTTGGAGGAGTTGTCCTTGGAGCTAGGTACAAGCCCTGTCCTTCAAACAGATAGAGAGAGTTAAGCTCTGACCTTTCATGGGACAGGTGGGATGAGGCCCTGTTCACTGACTAGGACAGTCAATAGAGCATTTGTCCAGAAAATAGGAGGTCTGGGCTCAGATCACTCTCCTGCCCTTCCCATTTTTTTTCCAGAACATTTTGACTCCCTGCTTGATGCTCAGTCTCTCCTATTGAACCTGTTCTGCTTGTATTGAATAATTAAATATTCACTGGGTCAGAGAGATTAGTTGTGAGGCACTCACCCGAGAGGGAAGAGTCCTACATAATCCTTGCTTTATTAATATTTCCTATATTATATTAAATATTCAGTGAAGCAGGGACTGAAATTCAGGTCTCCCTTCAAAGCCTCATCAAGCCTGACAAAAATAGAGGCATGACCAGAAATGGAGGTACTGCAGGAATTTAAATGCCAAGAAGGCAATCCCAGAGGCTGGCAGCATTGACTTTTGACTTCAGCCCCTAACTAAAGATTTAGAAATCCATGTCTTCTTAAGGCCTCCCACAGATCAAATCCCACATCATCTCCATCACATCATGATCTTAAAATTGGAAAAGACAAATAATACTTTCCAAAGAAAATCACAAGCAAGTAACTAAAACATGTCACAGAGTCACAGAATCACAGAATTTTCTAGTTTGGAAGAGACCTCAAGATCATCGAGTCCAACCGTCCTTCCCCTTGTCTTTAACTCAAGCCATTGAAGGAATATGGAAAATTAAAATGTAATGTCCTTGCAAGCTGGATCTTTGTGGGTGAGGATTTCCCCAGAAGAACTGTACTTGCAGAGGGATTTTTCCAATCTGTAAAAAATCACTTTCTTCAATATTTTTTGACACTAACTCCCTCATTATGCTGCTGCTGAGACAGCATTCTCTGCTTCTAGATCCCAGGGGGAAGACTAAAGCTAATTTTCCAATGAACTTTTCCATTCAGTCATCAAAGAAAATAATAAGTACTTATTCTCAAAGCAGAAGAGTGTTCCACATCCAGCCAAGGAGTATTTAGAATTTATTTTGGGACAGGAGATAAAGATACTACCTGCACTGTGAGTCTTTGCACCATGAGATACCCAGCAGTACATGTATTCATTCCCAAGAGACACCCAAGAGCTCCTCTGTTCTTGGTGAAGACACTTTGATTTCTTAAAAGGTGACTGGGAGTTGTGGCTAGTGAGTCATGTTGCTTTAATCATTAAAACTGCACATTTGTCTGTCTGTGGTGCCCTTCATGTTCTGTTTCTATTGAAGCATCACTTGAACCTCAGGAAGAGCCCCAGTGTAACTGAGGATAGATTTTCTCTTTTCCCCATAATAACATCTAAAATAACACGTAGAATAAATATTTGCGGTTAGATGATTAAGATCTGCTAAATACGATCACACACTAGTAATTATACAATCCTTTTACATACAAGCATTTACAATAAATTGGCCATCAATGGTCCTTTTTTCTTTTTTAACTAGAGTAAGGGGCTGTTTATTCCAGTCATATGTTAATTTTTTTTTTTTTTGGGGGGGGGGGAAATCTGCTGAAAAAGCTTTTTGTGTTTTTACTCGGTGACAGGAGAAAAAAGGCCCCAGCAGATGGTATTGATGGCCACGGCCAGAAGACAAAATAATCAAATTCTCAGAAATCCATGTGGAAAATGTCAGCAATTTAAAAGAAAAAGGAAAAGAGCAGGTACTGACCCTTACAATTGTCTAGATTTATTAATTTCTTGAACACAAACTATTCATTTCCATAGCTCTTGCAGTGTTTGGTTCTTTCTTGAAAGCTGATTCTTGAATTTCTTTGAGGAAAGCAAGAGAGAACAAAAAGAAAATATTACACGCTTTCACTTTAGGGGTTCTTTAATAATCACAAAAGCAGATTGATTGTGGCATCTGGAGGGACTAATTTGTTGTTTTAAAAAGAAAGCAAATTGTAATGTTTTAATGGGCCAGGCCTTTTTTATATTACATGTAACCATTAAGGCAGGGTTTGTTTCCAGAAGCAAAGTAGTGTTCTTATGTTTTTAGTTTGCACCTTACAGAGCAAGCACTCAGGAAAAGAGCAGCATTTTGTCCCACAACCAGAAAACAAAAACTATGCAGGAGGATTTGTTTATAACACATACAGTTAGCAATGAGCTAGTCCTGGGCTGAAAAGGGCTATGGAATTATTTGGTGGTAGAACAGATGAAAAACAGATATCAAATAATTAATTGACAAAATATGACCATAAAGTTCATTATAGGAGCATCGTATTAACAGGATAATCCAACCTTGGCTGCTCTGGAGGTTCTGCATATGTGAAAACAGATGTTCCTTCAGATACTCCCCTTTCTCTAATGTGGATCTTGTGCCCAGCTCTGCATTGGACTCAGCCCAGGAGAAGGAATTTGTTACGACAGCTTATTCCCAGAAAACTCATTACCTGTCTCTTCCAAGGACAAGGCAATGGAAATGTCCCAAAGGGATAGATTCTGCCGGTCTGCCGGTGGGTGCCAGATGGACCAGGCTACATGTCACCTACTCTTTTCTCCAACATTTGCACCTAATAATTTCTTCCACTGCAGTCTCCATTGTCTTAGCCATTTTCAAAGCTCCCAGTGCAGGACTTCTTCCATCTCATGACAGCTTTCTGTATAGCCTGTTCCTGGGTATTCCCTGCATGAGGAACTGTATTAGCCCAGTGCTAACTATTTTTAATTGGCTAAGTCTCCACAAGTCATCTTGAAACAATATACTGAAATTAATCTTATTGCGCGATTTACAGCCATCTGAATCTTTTTTATAGTCCTTATATCATGCAGCGCAAATCTTTGTTTTCCCGGCAGTAAACCAAGATGACAGACCCAGTGCTAATAAAGAGAGATTGTCAAATTACAGCAGTTATGAAAAGAACCTCATAGTATTCGACTTTCCTTATATAACAGAGATTTGATGGAACTATTCATATGACTGGAATACTGATGTGAAAGGGCATGGTTTGTTCAGAAGGGAAACACAGGGAAAAAGAAAGGGTATATCAAAAATGTAGATCTGCTCAGAGAGCCAGAAAATATAGGCAGACAGACCTTTCAGAAACCTCTGTGTAAAAATAAAGGGAAACGAAATGGGAACAGTATGGCAGCATAACATCTATTTTGGCTTGCCAAACCCTGGGGATAACACAGGTGGGGTCTTTTTTTCCTCAACAGTTCAAGAGTTGTCTAAAGCATAGGATTAGGTGTTAGTATGGAACTAGCTTGGTTTAATGATATTGTTAATGAAATGCAAATTTTATAAAACTGTTTTTTGTTTTATTTTGGTAAAACTGCAGGCACTGATGTAATCTTTTTTTTTTTTTCTTTTTGCCTGCAGTGTCAAACCACCAACACTATCCATTAAAAATATAGATTGCCCCCTATTTTGTGCTCAGTACTGGTGATGCCTGAGCTGGAGCATCGTACTTTGGTTGGGCTATCGTTCTTCATGAACAGTGTGGTCTTTCTGGAAAGACTCTGGAGGCAAGCAACAAAAATGATCAGTAAGCTAGAAAGCATTGCCTGTCCTAAAGGAAGCAGTATCCTAGAAAGGGTTTTGAAGTTTGCTTCAGCAGGGCAAGAAACTATTGCCAGCACCCACTGGAGAAAGACAGACTTCTATTTGTCCTTTCTTTAACTGCCCTTGTAGAAATGTCAAGCTTCTTAAGAGAAGCTAATAGGGAAAAACTTCTGAACCAGCTACACCCTGAAGAGTCTCAACTTTCTATCACTGGAGGCTTTTTACCAATATAAGCATTGTGTTTTACACACTACTCGAAGTGGTCAGAAGGAATTACACAGCCAGTTACCACTTTTCAGCTGACAAGTGGCTACAAACCTCACAGCTTGGTAGTTTTGTGTACCTGTGAATGTCCAAAGAAAGCAGCCTCATGGACATGAGTTTATTGGAAATCTGTAGATTTGGTAAATATTTCTGGCTCTTAGCTTGAAGTCTGTGGGGCTTCATTCAGGATGACAGAGTAACAATCACATCAACCCACACACAGGATTTCTGTAGAATAACAACATTCATCCCCATGAGAATCTGAACTCTGAAAATGATCTCTTGACCTGAATGGCATCAGTGACCCTTAATTATGCAATGATATCAACAGAAAGATCATTCTTCCATTTCCATGGTAACTATCAGAGAACAGCAAAGCTGTCAAGGTCAGGCATATAAACTGAGAAAGAAAAGTAATTTTCTGTGTAATGGTTCATACAAGCTTTAACTCCAGTACTGGCAAATAAATAGCCATATACTTGCTTGATCGCCTGTCTCAAATGTACATAAGGGGGAAAAAAAGAATTGCCGGCATACAACCATGATTGTGCTGCTTTGCTGGCTGCCTGGTTTCTGAAAACTGCTTGACTGTTGCTTTGGAGGATAACACAAAATGCAGAAAAGCATTCAGCTGTGTAACACTGTAATGTGAGGAACTCAATATCTTATTAAATTGGTTTTAAAGAAACTAGGGAACATACGGCTTTTATCATGTTTATCAAAGTTAACATCATAGCTGATGCTGTATTACTTACAAAAATGCCCAGGAAGAGGCCATAAAAATTTCTACAAAATATTTTCTAGTTGTTGAAATCAAAATGTTTTACTAATGGGCTGGATTCCCACCTCTCCAAGGACCTACCTGCAAATGGAAAAGCTAGAAAAATCTGTGTACTTCCATACTATCCTCTTTAGAACATGCAGGCTGTCTTGTGCCACTCATTTGAGGGATTTTTGCAGGTTTGCAGGCTGATGGCCAGCTGGTCCATGGTCCCTGTGGAGGTAGATGGCAGTGGGGACCTGCCTCAATGCCAGTGCTTGTGTCTGAAGCTCTCTTGGCTTTTGGGAACTGTCTCAAGCTTTAGTAAGAAGCTGCAGTGTTGAGTACAGTTGTCGTCCCATATACATTATGAAATTGAAAAATAGACTCTGTGCTTTTTTTTTTTTTTTTTAGATTTCTGAGTGTTTTAGTCTGTTGATGATTTGCCAATTCTCTTGGTCTGTACCGGGGGCTCAGACAACAGCTAACGACAAGCTTTTTTATGGTGCTCCATATGTATTTATGTCTGCTTATTGCTGCTTATTTTTTTTGAACAAGTAATCTGACTATTGATATCTCTAGTCATAAGAGAACAGCCAAGGCCTCATTGTTCTATTATCATATTCTGACTTTCCTTAGTTTTTTAAAATCTGTATTAAAATTGTGCAGCTAACTTGGGAGTTCTGCTGGAGAAGGTACGTTAGACTCACTGGGGATAATAAGCACTATAAAATTAAAGAACATGGTTCTTCATGGGGCGATTACCTTTGACAATCTGGGAAATCACTATTCCTGATGTACTGATGCTTTCAATTATCATCTGACTACCTTTTTGATTATTTCTAATATTGTTCCAATCGAAAAGTGTGTATTTTTTTGAATTCTGTTTCTTTCACTTAAATATATGTTTCTGCCTCACATCTTTTTCAACAGAAAAGAATTGGGTATAATTCCAATATCTATTTCCAAAACCCCTATATCATATCTGTGGTTAATGGAATTTTATTACTTACATGAGGACAGCATTTTAAAATTTGAAAGGACTTCTGATTCAAAAATAGGACTTTTTCTTTATTGGATTTACTCATATTTTTCATCCATTTTATTTACTTTGTGAGAGCATTGTCAGGAAAATATGTAAATCACACTTAGCTAAGACCTGTGTCAGACTAGGTAGTGACTTACATGGTTGCCTAGAGCTCTACACAAGCTGCATATTTAAATAAGCATTTACTTTATGCAACAGTATAACTATAATATTTGTGTTATTATTCTGCATAAAGCTGACACAGAATTCCAGGATTATAAATTGGACCAAGGATGTAAATGCAGAAGTTCAAGAAAACTCTTTCAGTTATTGCTATTCACAGTGAACTGTACCATTTCATGATGAACAACCAGCATTTAATTGTTACTCTGGTACCAGCCATAATGCAATGACTCACACAACACCATCCTCCTGCTACTGCTATTTTCATGGATCAAAATCAGATGTTAAAGAACTGAAATCTAAAAGCAATTAGGGCATTTTTTTAAACAAAACAAAATGAACAAACAAACAAACAAAAGAAAAGCTCTCCAAAGTTCTTTTTCACTGATGATTTTCAAAAGGTAACATTTTCCGTTATTGCAAATCTAACAGGCACCAGGGTCCAAATCCATAGCAATACAAAGAGTTAAACCCCACCGAAGTCCTTAGACTTATCACGTCTCTTCAGAGGCGTGACTTACAAAGCTGGTAGAGCATGGGAAAAAAAGACATAAAGAGGAAGAGAACAAATAAAAGAGAGAGAAAAAAACAAATAAGCAAGTTGTGACTAGGGTCACACAGCAAGTCACCAGGAGGCTTGTGTCCTCAGCATACAAGGAAGCATCCTGCAAACTATTCTGCTTGTAAATAGCAATGTTCTGAAAGGAAAACAGAAAAAAAAAAAAAAAAAAAGAGGAAAGAAAAAGAAAAAAATGCATTTAAAAATGAACAGCTGCTCAAGCAGGTTCCTGGAGCATGTTTATAGATATCAGCGTTTCCAGAAAATTCATTCATGCAAAGCAGTTACAATAGTTTAGTAATGACTGATATGCCAGAAAGATTCTTTTAACTACAATAATGACAGTTTCCATCAAGAAAATTGAGTTTCTAAACCTGGGAGGGAATTTGCACTGGTGCATTAGGTCCTTTGAAAGCAGCAAGCGATTTACAAATGAGACGATTGGCTAGCCACTGATCCTTTCCATTGGATGAAAAAAATCTGTAAAAGCATTGGAAGATTTGCCAGTAAGGCAGCATGAACATCTTCAGTTAATGAAAAATAACACACACACTTGATGCTACCAGCTGAACATGTAGAGAATTTAAGGTAAGCTATGAATAAGTCAAATGTTAAGGTAAAGTAAAGAAATGTGTTATTCTTCAGACATTTGGGGGGAAACAAAACAAAACAAAACAAAACAAAACAAAACAAAACAAAACCAGCTGCGTTGTTCCCATATGCCACAATATCATCTTTGACCCTACTCCAGTGTACGCTGGCACTGTGTACACTGCAAAGACTCATCAGGAACAACGCAACCTTAGGCATGGGGCCAGCCCAAAGTTATGTTCTCATTAAATGCCATATAAATCCCAATTTGACTTAAGGAGGCTCCATCTTGATGTAGTGTAGCCTCAAACTCCTGCAGAGAACAGCTTTCACCAGCAGCAACTGCTCTTAACATCTACCAGGGACTGATAGGGTGGGATCAGGGGATTTATTCAATCATGGATCAATAAGCACAACACAGTTTTCTAGATACTGAAGATGAGAAATAGCTGAACAGTGTCCTGGTGTGACACTTTCCTTCACACCCTTCCCTTCCATTACTGATTCTGTTGTGCTCAGAGCTAAGTTTCATCACAGGGATTTAATAACTAAGTTTTAATAAACCTCATTCTATCCTGACATTCAGCTATGAAGACAAACATGCCTAAGCATCCACAATGAAAAGTCTTATATCTTTATATTCAGAAAATCCAGCATCTCTTAAATATCAAGTTTTCCCAGTATTCTTTGTACCTAGAAGAGTACATTATGGACCTTGTTATATAAAACAATTTACATAGCCCCCAAGACTCATTTGTCTTTCACTCAACGACTTTTAGATCCAGTGAGTTGAAGGTATTAAAACTGGAAAAAAAAAAAAAAATAAAATCAGAAAGAAATATGTGCTAGCTGTCCCAAAAATGAAAGTCACCCAATGGATTATAGTAGAGATTTCTTACAATGTCTCAAGCCACATGAGGCAGGGTAGAGGCAGGGTAGAACCATAGCTGCTATTTATCTTTTGCTGATGTTGTTGTGCCACGTGTGTTATCCACAAAGAATTTAGACTAGAAATGCCCAAACCAACCCCCTTTTCAATCAATGTGCATAGGCATCCCTGCCACCTTCATCCCCGAAACCTTTAAAGCAGTTTCAGAGAGGGTAAATAGAATTAGCTGTTTGATACTTCCTGAACTTGTGTTAGTGTTGGACACTTCAGAAATCCCAACCTTATACAGAGAAACCTAACATTCCCCTGCCAGGGGATTGGTGGTACAGACATTAGGGACAGAGACATATTACCATTTTTATCACTGTTAGCATTGCATCTTTACTACCCTTCTTAATACAGAAAGAAAGGAGCACACAAGGATCAGAATTGCTCGCTGCTTTGGAGCCCACAATCAGTAGGCCTTGCTCACCCTTGTGCAGTAAATCCTTTTCAAGGAGAAAAGACAGAAGGAAACCAATTCCCACAAAGGATAATCTTGGCTCAGAAGAAGACAACCAAGAAAAAATTAGCTGTGAAAGGACTCACAATATCATCTTTTCCAGCTCAGCCACAAGACAGGATCATTTGTCACTCCTGGCACCAGGATTAGCCATGACAGACATTTGTGCAACCAATTCTGAAAGCCATTCAAAGACACAAACTCAGCAGCTCCAGGTGATCAACTCAGAGTAGCTTTGCTACTCTGCTCCCATTACTGGAAGCTAAAAGATGCTTAATTTTTTCATATGTTTAAGATTCTCTCTCTTTGTCCATTTTACTGTGCTCTTGAAGAACAGCCTCCCCTCTGCAGTGATGTTTTATGTACTTCTAAGCTTTCACCACTCCTCCTGAAATGTGATTGAGCTATCACACAGCCTGGAGCTTCTCTCCAGTGGCCCGATTCTTAGCATCTGCGGTAAAACAAGCACTACCATTACTGTCATTATGGTTACAAAAAGGTTAGCACTTCCTCATTAATATTCTCATCGCCAGCATTCAAACCCATGTATTTTCAGTCTGAAACTTGGAATCTAATAAGAAGATACCCAAATGGCATTTGTATTTGTCATATTCAATGAGCCAAAAATTTAATTTTGTTGAGGACATTATCATTGGCAGTAGCACTTCAGCTCTCTAATTGTCATTGCTTAATACTTTCCTTTTAATTATTTCTTTCATTGCCAGTCCCCCTCCTCCTTCCAAGAGCTTCCATGAGGTACATCGCTCACGCTATCTGAAACCCTATTCAATGAACAGGATTTCTTACGCACAGTTAGAAACTGTCAAGAAAAAGAATTGCTGAAGGCAGATTTGACTTGCCAGGCTGCTCTTTCTAACTGATGGCTCTCCTTCAGCAAATGAGAAAAGCTTGTTTCTCTTTCAACAGAGCACACAGAAGCAGGGGCTCCATGTCTCTGGGGGCTGCATGTGCAGCATCTGCCAGCAAGGCACAGAACAGATTTTCTAGCGCTATGGATCTTGAATCCCTGTGGACTTTCAGAAGAGTTTGACTGCAGATTGTAACTTGTTCCTAACCCTTGAAGGCAGGAGGGGAGAGAAAAAGAAATTCTCTAATGGTATTGCAAAGGGGTGGAAGTTAGGCACGTAGGGAGGTTATAGTAGGAGACCTCTCAGGAGAGCTTCAAGTGTCATGATTGACAACTGCATCCTGTGGAAATGAACAGCTGGAAATAATCCTCAGAAAAAGAAGTCTTTGCACTGCAAATGACATGAAACAGACACTGAATCACAAGAACAAAATGCAACTAATACACAGTACCTTGCAGAATAAAGCCTTAAGTTAAAAGCACCGAAGTTAGCAGCTCTAACTTGGAGGAGTGCTATCCGAGACAAAAGGTGACTGGGCTGAAAGGCAGGCACTATGTTTATAAACAAAGAAAAATACTGATTTAGAGTCATGACATGGAATGGATCATTGATTAAATGGATGAGCAATTTGCCACTGTGCATTTGGTGTGCTGCTGGAATATAATAGATGGCTTTGCAAAGTGCTTTGGAACGGTCAATTACACATTTAAACCATACAGATGTCTGCAGCGTCATGAGCTGTTGGAAGACAGCCCTCATGTATTTGTATCTGTCACAGGGAAAATCTTTCAGTACAACTTTTTTTTTTTTTTTTTTTTTTTCCCAAATTACCAAAGGAAGTAACAGACTTGCATTAAACCCATGTACCCAGATTTCAGTTTCATCCAAAGTTTCATCCAAAGCTACACTCAAAAATGCAGTATGAGCTAACACAATTTACATGACTTGCTTGCCCTGGTGAGCTTTTCTTCACACCCTGTGTTGCTCTTATGCACCACAGCTACTGTGATTTGTTCCATTTTTCAGTCATTAATTTAACTAAACAGAGAAAGTGTTATTCCCTCCCTCGACAGAGAATTCAGAGACTGTTTCATTATTTTACTGAGTGAGGATCAGGCTTTGAGGGATGAGGGAAATGAGTAAAATAAAAGAAAGAATAGGGTAAAAAGCTAAGAAATATTTCTAATTATACTGTAATTTCTTTCTCTGTGGGGATTATGATAGCTATCACTTCTGGTTCACTGGCTTCTGAAGTGTGCACTTTATAAAAATGATACAGATTTTTCCAACTCATTGGGCCATTTCAGAGTAAGCAGTGAGAAAGTACTGAGTAAGAGTTGGAGTTAGCAATTTATTCAAGAAAACGTTAATGAAATTCAGTCTCTTCTAGACAATACAATACAAAAGTGAACTAGCTGCAGAAGCACAGTGATATGGTTAAGCATGATATCTTCGATTCTAGACTAAAATGGCTATTACTGACACGGAGACATGCTTTGCATTCTTCTGCTTTTACAGTTCCTAATAATCTTACTGCAAATCTATGGTCTATGACAACTGTATTATATTTTAACCCTTGTAATTCAGTAGCCAGGTAACTCAGGTAATCAAACAACCTACTTGGAAGAGTTCTTCTCTTGGGTAATAGAATGTGCATGTATTTAAAACACTGGCACATAAGACATCTTTTCTCACTGTAACAGAGAAGTAACTTCCCAAGTAAACACAGCAATAAGGCTTTCAAGAGGTAGAGCAGCAAGACAAAAGCTATTTAGTTGTTAGCCAGAGTACATGAGTGCACTAGGAGAGGAATTAAGATTTTAAATGCAGTGGGAATAAGTAAAAAAAAAAAAAAAAAAAAAAGTCCATAACTCAAAGAAGTACTCACGTGTCTTTTCAAGCACGTGAGCAATTCCATTAAACTAATCTGCTTTAATTGCATTAAGCTCAGAGAGCCTACTCATATGTTTAAACTCAAACATAAGATTAATTATTTCCTTAAATAGAAGTCAAGAAGCCCAGTCAAGAAGAATGGATAGTGCAAACAAATGTGTATATGCATTTAAATTTTTCAAGATATTTGATTCAGCATTCTATAATGTAAAACATTCAAATTAGCTTTTTGGTGGAAAATGTGTTCCACGGATGCAAAAAAAAACAACTCAGAAAGCTGCATCTGAATTAGTAGATTAAATTATTTTGCTGAGAGTCAATAGCTAATCAGCTAATAAAATGTTCAAATATAATCAATCGATCACAACTAAGTGAAACAGCTCATATTCTATAAATTTGTATTCAATATGCTTCAGAAAACAGTGTAAAAAGCATGTTCTTAAGTCAATTCAAAAAATAAATAGGAGCGTGTCATAATTCCTTGCTCATCTCTTACCAGCAAATTCTTCTTGGAGAGTTGAAGTTTCAGATGCTAAAAAAGTGACTATTCACACACACACAAATCCTACGATGACCAACTATTTACTGTCCAAACTGTCACAAGTCTATTGGGTATTAATTAGCATCTGATTGTATACTGGTTAATTAATGAATTTTTTTTTCCTTTTTTTTTTTTTTTAATGTATGTATCATAAACTTAACACTTTTATGTTTTTCTTTCCTTCAATTTACCCTATATATGCGTTGGGGATATTGGGGGTATTCTTATTTTCTTTAAAAAATAAATAACAACAACAAAAAAAAGGCATGCCCACACCTGTCTCTATCTCTGAAACTAAAATGAAATGGTCAGGAAGATGTCTGACATCTTCGTTACAAGAAGCAACATCTGAAGCTGAAAAGGTCAACCAGTCCATAATGTACTGTACTTTATTCTGGGCAGAATGTGAATTGGGCAGATGATGAATTAATTAATTTTATGATAAAAAGGAAATGTTGTTAACACCTTGCTGTTCTGTTTTGGCTTTTAAGCACAAAGTTTGGTGGAAGCTGCCTTCAGAGCTGAGCACTGGCTCACCCTGGTGCATGTTCTGTAGCCACATTTGAGTCAGCATTTGAGAGGACTTGTTGCCATATGGAAAATCAGAAACAATTACTCTAAATAATTACATCAGTTTATTGTTGTCTGTTGCCAAGAGAAACAAGTCCTTGTTGGTAATATCCACTGGTGTTGCCAAAGAAATTAATCTTTAGGGAAACCAAATACGCTCCAGAACTAGCACTTCTCTAACAATAAATATCCTTTCTAACTGATATCATCATGGCTCATAACTGCATCTCTGTTCAGACAATTTGCTAAGGTAATCTCTGCTCAGTTTGGGACTGACAGCCTCAGAGGTGTGAGTTATCACACATTACTTGAGAGTGTGCAGGCTGTCTGAGCAGGAGCTGGGCAATCTTGGCTTCCCTCAGGTTCACTGGGGAGAAATCAGAACTTTTAGGGCAAGTGGCTTGAACAGATGAGATGAATTGCACCCGGCTATCCATCCATCAGGGAGTGCAGGTGGGGGCGGAGGTGTCTGCTTTGCTGAGCTCTAAAGCTTGGGGAGATGAGCCCAGGTCAGGCACTCTCCCGCCAAGGCTGCCGGCAGGAGTGGAAGTCGGTCCTCGTTGGGGTGATTAAACTCTTCCTTTGGCAGGAAAGTCTGGCAAGAGGCAATCCTGATGATGGGCCTTTTCTGTAAAACCTGGAGGCTCGGGTTTTCAGACCTGTATGCCTATGACTGCTGATCATTGGAACTGAACAGCTGCTGCAGGGGTGAGGTCTCTTAAATGCTTGAAGGCAGCTACAAATATTGGCCTGAGTCACCAAGGAGAGGCAGCTGGTACCTCTCTCACACTCCTGTCACAGGCACTTTCGTCAGTCTCCAACTAGTTTTGCTATTCCTTTCAGCTCATTACCACTTGTAACCTTCAAAACCCCTCTGTTTAAGTACTATCATTGAAACCATTGCAGACAGAAACTTCATGTTTCTTATTGTGCTTTCCACTCAAATTTCATTCCAGCCTGAAAATAATGCATTGAAATCTCTCCTTTTTATTCCGTAATAACCTTATTAGATTGAGCAGGTTTCCCCTGCATAGCTCCTTGCACTGCATTTCTCATTTTCTTTATTCTGTCTTTTGCTTCTTTTGCATTCTGAGACCATGAACACAGCCCTAAAAAATCCCCTTCTGCTCTACGAAACACTTCACTACAGCAAAGAATTATGATATGGTGACAATGTGGTTTCTTGTCTCACCAAAATCACATTGTGCCATTTAAATTTAGATGTGTTTCCAAGAAGTGTTTGATAAATTCTTTCTAACATATTCCCAGTTTTCTCCATAGCTAATGTCAAGCCAATGGCACTATCCAGATGGGATGCCTGACAGGCCTTTATTTAAGGCTCATCTTACACATAGCAGTCTGTGGTCTTCAGTGATTTGTCCCTAAGCCAATTGCACTTGTTGATTCAAAAACTACCTTGTAGCCCTTGCTGACAGTGACTTGACAGAAACTACAGAGCTTATTGTGTTTTTCTGATTTCTCTCTGCTCTCTGTCACTGATTCATTTTGCTGTGCTTATTCACTCTCACATGTTAACAACCTCTAATCAACATCTAGGGTTCTTCAGTGGTTGGAGGCATTTTCATCTCACTATGAAAAACATTTCCCAAGCAGCTGTCAGAGCAGAAACCGCTTTTGTTTTGTTCTCTTCCTTTTTGGAAAACAGTACAATGGACGGATGATTTTACACTAGACACATAAACTTCTCACCTGTATAAAGAGTACCAAGGACAAGAAATCTAGTGTTATAAAGCCTTAATGTTTAACTTTATTCAACAGACAGGCCAGCTACTTCTCCATGACATCCTCTGTACATAAATATCAGCCTGTCTCACTGCTGCATTGAATCAGGTTATAAACACTTTTTAGGATCAGATTTGGACAGCTATTTATGTTGTTCTCATTTCAGATTTCTTCAGAGGGCTTATTTCTGTAATGACATTTACACAATTAATTCCATGATCATTTTCATATATATCTTCTCATTATTTATTATTTTTCTCCACTACCATCATTATTGTTAGGTCAAAACCTAAAACTATGCTTTACAAATACTTAGTACATAACTCACATTTTCACTGTAGAGCTCCACTGTTCCCAATCTATAGCTGATAATATTTACACTGAGTATATACTCCCAATTAAATGCATTTTGCCTTATTCCTAGCTCAACCATCCTTAAACTGTTTTACTTTTGTATACATACATAGCTTAAAAAAAATAATATATATATATTATGTATATATATATAGTAGTATGCTACTATATATATATAGTAGCATACACCTTGTGTTGAATCAACTCTGCTTTATAATACAAGTAAGGAAATATCTATAATACAAGTAAGGAAATATCTAAGTACATAGAGATACCAGTGTAGCTATTTATGGAGGTTGTTCCCTTATTTTATGATTCTAATAGTGGATACAAATTGGCATTGACAATACACAGTTATTTGTTTCCTAAGGTTCTATATTTCCTTTGTATTTCTGAAGGTCACAGGGACTCAGCTGAACCTGAAACAGTAATTTTAATTCCAAGTCTTTTCATTTCACTACTATATAATTATCTTATAGATTTTTGTGTAGACTTATTTACTGTTTTTCTTTTCCTGTTGGATAAGTATACAGTAACTAAACTAACTTCAATTAGGTAACTGTCACCAATATTGAAAATTTAATGGCATTTTAAAAATTACATTAGTAATCGAAGCATAAAAATGATTCTTTGTGACCTCATTTCAGAGCAGAAGTACCAAAGCTTACCACACAATAGTCTGTGACTCAGAAATATTAAACACAGACCATTGTCCCATTTTTATTCTGAGTAACACACTCCTTGAGTTATAAACAGTATATTATGTGTTTGGACTAAAATGTCTTTAGGAGATACAAGATGCAAAATGGAATATTCAGCACTTTAAATTCAATATACTAAGTGATCTTCTCAGTTACCCATATATTATCCTATACGTTTTTTTAGAAATCAGAATTGTCCTTGTGTATTCAGATGCAGTAATGTGTCTACATTAAATTTCCCCTCTAGTGCCGATACCATAGTATTTAAAAGCCAATGCACTCTCAGAGAGGCCAACATCCCTCGAGGTTCAAAGCACCTTGATATAAAGACACACTTGAATTTAAGAACGCATTTAAATCCAGCATAAGTCTCTGTGCTTTGCATTATCAAGAGAGTCTTAAAGATAAGCATATGCCTAAATATTTTGCTGAACTGGAACTAGAAACAAGGTTTATCCTGTGAAAGAGTGGAATAGTTGCAACACCCAAGTACAGATTAATAATGTTCTGGGGGATTTATCTTTGAAAATAGCAGGGAGAGGAAAGTCTCCATAAATAAAAAGGAAAATCATGAATCAGCAAATTCTGGAAACTATAATAAGCAGGAAAACAATTTAGCTCACAGTGAACCATAGGCTTCATCCTATACAGCATTTGGCTTTCATAAAATATATTAACTGGCTACATTCAAGAGAATGATATGTTGCCTTCAACTTCATTTGCATTTTACTAAAGAGGAATGATATCAGTGTTCTGGGAGAAGTCCATGATTCATGTCCTTACGATATGACATTGCTAGTGTGAGATTATTAACTTGTTATAACAGAATTTGAATATGAAAAACTTACTTGAAGGCATTGGCATCTCCATGCACCTTATAGTTGTCTGCACTGATTCTTGAGATAACTCTTGTGACAGCGATGAGAATACCAATATTGACCTGAAGAAGAAGAAGGAACAAGACTTGGTCAAGAAACCAAACACCAAATGTCAGAGATGCAAACTTGTACTGTGTGTTCTGTGCAAATAAACAGAAAATAGGAATTTTGACTGTTGTATTTATTGGCAAAAAAAGGCCTCCAACTTTGGACTGGTACCCTCCATTGCCTGTGGATTTCTCTGTTCTGAAAGTGAGTAGCTCTTCCACTTTGTGTGATTTTTTTTTACTTCTGGAACAGCTTGCCTCTTTAGGATAAAGCTGGACTGAAACATTGATTCACAACTGAAGTGCTCAGGATCTACTCTACAAATAAATATCCTTGTATCTATCAGCATCTGACAAATTAGACAAGAACTTCAGTGAACAGCAGTATATATCTGTGTGATCTTTGGTATTGTGTTTGCATGTGCACAGGCTTCAGAAAACACTTCTCTCAGACTTATAGCCTTTACAGTGTATAATTCATGTTTCTTACCAAAGTCTGCTTGCAATTTAAGCATGAGATTATTTTAAACCAGCAATGAGGAAAATATGTTAAGCCTGAACTCTTCTCTTCAAAAGCTCTATTCTTTTTTATGTCAGGCCCAGCAGAAACATCAACAAAATGAAAAGAACTCCCACCAGAAATCTAGGAAATCTTGAAAAGAGTAATGCTGAAAGGTGCAACAAAAGAAAGTTTGCTCTGGAGTCACAGGTGAAGAAGTAAAGAAAACTTTATCATTTTACGGAGATGTGGCAAAGACCATCTTGTTTTGCAGAGACCTTGGGTTTAAAGAAAACAGAGAGGGGGAGAATGTGAAGGTGAAAGACATATTTCTCCCTTTCTGTCCAAAGTTACATATCAGCTACAAAGCTGATATTTATCATCGAGTTAAGTACAAAGGAAAAACAAAGCTGTCTTGAACTAAAGAACGTAAAGAAAGAAGAATTCAATATAGTACTATTGCTTAGTTAAAACTCAAGAATCGTAATCTATTTTAACATAAATGTTATAATTTTGGGAGGAGAGGGGTTGAGCTAAAGAATGTTTAACTTGGTAATAATCATTCTCATACCATTTTTCAAATCTTACAATTCTTTAAATTTTAGATTCCTAAGGGTAGGTCATCACCTACTGTAAAGTATAAGGGTAGCTGTGATAGTTCATTTCTGCCACAGCTTTTTAGCCCATCCAAAGAATTCTCTGTGGAACCAAAAAACTTTTCAATTACAAGTGTACTCGTTCAATTGGTTTTACAGAGATTAGTAAGAAATGAAATTCAATAGTCTTGAGGTCATTTTCCCTATTCCCAGCAAATCATATCTTGAAAATATTTTTAAGGCAGTAACAAGCTTTCCTGAGAAACCCATTTATGTGCTAAATATGTGCGTTGGCTGAAGGAGCAAATGATGAATATGAACAAGTTACATTTCTCTTTCACTTCTCTCTTTTACTTGTCCTCCGAACTCTAATTTTTGCTGCATGTCCACCAAACAATCATCTTCAGTGCAGCTTTTCATGAGGATTTCACAAGAAATGCCTCTCTATACCCTTCACTTCTTTCCTGACATATTATCTTTCATCAGCCTTGTTTAGTCTTTTATCTAAAATATCGGTTTCCTCTACTGACATTTCTTCGCAGATGTCTCACAGACAGCACAAGTTCAACTTGGTACAGTTGCTGCATGAACCCTTTTTCTGATAACTGCAAACAGCATGCTCCTTGCAACCTCACAAGCACTTAACTCCAGCTCTTTATTCCATTCCTAATTCTTTTTACACAGATTTTCCTAGATTTTACTTTCTGCATAGCATTTTTAAAACTATGCATATTGTGCATATGTAATGTGTTTTAAAATACTAAGAAAATAAATTGCAGTGAAGTCAAGACTCCTCATTCCTTACATTCTGAAGTCCCTACATCTTACCAAAGTCAATGAAAGTTATAAATAACAAGCACCAAAAAAGGCATACTCAGAGTCTTGCAAACTGTCAGACTGGACATGAACCCTTGGATGTTGTCATCAGAACACGACAAGATAGCCTTTAAGGACACAGAAACTATATGGTTTGCTAAAGCAAAAATTAAGCATTTTTAGCTGAGTATTAATTTATTATAAAAAAAAAAAAAAAGAGAGAGAGAGAGAAAGAGAGGGAAAGAGAGATTGGAAATTAATTTCCTTTATATTTTGGATTGTCTAAAGCTGTAATTTAAGAAGGCCTTGAGCACCTCTTGCAGCCTGTGTAATCATATCATATCCAGGGTGCTTTAGTTACATGTTTATAAGATGAGAAGGAAGGACTGTGATCTGTCTGCTGATAAAGATAAGGTACTTGTAAAATTAGCAACCAGCCCTTACACTCAGGTCCCAAAGTTCTATGTTTAAATTTCCTAAGCCACTTGAAAATTTTTGTTTAGGTATTTTGAGAAATTAGAGTAATCTCTTGCAGCCTAAATAAACAGATTAGCTATGAATGTCTTCTTTTGTTAATGTTTCAGTAATCAAAGCATGGAGGTATTTCCATTGTCCTTGTAATGGGAAACCAAAATATAGCCACTGAATTGCTCCTCTAGTGATTTTTTGGCATCTGAAATAAATACTTAGCCAATTACTTTAATAGAGGAATTCTTAGTTGATGAAATACTCATTATGTTTTAGCATATATCAGAACAATCAAAGTAGGAGAATAAACATTTAGATAAAAGAAATGTATATAGCTCATATTTCTTACTTTCCTGAAAGGCCAGATTGCCTGACAGTTGCAGTTATTTTGCCCTAAAAGTACACAAGAACATACACAGATTTATATTTTTTTTTCTTGTAGGCACTGACCACATTTTATTTTTCAAAAAAAATATGGCTAATAACAATAGTACATTTCCTAACTCACAGGACTCCTTTCAAGGCAGCTGGTCTGACCTCAGGCACTGGCAGCTCTGCAAAATCTGAAGGAGCTGCCAGTTCCCCTTATGGTAGGCTTGAGGCAAAGCCCACTAGAGCCCATGGAAAGGTTCCAGTGACATCAGGGAGCTCTGGCTTACCCTGGGGACAACTTCACCTGATTAAATATTGTCAGATCAGGCGAAGAGCTAAATGCATAAAACGAACCTCTTTTATATGTATACTTCTTTTCAATATTTCTTTGGATTAGATTTTTGAACATGGAAAAACACAAAGAGCATGAGCTAAACTTTGATTTCTTGACCATACAGTCCTGCTTAGAGGAGCAGAGAGATGAAAAAAATTAAAAAGGTTTGACCTGCAAGAACTGTCTACAATTGCAACACCTAATTCTATAGCCTTTTGTCAACTGACCCGGTAGGATTTGACCCAGTCTCCCTGTAAGAGCAGAATTAATACAGCTATCAGGGACATTTGCCACAGAGGTGCAGAAATGCATCTTTAATTCCAGGTTAGGTTGGTTAGCTTTTCAAAGAGTTGCCTTGCTGTCTTTGAGTTTTTTACAAAGCTGGAATAGAAATAGTGAGACAAATTCTTTCCCTCAAGAAAAAAAACCTCAGCTCTTCAAACCTGAGCTTTAACATATTCTCCAATGGTGTGAGTTAATTTTATCCTAATCATGACATCACTAGTAGCACACCAACCCTCCAAGCTGTTGGAGTTGCAGCCCATTGCTAGGTCACATCATTATGCATTTCCATACACAGAGATTCAATTAAATTAGAATGATGCTCAAAACTGGGGGAATGGTTTTGGAAAGCCTGATGCCACTCCCAGCTATCCCAGACCAATTACAGACTGAACAGGCTACACTGAGTTATTTTGGATTTCTTGTGCATGGCTTCATGTTAATGCATACAACATTGCTCCAATCAGAGCTTAATAGCAAAGTAAACCTTTGAGGCTGGAAAGAAATACACAACAAAATAAATACTAAATAAAAGATGGGACAGATCCTTGACTTATAGTTTTTTCTGATACTAATCCCTCATTTTTAATTTCTTAGAATCTGTCCCATCATTCTAAAAAGCATTTCATGACTTTCTGTTTGTAAACTGATAAGAAATTTAATTTTAAAATAATGAATACATTCAATTTTAAAATAATAAAATCACTTATAACTGAGTGCTAATAAGAAAAATAAAGAAACTTTGCTACTGTGATCTGTGCATTTGTGCTCTATTCTACCACAGCACTTAAGTATGTACTTGATTTCAATGCCTGAAAAATCCTACTGTTTCAACACCTTCAAATATTATGGGTCAAATCCATCACCTCTTCCATGATGAATGATGTCTAATAAAGGACACATATTGCCACTTTTAAATCAGTGGGCCTACCTGCAGAGTAAAATACTATTCAACATACAAAATTAGCTTAATTCTGCACAGGTACATAAAGGTATGAATAAATACCATCAGGCCAACGGAACTTACTAAATCAGGTATGAGCAGCAGGTATAAAGAGAGCAAATCTTTTTCTGTATATTTAATATTCATAAACAAGCATCAGTTGAAGCCAGCAATGGTAGTCTCAGCCTAGGATCCAAATTCATGAAGCCCCATCTGAAGACACTGGTTACAAAGCTGGTGTCCCCACAGCACAGAATTGCTTCAGCAGTATGCTAATTACAATCATTTAGCTCCATAAAAAATCTGTTTATTAGAAGGACTTGTGAAAAAGCACCAGGAAAATAACAACTTACAGGAAAAACAATAGAAGGAACTTGCTACTACAGCCCAGTCTTCCCCCAACAATGGATTGTTCCCTGTCTGTAGCACACCCACTGCTCTGTGTACACAGATGCTTTCAGCAGAATTTCCTTAATTCTGCCATATCTATGGAAACACACCAAAGTAGCAGATGGTCGAGAACAAACAAAGCCTTCTGCCAGAAGCTTTTACTGTCTTGTTCCAAAAATTCAGGTGCTTTGTCAGGTTTTGTTTTTGCTTTTTTTTTTTTTTTTCTTTGAAGACGTGTTTTCCTAGGCCAATATTGGCTGAGATGAGGTTCGTTTCCAAATTAAATGCAACAATTTTCTTGTGAAGTTGCTGTATGAGATTTGGGTGTTGTGGCTGGGAACAGGGGAGTTGGGGGTGGAGAGTGATCCTTAAACCTTAAGGTGCGGGTAGAAGCCAAAAGACCTACACGTAGAAGGATCTATTTCTTTCCTCAAACTCCAAAGGAAAAAAACACTTTTGGTACAGGAATCCATATAGGGCTGGGAGGTTCTGCGAACTACTCCCCAGAAAAGTATGTGTGAGTATTTTTTCCCAGTCACACTCCTACCACATCACTCTGTGTTAAGTCTCCATGATGTCTGTAGTGACTGTGAGGCTGGTGCAGGACAAAGTAGACCGAGTCTGCCTAGTCTCAAGGGAGTAGGAATTGAAAGGAGCAGTCCCCCTGTTTTCTGCACAGCATAATCCTTTTACTTGGCAGAGAGAAACTGGATGAGAGTAGTCAAAAATGCTTTTTGAGGCTTATTTTCAAAGCTAAACACTGGTTCAAACAAGTAGTGGCTAATTTTCTACTTAAAGAGCCCAGGCACACATGCATGCACAAAATAGTGTTTAGCTTTGTTATTTCCCTAAAGGCGCTAACATATTTTTCAGCTAGCATATTCAATGCCCAGAGAAAATAATTTGTCAGCCAGCTTGCTGCTATTTTGGGCAAAGCTGGGTTTAGACTATTTAACAAATTGCTCTACACGGATCAACCTTGTGAGCTCATTCTTTCTCTTTCACAAAATATTTGTATCCCTACAAGAATATAACTTGAGCTGCACAAATAATATATCTGAGAGCCAGACAGTTAAACCTGTACTTTCATAGCAAGCAGCTACACATACAATTTGTTAAAGGCTGTGCTCCCTCAGGTGAGTAAGTGCTTCACTATCTAGCATGTTTTGATTAATACTATCTTTGAACAGCAGCTGGGAGAGATTTGATTTTTCTGGTTGCATCTCATTTCCTCCTTTGCAGCTGAACAATGGCCAGAAAGCAAGTGCTAATGTGAGAAGGAGATGTTCAAATATTACGGTATGGTAGTTGCTGTCCAATCATCAGTATCTACGTGTCTTTGAATATAAGCTTACAGAAGGTCAAAGGTACAGGCCAACAAGAAATTAAGCTTGGAGGAACAAAGTCCAGAGCTGTTTAGCCAACTCTAATCCAATGATAAGTGTTCCTTATTTGCATGTATATGATTTCACTTAGGTTAAAAAGAATAAATAAAAATCTGCCCTTATTGCACAGCAACTCTCCAGTATTGCCATTAATCATTTGATTAAAATGTTAACATGAGGTAATTTCTGCCACATCAATATAGCAACAGTTTTCATTGTTTTTATATATGTTTATACAGCCTAATTTTTCAGAGGCTGTATCTTCGGTGGAAGACGCTGGGCTGTGAGAGCTGCTGATTTTGAAGTCTCAAGGCAAATGTTAGGGTGTCAACTCGGCTGCAGCACAAAATTGCTTGTGATGGCACAGGCCAGCCAAGGAGCTACCTCCTGCTTCGTGAATGGTTGCAGAGATGTTCAGCGGCAAACACAAGTGCTCAGTGTAGTTCTATATGTATAGCTCTCCTTCCTTTCTTTGGCTTGCAGATATATTTCTGCTAGCAGGATTTGTGGGGTTTCTCTATGCAGAGAAATTTGGGGATGTGTCTATGCTGTCTCTCTTGGGGAAGTACAAGGCAGCATCACTGGCTCCCTTTGATGTTCCTCCATGCAAGTAGCCAGGATCTTATTTTATCTGACCCTCCTACAATGCCACAGCAGGCACAGACTCTGGTCTAGATTTCAGCTCATGCTTCAGATCTAGCAAAGCTTTAAAGGCAGCCTAATTTCTTTAATCAGTAGGTCTATTCCATGTTCGTGTTGTCGCTCTGACATTACAACCTGCAGCAAAAAACGTAGACAACCTGATCAATTATAGTATCGGAAACAGTGCTGTAGAGGAATAATCTCCCACTCAATTCCTGCAAAGACCCCTGACTCCTCAAGTGATAGTCATGATTAAACCACAACTCACTGTAATTTAATGTGTGGCCATAATTAAACTGCTGTGGAACATTTACATCTCAGCATCACAGCCGAAAACCTGCATGCTCCCCAGAGAAGTAACATCCATTGTAGCTGACAGAGGTGTCTGCAGCAGCACCTGATCCCCTGCCAACCTGCCTTAGCCCTGCCTCGATCAGCCAAACTGCCCACCCAACGTTGAATTCCCAATACAGAGGAAGAGCACAAAGTCCTCTTCACCGTAAGAAGGCAAATGTGGAAACTGCTTGTTACCTTCCCCAGAGCTTGCCCAAGGGGTCGTAGCTCATGCTGTTGCTTAAACCCATCCCTGCCAACTGCTTGCTGCTTGCAGTCCCTGCTGAACATCATCTTCACTAGGAGCACTCAGCTTTCCCTGAGAAAAGTGAGCTCTCCACAAGCAACAGCTCCAAATATCAGTGGGATGGAATCAGCTTCTCAACTTCTACAGGTGTATATGAAACAAAACACTGAGCTTCATCTTTCGGGGGCCTTTCTGAGATCTAATATACCCCCCAAGATTACTCAGTTCTGGGCAGCTATTAATGGCCCCAACAGGGCTTTTTCAAAAGAAGGCTGCTACAGTATTTTAGGTTGCATTTTATTTTTGGAATAGTGAAAAGAATAGTGTGAGAATTAATATGCATCAACCAATACACAACCTAGTAAAACACAAAAATTGGAGCAGGAATAAAACAATTCTGGACTATTCACCCTGTCATTCAGTAAGTTTCACTGGCCTGGCACAAAGATTGACATCAGACCTCCAGCTGAGCTCTGCTAGGTGGCTGACATCCATCCAATATGAAACAGGAGCCATGGGTTTACCTACCAGAATTACAAACAATGCCGGTGCCACAAAAGCCCAGATTGCTCCATTCTCTAGTGAAAGCCAGCAGCTGCAGAGAAAAATAGAATGATTTTAGGTGAAACACATGGTCATTTAAATAGTAATGTTCTTAATTTAAAAAGAGACTAAGAGTGCAAAAACACACGTGAATTTTGAAAGCAGGAGACATGATAGGGCATCAGTAAGAAGCTCCTTTTCCCCTCAGACTCTGAAGCAGGATCTCATTGTGATTTGTGTCTTGCATAGAGTCAGTGACAGCTATGTGCCCCAGCATGCCTTCAAATAGTATTAGGGGTGGAAAGACAGGAAAGAAAGGAAAGGTTTTCTTTGCTGTTTGTTGCTCCTGTATCCTGTATCACAGACACTTCTTTCAGTGCTGTGAGCACTGTCATTGTAATGAGAGAAAAATGTAAGCCCTTCCTGCTTTGCCTAGCTGGGGGTAAGGAAGAAGGCTGGAAAACATGCTGTCGGCTTGATGCTTCTTTCTTACAGTGGTAGGGGTATAAACTAGTTTACCGCACACAACAAATAACCCTGGTTCCCAAACGTTCACTTATATTGTGGTAGGATTGAATCCTATGGTATTTTCTCAAATAAATTTGCTTTTCCTCTTCCAACATAGAATTGGACTTTTTAATTTGATTTTATTTAACAATATCCATTCTAGATCTACAGATGCTTAACTGCAGTTTTCTTCTAAAGGTTAAAAATCTTTTATCAAAGATTATTCTCACCTTGTCAGAAATGCTTCAGTCCCTGCTTTACTCTGTGCGTGGGGTAAGCAGAGCTCACACTGAGTGCCCATTGTAGGAGGCAGTGACCTCTACAAGCAGGCAACCTCCCCTGCTCCTCGGCAGCGAGGTACAGAACTACAGCCCTTCTAAAAGATCTATGCGTTTTCCTCCCCACCACACTTTTCATCCTTATTGCACCTGGAATGAAACCATTTTCATACTCACTTGTCATTTTCTCCATAGCTGTTTAGGGATGATGTTGTGGAAATTACACAGATCACCAATGGGCACCCTGTGAAAAGACAAAGTTGGAAGCAACATTAGTAACAAAAGTGCAACTTCCAGTAAACCCTGCAAATTCAGCTAAATTTGCATGGACAACAGAACAGCTCAGAGCGATTTTATAATTAAGTCTAACTCAACATCCTTCTGCAGCTTTGTACTACAATATGTTTTAATCAATTAATTTTGGACAAACAAAATGACTTTTCAATAAAGCACTAGTTTAACAGGTTAACTGAATTAGTGCTAGTTTCTCTGAGAATCAGAGTCCTTTTCCAGCCTTTTTTTTTTTTTAATGTAATTTCTCTCTCTTGCCATTTGAGCAGTGATATCCTGTGGAGCAGCATCAAGTTTATTTTTATCACTTTCCCCCAAGTAAGTGCACCTTGCTCAAGAATAAGGAAACAAACTAGGAAATGGAGATGAATTTCTCACAGGGGTGCATGACTAGCAGGCAAGAAGGTAGAAATGGTGACATTCAGTTGTCTAGAGCATCACACGCAGCAGTGAGAGACAATTATGAATAGAGCAAAGCAAATCAAGATCCCACTCAGATGCCCAACCAAGATTTATTTAAATATAAATATGTAATAGCCCTGCAAGATTTCCGTGCTTAAAGTAGACATTTCCATATGGGTTCTGACAGTTCCAGTACGCAGCATCCTGGGAGGTGGAAGAGTGCTTTATGGGATTACATGGGAATTATACAAAGGCAGATAATTATGGTCCTGCTGCCAGGGGTAGTGGCATGCTGCTGGCCCTCAGTACCATGGTATCCTGTTGTGCCACTTTGGCACAGCTTTCCAGGCCAGGAGCTGGAAAAGAAGTGAGGTTTTTTTTTGCCAACAGTTCTGAACATAGTGCAACATCATCCCTTTAAATACTAAATGATTGTCTGTTAATTCCTGTATGATCTAATAAAACTTGAAGGTTTGGGTTTTTATCATCTTATGGAATTTAATAACCAGGTCCCAGACAGAGTATTATACACAATAGCTTGAAGTTTCAATTTTCTTTTAAATTCTTCAGGGTTTCTGCACAAGGTTTATACAAAATTATCTGACAAGTAATTTCTGCTTAATCTTACTAATTATACTCATAATCTTGTTAATTATCTTTGTAAAATTCTGCAAAACTTTCTTGTAATGGGAGAACTATAACTTTTGGAAGAAGTATTTTAGTTCTTTAATGACTGTGGATACAAACACCTTATATTTATAAAATGAGAAAGGTGCTCAATAATTAAGAAGCAGCACCTACAGGTATTGCTTAGTTGTCCTAGTTTGGAATACATTCTGCAGGGCCGCGTTTAACAATCCCAGAACTTGATTGTGCTCTCACATACTTGTACAAATTAGGAATAACCCATTAGAAGCATATTTGTGTAAAAACTAAGCAAAGGCAAGATTTAAGTTCACTATTACATCTGTCTATTTAAGAAAGGAAAATCCCATATATATCTGAACAAAATCAGCAATAATCATATTCAACAGAGCAATAACACATTGACATAAACCCATCTGCTGAAGCTCTCTTTGCTGTGGCTATTTGAACTACCCTGGCTCTCAGGTATGCCTGCATCTATGATTCTCAATCAGATCTCCAATTGCTGAGCAGAGACAACCTTGTTGATTGGCACTGTTTTTCTTCTGATGCCAGTTGTCTTCCTTTAGCAAGCAAGCTCTACCTACATGTCACAGAAGCAAAAACATTTGTGCCTGACTAACTCTCCTTTATATTTCTAGTCTGCCAAAAGTTGGAAATTCAAAGGATTTAGTGCGATTCTTTGTCAATTTTAAATGGCAGTGAAGAAGAAAATTAAATGCAGAGTTCCTTTGGAAGATAATAAAACTTATGACATAGAGCAGTCATCTGCATAAAAAGATGTGTTAAGCCAGTGATAGTAAAATTTCGTGCACCTAAAGTGCAGCATTTGCTTTCTCTTTGCATTGACAGGATATTAAATGGTAGATGGCATTGGAAGCAGCATCAAGGTTTTGTTACAGTGAAATTGAAGTATTTTTCCTTTAAGAAACAATCATTCCATAAATTCCAGGAAGGCTGAAAAAAAATGAGTTTAGCCTAAGGGGATCATAAGATTTATTTTGGACTGAAGAAATAATATGGATTATATATTATACACAAAAGTAAATGTATTTGCTTAATCTTTTGGCAGTAATAATTGCATAAGAGCTGTAAAGTTTAGTCTATCCCCATAACAGGTAATGTTAATGGTGTGCTGGCACTGGTTATAATCCATGAAAGAATTATGGTTATGGTTCTTCACTGTATCTGAATGTTTTCTCAGTTAGCAGATGCTACAAATATGCTCACCAACTCTATCCACAATCACCAAATTTATGATGCAATAGACTGTGCATTCCAGAGCACAGTATCGGATGAAAATGTTGCAGTACACCTTTCTGGCAGCTGAGCTATGGCAGTGGTGTCATCTGTGTCTCTGTAGTCCCAGCACAATACGGAGTCACACTGAAATGGGGCAAAACATCCTACACACATCCCTGTGCTGCTGCAGCATGAGTTCTCCAGGTCCCCAAGCCAACTAATTTAAAGCTACCTTGCAAACCCAGCATCAAAATGCAGCCTGCAGAGTAGGCATAAACTCTGAATAGCTGGGCACAGGAAGCTCAATAACACATCCTTTTTCAGACAGAATTCTCTGTAAATTTAGCCCAAATACAGTCTGAAGTGCAAAGCCTAAAATGAACATCAGACAGGTTACCAGTTTCCCTCCTCTTCTTTGCATTAAACTTTATATCTAATCCATTTTGCTTTACATTTCTGAGGCCCTAATGGTAAATAAAATAGAAAATGCCTGTAAATCTGTGAGCTGTGGTTTGAAAGCTTCTGTATCATCTATACATAGGAAAAAAAAAAAAAAAAAAAAAAAAACACAACAAACAAACAAACAAACAGACGGGCTTTAGAAACTCTGAGGCAGACAGTTTGAAACAAGCAATTTTAAGACATTAATTCTGCAATGCTATATATGCAATTTATAGAGAAAGATGAAGATTAGACACTAATGAAAATATGTTTCTTTCCAACACTGAAAAGATCTATTTTACTTGATGGGGAAAAGTATATTCTCCCATCTGTTTTGTAGAAGTTAATTTTGTATGATTTTCTTTTCTTTTGCTATATTATACCTTATCTATGGAGAAGTCTACAATGACAGCAAATAACAAAGCTTAGATCTTTGCCAGCTTGGAACAAAATCTCCATTCTAAGGTGCTCCCCAAAGGAAAAGAAATCGTCACGAATAGGTAAACAGGTTAAGGTCAAAGAGCTACAACAGAATCTCCAGTATCACAAACTATATCATCAGCATCCTGCAGATGGGTGGGTGGGTAACATATTATTATGATAATCTGTGTGGGTTATGGTGAATCACCAAGGCAACAGTATTTTTTTTTTCCAATCAATCTCAAGGTACTTAAGATAGTTTTAAAGGTAGAATATTATCACCTTCCTCAAATTTCTCTTCTTTTGAATTACAACTGCAGGCTTTAATGCAATTTCAGCAACCTTGGGACTAAAGATAATACCCACAACGTCAATCAGCTCTACGTATTTGGTATCCTGTCTCTCTGATTACTGTTGAATTCATTTTACAGGAGTAATAACCCTCAGAAATCTCAGCAGATATTAGCAGATCAGTGATGGTCAGTGTGGAGTTCGTTGTTCCCATCTCCTGTCAACTTGTGCCTCAAGTTTCAACTTGTTATTTAATAGAGACTCTGCAAATTTTTATATATGTACACAGAACAGATCTTCTGCTTAAATAAGAACAATGTGTCTGGGTTTTTAAATTCAGTACTGGAGTTTGATATTATTCCAGGAACTATGAGTTTGCAAAATTTAAATGTATTCACATTTCAAATAAAAGAATGAAAAAATGAACTATCTGTTTTGACTAACATGAGATGAGACATCCTTGTCTCCAATTTCTTTCCACCTATTTTTGGTCAGTGCAAGAATTAGCCAATCCAAACTGTAAAAAAAACGTACATTTTTATTAGATACTGCAATATGTATATCTGTTACAGTCTCAGGATGGCACAAGAATGCTTGACTTTTGACAGCTGTATTCAAGACAAATTTACCCTAATTTTTACAGCCAAACAAAATAATCTTGAGACGATTTTGTTAGTCTTGTTCCCCAGACTTGCAGAACTTAATATGTAGAAATTTTATGGGATTTATATGTAAATTCTCTCTACTGTACTTTCATCAAGATCATGAAGGAGCAACCCAAAACTCTACTCAGTAGAGCACGAGCACATACTGCTGCTGAAAGCGGTACTGATACTTGATCTCTAATTAAACATTTCTGTTTGTATTCAGAGTAAATGTACTAACAAGAGAGAAAGCTGGGGACTGACAATAAAAAGAACTTATCAGTGCAGTGAGAGCTCCCTCCCCTGCTCCTCCTATTGATTTGCTAATTTAGGATCTGATCTGGCCTAGTGACATCAAAGAATTTACTGCAGTGGGATTAGGTTTAGGGACTATATGTATTAACATTTGATTAAGACCAATTCTCAGTAAGGCAAACTCAGATCATAAGATCACTCTTTTACATATGCTTCTAAATATAATCTTGTCCGATGGTGAAGAAAATAAAAGCAAACAGCTCCTAAATGCTTACCCCATCCAATTCCGTAATAATATAAATGCTTGCTCTCTTCTGACCCAAATACTTTGATCACCATACTGTAGAGATGAAATCCTTCCACCAGCATCCATGCAAAAGCACTCAGAAAGAAAAAATGAAGGAGAATGGCCAAGATCTTGCAAGGCAGCTAGATTAAGAACAACAACAACAAAACATATTACTTCTTTGTGATGGTTTCATATTGGTTTTGCAATTGTTTCTTTTTACATTTATGCTAAATCACTGGTGTAAAACATTCTTAAAGAACAAAGCACTAGAGGACTACTTTTCCAGAGCATTTTGAGATAGATTCAGAGTAAAAAATCCTTTTACCTTATCACAAACAACAACAAAAATCCATTGCCAGACATGCTGTGGAAAGCAAAACTGATTGCTTATTTGTGCATAAAGGATACTATTACTAAAGTACATACAATATTTAAAAATTAGAAATTTGCAGATTCAACACCTGTTACTGAGTTTGTAGTAAACAAGAAAATGAGACAAGTGAAGGTATAGACACTGTGATGTACTCTGCTTCCTCTTCTATGATGTTCTTCATATTAAAAATAGGATAACACACAGGTTAAATCACATTGCATTCTAGTGTCTGTCTGTCCGGGTTAAAAATTCTGTACAAGTTTCTTATGCTCCTCTATTAGCAACACTGATAAAAATTTTAAAAAATTACAGCAAGCTATAATTAGCTCTCAATTCCTATGGTGGTCATCTAGGTTGCCTTCCTGCTTGAATTCTCAGTTACTGAGTCTGAAATATGCACCTGCTGTATGCAAAGCTGTATTTGACAAGAACACACTTAGCGATTAAGGCAAAGAACTGAAATTCTTCTCCGTAGGGTCCTTACAGACAGTTCAAATCCTCTGTGATAGACTTTTGGAGCACTATATGCCTGCCATCAAGATTCTGGCAATAGGAGTTAGTAGAGAAGTTTAATCAAAAGAAAAATACCATCAAGAAAGTAAGCCTACCCAGTGGAAACTGGACTATCTGCTTCAGTGTAAACTACTACATGTTTGAAATGAAATAAATGCTGCCCCAAAAGAGAGAGGAATGCCATGCCAAAAGCAATGCAGACAGAAGTAAAAATGTCCTCCTGAGTCCTGCTTACAGCCTTACTACAGCCTGCTTTGGAAACGCAGCCTGGGCCTGAGGCCTAGCTTTTCCTTAAGGGCTGTCATAGCAGCTCTCCACAGTTAATCTTCAAAGAAATCCTTTCGAAGAGATCCTTACATCTCTTACAAGTCTCTTATCAGTCTACCTTATAAAACAGTGAAAACTAACCCTTTCTTCTTCCCCACTCCTCACATATTCACACAGCACATTCTCCTTTCCCCCACTAATTGCTTTTCGAGGATGTCTCACCACAAGTGGTTTCCCTCATCATACAGTAATTGAACAGATGTGACTGCCAATGATCTTACCACACGACAACATTATTTGGTTTGCTTTCAGTTAAGGTACATTTTAAACATGTTCTTGGAATGTGTCCCAGCTTTATTTGATTTTTGCGGCTGGTAGCATACTGATGGTGGTCATTCTGCTTTGTAGCTGTAACATCCCTACTATGACACCTCCACAATTTTGGAGGAGTTGCTTGCTTGTGGTCCATAGAAAGATTCTTTTGTCTTCTTCAAGGATTTCCTTTCTCACCTGAACAAGTCACAGTAAGCTAACCAGTCCGGGGGAGCCTGTGTGCTGAGGAAGCATTACCAGCAGAAACCAGTTTGTTGCCATAGTGGTCTTCAAGGTACTAATCAGTAGCTTCCTTTGATGGTTTAGTTTAGCTGGTCTGTGGTGGCATTTTTTTTTTCTTTTTGTTGATAGTTTGGTACTTTGTAGGCTACTGAAAATTAAAACGTTGGAACTTTGCTAGTATAATAAAAATTGAGGCCTTCCAGTAAATTCTCAATTTTACTCAGCTAGTTCTGTGTTAGTAGAGGGACATTCTGATGCAAATCCCCTGTGATTACATGTATTAAAAAGCAATAACTTTAGTTTAAATTCATGTAAGTGAGATCTGTAAGTGCTTTAGTATTTCAAAAGGTTTGGTAACATAAAACTAAACCAGATTTGCTTATTGACAAAAACAGTAAAAACATTTCCAGTTAATTTCTTCATATGGCCATGAAATCTATTTTAATTCCTTTTGATTTCTACCAAAAGATTAGTCCACAAAAATATAAATGCAACATAAAGATGACTTGCAAGCTGCTCTTGTCAAATGGATACTTTCAATTTTTTTGAGTAGCCAAGCAATACACATCACAAAACACCAGAAAAATAAAAATAAGCACAGTTGCAGGAGGCTGGTCTGTACATAATTTTGCATAATACTCATTCCACATTTATGCCTTACTTACTACTTTGAAAACATTCTCAAATGACAAAATTACCTTCTTGAAAGAGGCATTGCAAAGCCGAGACAATGCACATTAAAAACAACTAGGTGACTATCATAGGATGCATGCTACGTATAGTAGGATACTTATAGAAAGACAGATCTTACTGCTGTTATTCCTACACTTGACTAATTGTGAGTCTGTGGAAATAGAAAAATCAGTCCAGCTAGTAGCAAAGCCTGTCATGCTATAGTTGTTGAGAAAGTAAAGCAGTCTCTCAGAAATGCCTCTAAGAAAATAATATTAATTTGTTCATTGAGGACAGTCTTAAAAGCAGGTAGGTAAATTTTCTTGTATTTTCTAAATCCAATTTCTAAGTGTTTTCATTTTGAGTTGCAATTTTATTGCATTTTTAAAAAGCACACTGAAAATGTCCTTCCCTGCAGTCTATATGCTATGCTGATACACAGTCTTGAAATTCTAGAGATATCTATAACACAAACAAAAGAAGTTCATTTTGTTTCTCCAACTACTGATATTAGGAATCAAGAATTTCTATTAAAAAAAAAAAAAAAAGTTCCTGAATGTGTTAGGAAGATCAAGATCCTATTGTGGAAGTTGAGTTTTGTGGTTAGTAAGTTAAACATTGATCCAAAAGGAAAAATGCAGTAGTATAAATTGCAAATGATTAAAGAATACATCTGAAATTAACAGGAAAATACTGCATGCTATATCTGGAATCAAAACCTAAATATCCCTAGAAATAGAGATGGCAAAAGATGGAGAGTCTAAAGGCAGTCACGTAAGAAAATGATGTGAGCTCAAGGTCTGTTTATCCAATGCCATTCCTTATTGTACTGCATTTCCTCAAGCAGACTGGTAGCACCTGTCCTCTCAAGCAGAGCACTTATAAACTGTTTAGCACTAAATATACCCACCTTTGGCAGAAGGAGAAGATTAAATACACCTTCTAGCATACATACTGCCTCCCTCTTTTTGTAAACTACCATTTAGCGGTCCAATTACAGCAGCAATTAAAGGTATTAAAACTGATGTCCAAGCTAGTGAGAACAGAGCATTCAGAAACAAGTACACAAGACTAATAAAAGGATGGATCACAACACTCCTGATCCCTAGAGGTTATAACAATAAAAATAAAAGTGCAGCGGATACATACTTCATGCTTTTCAGCTTCAAGATCTTTACAGTATTGTGCCATACAATTATTGCTGTTACAGAGGAGATAAGGCTGAAATATCCAGGGACTCTCTGAAACGTTTAACTTTGGAAAGCCTATTGCATAAAAAGGCTTGCTTTCTGTGAGCCATGGTTTTAAAGGAGAAAAAGTATTCATAGTGGTAAACATAGTGGCCAATTCACACCAAAATATAATCACATGGAAAAGATCACTGGTTGGAGAACCAGCCCCTTTGGATGTAAATAAAGGCAGGCTCAGAGAGCTTCCAATTATGGTTTCCCTATGGGTAAACATATAAGAAATTAATACAAGTTTTGATGTTACATGAATTTACCTACACCACTTCCAAAAGAAGTACCTGATACCTTTTGTCTGGTTTCATAAAAAATAATTTCAATATAAGTGAAGTCAGTTTTGAAGAGGTTTAAGAGACATTAAAATATGCACCTGTTAAACTGCAACATAAGTCAATGTGAGTGCTTCACAAGCTTAGCTACCTGTTCTCAACTGAACAAGCGAATGTCAGTGTAAACAGGGCATGCTATAAATGCAGGTGGACCCTGGGATAGGACTCTGAAGAATATGAGCTCTACCAATATCCAACTAAAAGCAGGAAATGCAACTAGTACTTTGTAGTATTTAAAAAGGCTGGAGGTGATGCAGGCTTGATAAGGTGTAAAGAAGCTTTTACAGCTTATCAGAAGTGGTTCAGCTGGATTGTTTGAAAATCTGGATTGGCTACAAAAAGAGAAACTGTGAGAATAAAACACCTCTTATGCCCAGGGAACATTTATTGCCCTCCAACCTATGTTCTTTCAGCAGAATGTTAGCTCTATACTTACTTAGAGAGGATTATTTTAATACCTGGTTTACTTTGTCTTCAGGTTTAGGTTGCATCCTTTGTTGTTCTCCACTGTCTCAATTTCATCTTTCATATAAACCATTTCCTATTATTTTCCCCCTTACACATTATCTTAACTCAGGACCTACCTGGATGTTAGGGTTGTTCATACCTGGAGGAGTACGAACTTACATAGAGTTTGTACATCCTCATGTAATAATAGCCTATGTAAAAGCAGACATTATTTATAAACTTAACAGAAGCTCAAGGTATCCCATTTGAGATGAATATAAATTTAAGTAGCTATTGTATTGGTAAAATTAAAAGTATGCAAACTTCTTACTTACTGGTACTAAGAATGAGAATAAGAAAAGATTAGTAGAAACTCCTTTTTACTTGTCCAAAATAATATGGTGCAACAGCTGACCAGAGAAGCAGCCAAGTTTTGCCAATTACACAAACAGAACATGCTGGAAGATTATTTGAAAATCAGTTTTTTTTTCTGCCTTTTTCAAGTGGGACATTACATCAACAGATCTTATGTGATTTAAAATAGCATTTTTTATTCCTATTTTTTAACAGTGGAAACAAATCATTTTCACTAGTGTGTAATACAATTACCTTGGCATACTCATCTTAATTGAGTCTAATTAATGTTTTAGGTGCCAATTGTGATGGTTTAGACCATGGCACTCTGCGTAAGAATTCCCACCTACAGTAGATCTATAAAATCAGTCTGTAATTTAAAGTTCAGGTCATCATGATATGGCAGAAAATGCCTAAACTTGCTTAAAGCTTAAGTTCCAGGTAAGCAATATGAACATGTATGTCATTTGCTTAAATAGTTGCCCGAGTTGCTTAGGAAGTATACATGTGCTTTGCAGTACTGAGGATCTTGGTTTAAACTCTTAACAAAACCTAGAGGCAATGCTTTCTGCCACCTCTGGCTAAGTAAGCAATGCTTACCGTACCTTTCTCATTGATTATGACTCAGGTCAAATAAGCATGAATGATATTTTAAAAATATCTGAATTTCCAGAGTAGAGATCATGAACAATAAATTGCTATTCAAAACAATAGCATATTCTACCACATAAACAAAACTTCATGAATAACAACAACAAAAAGACCTTCTGTTTTGCAGACCAAGAAAGCAGAATAAATTTTGAGTTTCACCAGGAAGCTCATTACCTACCAGCAAGAATAAGATGACTTTTTAAAATGAAGAAAAAAAAAGGGGTTGGGGTGGGGGTGGGGGAGGAAAGAAAGAAAGAAAAATCAATCACCTA
Organism: Anas platyrhynchos; assembly: GCF_047663525.1. Lineage (NCBI taxonomy): Eukaryota > Metazoa > Chordata > Aves > Anseriformes > Anatidae > Anas > Anas platyrhynchos. The sequence goes on from NC_092602.1 coordinate 13,343,549, forward strand.
ACAGAAATACAAATGAACTACCACCCTACCTAAATACAAAATTCATACAACCTTCTCCAATACAGAATTGTTTTGCAAACAGACGTGGACAGATACTATTATAACAATACTGAACTCACAGAAAGCTTTATCCAGGTTGTGAAATGGTATTTTTGGCGAAGGCATGTTAAAAATGGGAGATCTCACCTGCAACAGACACTTTCTTGCATGCAGCATTCATACCATGCAGATGCCTTGCAAAAACACAGCCATTCTCTGTCTTGCGCTTACCGTTCCAGGGCTGAACTGAAAACTGGTGAGAAGCAGGATCTGAGCTACCAGAACAGCAAAGGACAGATTCGCATGGATATGATAGCGCTGGTTGCGGATGGTGCTCACAGACCTGGCAGAAGACAGAAATACACTTTAATAAGACGGTATTCCAAGAAACATGAACACATTTATGATTTATCAGAAAGCATTTTGTTTGGCTTTTGGTCTCTTGCCCTGGTGGGGTTATCACAATGTCTTCTCAGCACTTTTTCTGCCAGAACTGACTGGTATCTACCTGGTTTCTTGTTTACTCTGCAATCATTCTGAAGGCAGCAGCAATCTGATTTTCACATTAACTAGTTCTGCTAATGACTTGTGCTGGAATATTAGCAAAGGGCTTGATTCTGAATGGTGCTGAGCTGTCAAGGAGGGACATCAGATCTGCACTTCACAGAAAACATTCAGCACCTTGCACCATCTAGCCCAGACTGTCCCACAAAGTTTCCATTTGTATTTTGTTGAGATTTGCCTGTATTCAAAATAAGTGAACTTGAAATGGATATTTTTGACTTTACCAGTGCCACTTCTTAGCACAAGAAATATAGCTGCTTACACATATGGGCAATGCCCGTCTTGATGGAGCACTGACCATGATTACAACATTATATGAACCTTGTCTCTCTTGTCTTTACAAAAGCTGGCAGGAAATCTGACAAGGACATGGTTTCCTCGCAGCCTTCTGACCTTTTGCTTCTGTACTCATCCAGAAATAGGAAGTAAAAACCAAAAACATATATCTGAACATTTCAGGCCTTTTGCATAATTTTATTATTTTCTTTAAAATATAGAACAGTCGTAATGACTACAAGTTTTCTCTTTCAACCCATGCTGCCTGCCAGTCCCTACTGGCAGTTTTAATTGTTTTGGGAGACCTGGACCGTTTGGCTGCGTGAATGGCAGTGCTTCCTCTGCACAACAGTACCCACTCCCATCTTTCACTGCATCACGCTGCACTGTGATGATTTTTACAACAGCTGGTGATACATTGTGCACGAGCCCTTCAGCAGGATGACACAGAGTCGATGATGCAGATGATGGCTTGCTATCATCCCTGCTCTTCCAGTGCTGTTTCTGCCAGAGTTCCATTAGAAGGGAGTGAAGAGGGAGTCTAAAAAACGCATCAATGTCCCAAAAGTAACCCAGAGACAGGTTGCACTGCTTGGTGCCAGTGGCTTTCTAACAAGGAGCTTCATGTGGTTACAAACTGGAGCGTCATTGCCCAGAAGGCAATCAGGACTGCCCCCCTGAGAAGCAGCGGTCCTTGCCAGGGTGCAGAGTAGCAAAAAACTTGCCAGATTCCTCTCCACTTACCTCATGATCAGCTAACGCTGCATTGCAAAATCTCACTTCAGCTGTCTAATGAGGCCCCGCTCTCCAGTGAAAACCTAATCAAATTATTTTTTTATTGGCAGTTTGAATGATTCTGTATATAGGTGGGGTGCTTAACACTGTGATAGTCAGCTGGGTCCAAACTCCCTTTCCAAGTGTGCTGTTTGCCTCCAATTTCTCAAGGAGTTTTCAGCCCAGCTGCAGCAGTATCAGCTTCTTTTGCTCATTTTCCTTTCTAAACACTCTAACAATAAGTTTTGTGCTCAAGACAAAAATGGAGCAGATCATTCCCCTTAGCCTAAGTATGTCAATAGCGCAATGCCAGATAGGCAGACATCGGACTTGTTTAGATTGGATTTTGCCACACATTGCACACTTAATCCAAGTATGACCAACACAGATCTTGAGACTTGGAAATAAGTCTTTTGGAATAAACAAACATTGCAATCAGTTTATTGGGTTTCAGCAAACCCTTTTTCCTAGAAACTGGCCTCTTAACAGGACATTCAAAAGACAAGTTTAGGCACAGAAATCAAAACTTGAACTCCTGAGTAGGAAGAACATGGTTTAGTGCTTAACAAGAAAGGAGACAGGAATCACATTCCTTGTTAAGATCCCAATCTGCTGCGCAATCTTGGATGAGTTATTTCACCCCTTGTCAGATTTTCTATTTTTTAAACAGAAACCTCTATAAAAGCTTTTTTTTTTTTTCTTTTTTTTTTTTTTTTTTCCAGAAATGTTTGTATCAAGCCTAGCTGGGCCTCAAACTCAGCTGTCACTACTGGAACATAAACAGGCAAAGAGGCTGTAAGTGCCCACAGCAAAAACCTTCCCAGTGCAGAAAGCACAGCAAAGGGGTTGCTGTATAACAGGTGTGAGGATGCAGGGATCTAGAGGATTTAAACACGAGAGAGAGTGAATTTCACACTTCCTATAGTGTCCTTCATCCTCCTAAAGGAACACATTAGTAAACTCACCCAACAGAGAACAGAAAGATACTTGAAAATAAATGTGGGTTATATGATGCAGTTGTAGCCAATCCTTACAAAACAGAAATGAGGCATCTAATGTTGACTGAGCCTTCCTGTCCAGGCACACCTACATGGCTTATAAATATACTGCCTTACAGAAAAGATGGTTGCAAAGCAGAAAGAAGTACTGCTCGTTTCACTCCGAGCAATTCCAAGAAATATCTAGTGGGGAGAGTGGGTGTGATCCTGCAGTCCTTGCTGATAGCCTTGAGCTCCTGATCAAACACTCTACAGCCTCCTCGCAAGATTCCTGAATTATAGCAAAACATGGACATTAAAAAAAAAAAAATTTAAAAATTTAAAAATGCCACATAGCATGGAAATAGCTTGCTATATAGAGACCACTCCATTTCGGGAAATTAAAGTAATTAAGAAATAACCAACCATTACAAATACATGTGCAGGATCTAATTAAGGAAGGTTGTAGAATTAATAGCCTTTGTTTTATTCTGAGCACCTAAAGGGATCCAAATCAGTGGCTTGAAATGCATTGTTCGGCTTTTCTGCATCAAAGTTCTCAGCAGGTATTAGGTTAAAATCACTCACGACAACACAGCAAATGTGACCAGCGTGATCGTCAAGCAGAAGATGGACAGAGCACAGCCGATGTAAGTGATGGAGGAGAGGGCCACCTGGTGTTCTCTCGTTAGCTGTACACAAATGAGAAGGAAAAAAACAAACAAACAAAAAAACAACTACTATTAGTTGATTTGTTACATTACAGAACCATAGGTCAGCCGCCCTGCACGTAGCTTTTCCTCTTCCCGTGTCCCCATATATAAGGGGTTCATGATCATTCACTGCTGTGTCTGATGTGCAAAATGAAGAGCTGTCTGAACTGTCAGTCGCACAGCCAGGGCATCCACATGCCTGTGGCATTTTGGTTCCCTCTTGCACTTCATAAGTCAGTATTTCCTCAAAACAAGTTAGCTCCTCCACTGCTGTGATAGCATCAAGCCTGAGATTAGAGCAGTTTATTGGGCTGCACAAACAATGTCAGCAATGGGATATTTCACAGCTCACGGGGCACTTTGCTAATGCTCTCACGCTGCAATAATTTACATCGTTGTGCAAATACCAGAAGTGCTTCACATCAGTGAGAACTGACAAACCAAGATAACCCATAAATCACAGGCCATTTATAGCCCACTTGTTTTGTTTAATGTATCATGTTTTCAGTGCCTGTTGAAGGAGGTGGACTAACATCTACAGAATGGAAAACCAGAAAAAAAGACCCAGCAAGAGCAGCCAGAGTGTAAACCTCTATGTTCAGCCTCTGTTTTTATGTACAGGCACCTTTTGTAGAAGTAATTCAATCTTCATGAACATTTAGTCTGTGACTCTACAGTACCCACTACTAGGATATATGTTAAAACCTGGAGAGATTCAAAGGGGGAGGGACATTTTGTTTTGTCTCTTCATCCTAACTTGATCAGAAAGTGTGCTTTAATTTTCCATGCAAGTTCACATACAAAAATGACAAAAAAGCCACACCTAACAAAGGCAGCCAGACAGTATTAATATATAATAAGTAGAACAGAACTAGGCAGGAAAAAGTTTTCTCATCTCAGAAGAATTTTCAAACATATCTCCTGACTTGAATTTTGATAGAGCTGACATTTTCATAAACTACGCATCTGAAAACAAATATGTGGTCAATCCAAAAGTTTTGTTTATTATTACTATTATTATTTTATTTTTTTGAAATGCTATGCTTTTCTTTCAACATTTATTTGCTATGCATTTAATTCCTGTCTGAAAACTCATTCAGAATATTTATTAATTCAAAAAAAATACTGAAAAAAAACAATATATTTTCCTGTTTATTTATTTATTTATTCTACAGTAAATCTGTCTAATATAAATAATCCATCCTCACAGTTTCGGATTTTACATTATTTCCACAAACACAATATAATTTCCTGCCACACAAAGTATTTCATCAAAGATTATTGACCCCAGCAGTTCTACTGATAAATTTCCCCTTAAAATTCCTTTTAAAGGAGAGAAATGAATGTCATGTGTTTCTGAAGAAAATAATAATAATAATAATAATAATAATTTCATATACAGATAAAAATGATACACTGTATATGTCCATTTTTCCTGTAATTATCCACTAACAGTACAGCTCACGTGCAGTCAGTTTCACAGCAGAACCGATTCTGGCTCTCCCAGCAACCTGAGCACTATCAAGCAATGCAGCAGCAGTGCTGAAAGACAACTGTTGCTATGGTGTTACAGTTCCTAGGAAATATGATGCAGCTCTTTTTTCCTCTTTCTTTTTTTTTTTTTTTCTTTTTCAGCCAAGGACACATTTCTTGCCCCTGACTTGGATAGCATCAATTACAGAGACAAAAGAGTTCTGTATGCTGGACCAGCCTAAAAGGTCCACTTGATTTCTACGAAAGAGCTTCTGTCTCTCATCATTGCCCAGAAAAGCCATGTATAGCTTTCACAGATTGTTCCTGAAATAGGAATAACTTCCATGGTAAACTGGGCAGTTTTGAAATGATTTCCTCATCAGGGATATTCACGTCCAAAATGTGTGGACCTCATTTCCTGATTGCTCTGATACACATCCGTTTCTCTTGCTATGGTTGACATGCAGTTCTCCAGAGAGAGGAGGGGAGCAGAGGAAACTTTCCCAGCTTCTAGTCATCCTGAAATCAGAATTTCTCATCAATTCAAGGCTTGCTTTCACTTTTCACTCTCAACACCTGCAGCCAGAAACTCTCCTTACAGAGGTGAAAGCTGCTCAGCACTCATTTCAATTTCCACTGGTCTATCACAGTGTTTGCATTGGCAAAGGCGGATAATGTCTGCCAAGGAAATGTCTTATGATCACATGCAAGGACAGAAGATGCAGGGGACCCATCTAGTGGAAACAGGCAAAAATCAAAAGCTTTTCTTTTTCCAGTATACATGAAAAAGAAGATAATAATCACACAGATTATTATCTATCATAACTTTTCTATCATGACTAACTAATTTCTATCATAAATAACATGCCTCTAGGAAAGTCGCTTCTCTGGGCTTTAGCCCAGTCTTCCTCCAGAAAACCCTGCAGGGCAAGACAAGGCATGAGTCAGGCACTCCCAGGTGGAGCCCCTATTAGTTGGAAACTGCAAAGAAAAAAAAAAAAAAACACTCCTAAACAAAACATAAAAAAGCCATTCAAACCTAAAATAACTTACATAGGTACCCACATCTGTGAACTGGAAATCACTCTTGCCTCTGGTAAACATGACCAAAATCTGACAATGCTGATGAATGATGTTCTTAAATCAATACCCCCATCTGTATGCTAGCAACTGTTTCAAAAGCAACATCACTGAAGTTCACATTATCATCTTGCCTGGTGTAAGGGACAAAAATCTTGTAGGTAGTTCTGAATCGTTTTTTATTAAGAAAAAGGTAGAGCCCTCTGATAGCTGTTCTCAAACTGAACTGTCAGGTTGGAGTTGCACCAGAGAGCAGTCCCTGCTCATATAGCCTCCCTCCACTGCAACCAACTCCTTTTTGTGGATGATATCTATTGTAAGGGGTACAGCACAAAGAGGCCTGGAATGATTCCCAGCAAGTGCAGCCTCATTTCTAAAGACAGGTATATGATGGGGAAGAGAAGAGAACCTGTACTTAAAATACCAGGTCTCTACTAACTCCTCACAACCCAGCTGTTACACCACAGCTATATGGTGTGTGTCTGTGCTCACACTATACGCATGCAGTTTTTGTAGAAATACCTGGACTGACAAAACGTGGGGCCTCATCAATTCAGAAAAAAAATCCCATAAATCCCAGTGCTCTGATAGGAGCTGATTTCATCTCACCTCCGCTTGTCTATTTGCAGTTTTTCTGACTTAGTTCATGACATGGAATACAAGACAGTAATTTGGGATGATCTTGTAGTCAGCATAAAAATGCTAATCAGGCTGTAATGTTATTACTAAAGAAAATAGCATTAAAGAGTAGCAAATAAAACATTGAGCAATCTGTGAAGTAGTCCCATGAGGATGATTCTCACACTTGTCCCAATCTACATTAAATTATTCTTTGCTTCTAACAGATTTTGTTTCTTTGAGGGTATAAGGTCATCTTCTAAAGTCTGCAGCAAGCTGAAACACTAGGAAACAAGCTCACACATACATGAGTGTTAGTAATCATGAACACTATAAAAGACAGATGTTTCTTCGTTTCAGCTTTGAGAAACACTTAAATCAAAAACTCATACTCCATATAAAACTCCCACCCTTTTAGTTTAGCCTGTGACAGCCTTTACCTTGCAAGTGTCACTAATAATGTGGACAAAGATCTGACAGATTCAGCAGTTACACCCATCTAAAATATTATAGTCTGTTGTCTTACCCTACTTCTAACTCATAAAAGAAGTTAGTACATTGCTCAACAATTTTATTTTGGAAACTCATAGGCAACCGGATGGCCTGAGAAATGATCCTGGAAACACACCAGAACAGACTTCAAATGTATATTTTTCTTTTATGATGTTGTTAATAACAAGAAAACGAGTGACATCTAACTCCTCAGTTTAAAAATAACTGCACAGGAAAATGAAAATATATTATTATAATGGGATGGTACTTTTCATCTCTGGAGGATCTGGAAAAAGTCAGTTGAAGCTGAAAGGTTTGTTTGGAAGACTGTACTCTAAAAATTGTTAACTGTATCTAGATCAGAAAAACTATTTATTTATGTAATATTAACAAGCAACCATCTCACACAGCACAGCAATCCATCAAAAAGCTAAATGGTCAATAGAGACAGAAAATATCAATGGATCATATCAGAGCATCTGTCTGGGCAGCACAGATCTGTCTCTGCTCAGCATCCAGGTATTCCCTTCTTTTCTCTGAATTCTGCACTCTTGTTGCTGTTATTCCTTATTCATCTCTCCATCAGTTGATCCCTCGTCTTCTCCTTTGCAGAAGGTGTGCCTCTGGTTTTGTCCGGAGAAGGGACATTTTGGGGGAGTGCTAATGTAAACTTTTCTTATTTACATAGTGCAGAATATTCTTACCTGTTTGCCTTTAGAGGCAGCACATCACAGGGCTGAGTTCAACTACTTAAATCTACATTTGTCATAGATTAAAAGGGTTGTTTGTATACCAAATTAATGTTGACAATGTAGCCGTGAAGGAATAATTTCATTTTCTAAACTCCTTTTGAATCCTCTGTTCTGAAATGCAATTACTTAAAAAAAAAAAAAAAAAAAAAAAAAAAAAAAGCTAGTTTTGAACCAAAAAACAGTTTTACAGCCTTAAGAAATGAAGCCTGCAGTCTTATCCTTTGCATCTTAGAGTGTGCGTTATTGGTAGAATTCAGAATATGATATTTTGCATGTGTTTAAATAGTGTAAACATTTTATAAAACCAGTTATTTGTTTACCAGTGGAAATGTAAGACATGACAACTGTATTTTGCCCTAAGTCTTAGCATAAGAACAAGTGATATTTTTGTGTCTCTTCTGGCCAGCTTGCCATCTAAGAGCAGCATTACTATCACAAAGACAATTATAATGACGTATGATTTTTGCCCTGTTTACCAAGCTGCCTGAGATCTGCCATGAGTTGATCAGCTGCTAGCTTGGCCTGAAATCTACTCTCCAACCCTTCTACAAAGGCTTGAAATGATTTCTTCTGAGACATTTCTTGGAGGGAGGGAAGGGAGGAGAGGTAGGGTTGAAAAATTAAGGTTCAGACAACCCTCTTGATGCTGCACCTTTAAAATGCAATCTGAATCCAATTAAGAAAAGGATGAATAATTAACTTTGGCAGCCTGAGTGTTTCAGAGACATTAAAATGCTGGCCTTGGCTGATGAAGCTAATGGTTTTAATTGCCTCCAGAAAGGCTGCTGAAATTCAATTTCAGCCCAGTGAGGCCTTTATTTATATATTAAATAATAATAACAATACAAATCACTGTTTTCCTTCAGCTTGCCAAGCACTTTGTTATGTACATAACATTATGTGCCTCTTTTTTTTTTAACATTAACATCTGTGTTTCATTCAGGAGGCTCAGTCTACTCACTGAGACCACAAGTATGATTTTGGTGGGGCCACACCTAATGGGGCTACACAATCACTACTCATAGCAAAAAAGTCTAACTCTGTTCAGAGACACTTTTCTCAATCCACAGTATAACAGACACCTTCAGAGGAAAAAGGCCTCTCAGAGTCATGTTTTGCAGCGCAATCATCTTTATCAGCCATTTCCAGCAGAACTGCTTTTGAATTCCCATTCGTTATGAACTCCACATCTCCTGGAGATTAGCAGGGAAGTGCTACACAGGGGACTTACTTTTCAGGCATTAAAGGAACCTTTTCCTCCAGCCAGCCCAGCCCGGTGGTTGCTATTTAAAACTTTTCGCTGTGACATGAAAAATCTAGAATTTTCCAAATATCTCTGCCAAAGTATTAATTAAAGCCCACATTGCCTTTTAGAGCAGTTCTGGGCAAGATGTCATCAAACAGTAGGTAATCTGCTCATTACAAACCTCACCCAGGAAGTTTCTCATTCAGATGAAGCCTAAAGGAAGCATGGCAGGGCGGAAGGACTCAAGTTGTGAAGCAGTACCAATTACAATAAAGTTTGGGGATCAGAAAAACAGATTTTTGCAAGTCTTTCCTCATATCTCTGTTTGTGTAACACAGAGCAGTGTGCTTTTTTGGCTTCATTTCAGGCCTAAGACCTGCAACTTTCTCGGAAGAAATGGTAAATGTATTTACAGCAGATTATCCTCTGTGAAACTGAAGGAGCTACTTTTGCCCATACACCTCAGACTTCTACATCTGTTCTCTACTTTCTGTTCCAGCAAGAGCAGACTCATACTGTTCTCCAATTCACAGACAAACCAAAGTTCATGAGAGAGGCCTATGAGGAGAGGAAAACCCATTGTGGGTCCAGCAGGCTCTAGCAGGCAGAGAAACAATGGTCTCCTGCCAAAATGAGCCTTAGATCTTTCAGAGCAGTTGAGGATAATTAAATACCCAGCTCCCAGCAAAATTCAATGAAAATGAGTATGTCTGCTTCCCTTCTCCCCGGTTTGGGCTCTGATTCAGAAATGTCCATTTCGATTCAGGACTGTGGCTAGCTGTGGCTTGCGCTGCAGCCAGGACTCCCCAGGTACCCAGCCCTGCGTTTCCCCTACAGCACGCTTTGGGAAGAAAGGGCTTGAAAAGGTCAGCACCAGAAGCAGACTGAACCAGACAGTACAGAAGGACTAAGTTTAATGATGTTCAACAAAAAATAGTGATGGGTGCAGTACCATTAGATTTTTATACTGCATGGGGAAATCCTTTAGCTCAGCACTTTCATTCCCATCATAGAAAGGGAGACTATGTTATTTTGCTAAGTGTTTTGATTAAAGCAGAGTCCTATTTCATACTCTTTTGACCATTATAGCGCTGTTAAATATTTGTGCTTTCCAAAATAAAAAGTAATTTTTTGTTCTGTTCTGCTGAGTGAAATTCAGTAATTGCCAAACAATTCTCCAAGAGATGTCAGGAGTTTAGTATTTTGCAGCATTAGTCCAACTTTTTTCTGTGTAATTACATGTATATATGGGGTTAAGGACAGGCCCAGAGAGTGTCCTATTTCCTCCTATCAAAATTAGCAGAGCTGTACTGGCATATGAACAGAAGAGCAAAAGCATGAACAATGGCTCTAAGTTAAAATTTTCAGGGACCATGGGTGTAGTACAGACAAAAGAAATACAATGCAAATCACAGAGTGAGCACATCAGTGAGGTCCTCTATGGGGGCAACATTTACTACAATAAAATGGAGGGGAAAGCAGAGAGAGTGAGCAAGAGCAAAGAAGAAAATTTACAAAGCAACCCTAGCATAAACACATAGGCTGATTTATCTTTGTTCATCTGGTGGGCAAGGGCTATCTAAACTGTCTGCAGAGATCTCTTCAATTAAATAAACTGTCAATGGTAATAAACAAGGGGGAAAAAATTGCAATGCCTATCCAATTTTTAAATATTCATCACTAAATAAAAATTACTGGACTAAGGCACTATTCTTTTCATGTTCCCAACAATGAAAAACATGCTGAGAAATGTAATTATATTAGAATCACGAAACAGCAGAAATCGGTGAATGTTACTTCCATTTCATTGTCCCATTACAGCACATAATCTGAACCTCAGCTGGCTGAAAATTTTAAGAACAAAAGTTCTCATTTCAGACTGCTATTTTGATGTCCTCTGAGTGCAAGATTTGATTAATAAATGCAAAATTTGATTTAGGAAAATAACACACCAAACTTACATATTACACACCTATGCCCCATATTTTTTAATATTTGCTAATATTAGCATATTTTTAAAACAGCTTTCAGAAACACTAATAGATGAACTTAGCTATAACAGTGAAAAATAACATAAAAACACATATATATCCCAAAAGAAGATGTCCTTCCTTTTGTAAATAGAAGCCCTCAGTCAAATCCCTAAGTCTCTTCAAAATCCTGGGCTCCCTAAAGATGTTATGTGTTGCCTATAGATCCAGCTGCAAGACCAAAAAGTTTTTAAATATTTTGACCTTCATAAACTCTTCTCTGCTTTCAAGCCCATTGTTCAGCAGCTTGAAATGCATTGATCGTCTCTTCTGAATTATAGAACAAGAGCTCCTTTCTGGTTTTAAAGATGTAGAAAATATGTTTAAAAACCTGAACAATTTCTGCCAGAGACTGTATGACACCATTACTTTGCTGAAAATGTCCATCCACTTGTGAGCTTTAGTGCAGTCAATTTTACATCCTCACAGTCAAAAAGACAGAAAGAGCAAAGCCCCACAAGAAACCAAAAGAGAGAGAGAGAATTGGAGAATTGTCTACGAGCCATAAATATTACTGCTTTGTCCTACATTGGTCACTTGCTAGATGGGGATCCAAACAACCTCTATTCTGCTGTGGGAGACACTGATTTCCCCTCTAAAAGGATTTGGATCTCTAGGTCCCCAGGTGTCCAGCATCCTTTTGCTGAAATGACATTTATGTGGCAGATGGTACAAATAGCCTGGCATGCTTCATAGTTGTTGGATCACTATAAAAATAAAAACTGCCAGATGGCTGGCATGTTTGCTGGCAGTAGCACAGGACCCCACTGACTGATGAGAGGAAGTAAAGCTGCCCAAAATGAAATAATAGTGCCTGAATTTTCTTTGGAGTGCTTCTGAAGTGTGGCTTGCTCCATGTTGGATTTGACTCCTGCTGGCTAGGAAGGAACTTGTGACATCCCTTGGTCTGACTGTGCCAGAGGAACATCGCCTACATCTCTTCTCCTGATTTCATCTGTCCTCCCCAGCCAGGGCACGGGCCCTCTCCACCAGCCATTTCCCCTCCAGCAGGGGGTACCACCAGGTGCTGTGTACAGGAGGTTGCGTTGTGGGCTGAGATCTCCCCAGGACCTATGCAAGTGGATGATATGAAGGATACGTACTTGAGGAAACATCTTATATCCCATCCTCTGTTGTTCCTATCAAGGTTAAAGTCTGCTGCATAGTGAGGACTGTTGTACTTCAGGAAAACCACCAAAGTATGACCCTGGGTGCCCTCTACTTGGACTTTTTCCAGATGAAGCAAACATAAACCAGTTTAAACATGTCAAACTAAATGGATTATTTATTTTTCCTACCACAGCTATATTAATGCACCATTATCTTCCTAACTATAACATTGCAGGGCAGCTGGCAGCACAGGTTTGTTCTGACTGCAGCGAGCTGTGGCTGAGGTGAAGGCCAGAACACAGTTCTGTGAATCAAGGAAGGCGAAAGACAGGAATGAACCCCTGAGATTAGAGCTCCAGCAAGGATTTCCTATTTTTTACTTTATCTGTTTCCCCCATCAGAAAGGGGAACATGATCAGAGCAATGAGTTTCCCAGAGGATGGTGCACCAGCTGGTTAATACCTGCACAACTGCTCTGAACATCCCATGGACATATTTTGTTGGGGCAGTACATTTGTAAAAATTCTCAGTTTTACTCACCTGACCAGAGCTGTGAAAAGGCTTCTCTACTGAGTTTCCAAATTCTGATGGTGTCCTGACCTTATTTATGTCCATGCAACCTCACAAAGGCAATCAAGGGCTGAACATGTCCCTTAGGAACATGCATGTCTTTGGTCACATTTTACCTTGGCCTTATTTATTTATTTATTTATTTAAACAAGTTGATTGCCAATAATCTCCAAAATTCCAAGCAAATGTTATTATTTCCCAAGTTAAAATCTAAACAAATCTCAGCAAGCAAGCCTGAATTCAAGCCAGCCATGATACAGACATAACAGCAGAATGATAAAGACACAGATAATTTTGGCACTTCACATGGCCAGTTCATCAGCAGGCTAACAGGTCAGTGCCAGCCTCACATCTGAGTGCCACATGGTTGTAAATTTTTCCAAGATTGTTTTTTCATTCCTGAAATAAACTTGTTACAACTGTGAATCCCCTGCATCACTGAAAGCAGCTAAGCTACACAGACCTCAGGCTCATCAGCAGTATTGTTAGTACCACTCTTTCACAATCACTGCGGCGTTACTGCAGTCAAGCTGTTACTGAAACTAATATAAAATCTGGAGTAGTGTTCAGCTCTGCTTGTAATCCAAGCTCAGTTTTAGCTAATTCACAGCATTCAAAGAAGTTCTTTTCCACACACTTTTGTATAGTGCACAGATATCAAAGTGGGGGTTCACTTTCTCACATTTAAGTTAACATTCCAGAATTTAAAACTTTCCCTCATGACTGCTCTCGTTCAATTTGTTTCTCTGAAATACTAGGATAAAAATTATCTTACATCTCACAGCTGCTTCCTTACACCTCTCTTGCATTTCTGTGTTCCTTGGAAATTAGGCCCACCTGACAGTCTGCCCCATAAAACCTCTAACAGTTTGTCAGCATTTCTGGTCTCACAATATTTCAGGTTTTCAAAAGAAAGTGCTGCCAAATGGTTGGTATCCTACAAATTTGTTCATAAAAATGCCTCTCTGAAACAAAATAAAATCCACATGACACATTGTGATTCCTCCTCAAGCCAGATACAGAATATGAACATAGATCTGTACAGTATAATAAAATAGCAATGACAGAGAATCTTGAGAATATATAAAGTCATTTGTGCTCACAAGAAAGGTACAAACTATGCAAATATAGAGAGAGAGCTGCTGGATATTGGCAAAGGTGTGGAAATAAGCTGGAATGGTGTTAGCAGGAAGTAAGGCACTAGGGCAGGTTCCAAGTGCATCAAACTGACAAGGTCTGGATTGTGCTATGCTACAAGTGGAAAAAGCCAGACTTGACCATGGGAAGGGACAAAGAGTTAACCAAGGAGATTCTTGCTCAAACTTAAGAGAACTCAGAAGAAAAAGTCACCATCCTTGGCAAACAGTTATACAATCTTACCTCTCTGGACATTAGAAATGCTCACAGGTATTTATGTGGCAGGTTAGTTCTGAGGTAGCTCACTTATTTTCAGTCTTCCTTGCTTACACAGAATCACACAGAATCATCTAGGTTGGAAGAGACCTCCAAGATCACGTAGTCCAACCTCTGGTCTAACACTAACCAGTCCTCCACTACACTATATCACTAAGCTCTACATCTAAACATCTTTTAAAGATATTCAAGGATGGTGACTCCACCACTTCCATGGGCAGCCCATTCCAATGCCTAACAGCCCTTTCAATAAAGAAGTTCTTCCTAATATCCAACCTAAACCTCCCCTGGTGCAACCTTAGCCCATTCCCCCTTGTCCTGTCACCAGGCATGTGGGAGAATGGACCAACCCCTACCTTGCTACAGCCTCCTTTAAGGTACCTGTGGAGTGTGACAAGGTCGCTCCTGAGCCTTCTCTTTTCCAGGCTGACCAATCCCAGCTCCTTCAGCCGCTCCTCATAAGACTTATTCTCTAGACCCCTCACCAGCTTTGTTGCCCTTCTCTGGACTCGCTCGAGCACCTCCATGTCCTTCTTGTAGTGAGGGGCCGAAAACTGAACATAGTACTCAAGGTGCGGCCTCACCAGAGCCGAGTACAGGGGGACGATCACCTCCCTAGCCCTGCTGGCCACACTGCTTCTGATACAAGCCAGGATGCCGTTGGCCTTCTTGGCCACCTGAGCACACTGCTGGCTCATATTCAGCCGACTATCAACCATCACTCCCAGGTCCTTCTCTGCCTGGCAGCTCTCCAACCACTCATCTCCCAGCCTGTAGCTCTGCTTGGGGTTATTGCGCCCCAGGTGCAGGACCCGGCACTTGGCCTTGTTGAACTTCATGCAGTTGGCCTCAGCCCATCGGTGCAGCCTATCCAGATACTCCTGCAGAGCCTTCCTACCCTCGAGCACATCGACACGCACACCTAGCTTGGTGTCATCTGCAAACTTACTGAGGGTGCACTCGATCCCCTCATCCAGATCATTGATAAAGATATTAAAGAGAACTGGCCCCAGTACTGATCCCTGGGGGATGCCACTGGTGACCGGCCTCCAGCTGGATTTGACTCCATTCACCACAACTCTTTGGGCCTGGCTATCCAGCCAGTTTCTAACCCGACAAAGGGTGTGCCAGTCCAAGCCATGAGCGGCCAATTTCTTGAGGAGAATGCTGTGGGAAACGGTGTCAAAAGCCTTACTGAAGTCAAGGTAGACCACATCCACAGCCTTTTCCCTTGTCCAGCCATTGTGTCACTTTATCATAGAAGGAGATCAGGTTCGTCAAGCAGGACCTGCCTGTCATAAACCCATGCTGACTGGGCCTGATCGCCTGGTGGCCCTGCAAGTGCCGCGTGATGACTCTCAAGATGATCTGCTCCATGAGTTTCCCTGGCACTGAGGTCAAACTGACAGGCCGGGGTTTCCCAGGTCTACCTTCTGGCCCTTCTTGTAGATGGGCGTCACGTTTGCTGGCTGGTAGTCAACTGGGACCTCCCCCGATAGCCAGGACTGCCGATAAATGATGGAAAGGGGCTTGGCCAGCTCCTCCGCCAGTTCTCTCAGTACCCTCGGGTGGATCCTATTCAGCCCCATTGACTTGCACACATCCAGGTGCTGTAGCAGGTTGCCAACCATTTTCCCATGGATTACGAGGGCCACATCCTGCTCCCAACCCCTTCCACCAGCTCCCACCAGTACCCACCAGGGTACTGGGTATCCAGATAGCAACTAGTCTTGCTGGTAAAGGCTGAGGCAAATAAAGCATTAAGCACCTCAGCTTTTCCCTCATCTCTCATCACTAAGTTTCCCCCAGCATCCAGTAAAGGATGGAGATTCTCCTTAGTCCTCCTTTTCGTGTTAGAGACACGTTGTCTTCATCTGAACTTAGAGAGTGTTTCTTGCTGCCTGGTTCCAAACAGCAAACTCTCTTTAAATACCTGTAATGTCTTGATGGAAAGTTTATGCATTTTTCTTACACAAAAATAAAATCAATCTCATGAGGAAGTGCTGAGAGCATCAGAACGCATATCACACTGAACTGGTCTCAAGTGTTCATGGATTTCCAAATCACTGTTGGTCTCTGCTGACCAGTGCATTATGTTAAAGGCTGTCGTGGTGCCCTTGGAGAGGATGTCTGCCTGTTTGTGCTATCGTAACAGCTGCATTTATCAGTATGATGAAGAGAAAGGCAAAATAGGAGAACAGAAGCAGAAGGCACCCAAAAGAGAATTCTGGTTAAGAACAAAGTCACCTCTTTGAACCAGAACACAGCCTTTCTTTAAAACCTCTACAGTTTTCAGGCACTCCACTTCTGATAATTCACTTACATTTTCCATTAAAAGAAGACCCCCTTTTGTAAGAAATTAAATCTAGCATATATATACATATAGTTCACATGGAAAAATTTCATCCAGTTGTATTTATATGACTGTAAGTATAAAATAGCTATAAAAATAGAACTTCTTTGATGTGAATGTGATGTGAATGATGTGATGTTTTGATGGCAGAAGCTTACCCACTCTTTTTCTAGTGAAACACTACTTATAAAAAGAAAAATAAAATATTCAGAAGTTCAAGATCTAATATAACATCATCGTAACAATTTCTTAGAGCATTGACAATCTTGTATTCAAACTGGTGATTTATTTGGGCCCTTTGAACCTTGGCTCATGAATTTCAGAAAGTGGTGAATAAACATGTATATATGTGTTTAAAATCCACAGTGTTTTGACATTTACTTAACAGGCTTCCAAGGACACCAGGGAGAAGTTTCCAATTGTGTAGTTGATTCAGTAGGATCTATTGCTTAGACATGTGAAGCAAATGTTTTATGAATTTATAACTGAGCACAATCTGCTTGTATAGCTCAAAAGCCAAGGGTCTGTTTTCCCCAGATCTTAACTTCATACCAATGTCACAATGAAAATACAATTGTTTTTTAGTTTTTTTTTGTTTGTTTGTTTGTTTGTTTGTTTGTTTTCCCCACTGGATAAAAATAATACCTTAAAATAATCCTAAACTGCCAATTTAAAGTGTCTATTTTAGTCAAAGATTTGGAATGAGATTTTATAATGAACTATGAGAGAGGCACTACGTAAAAAACAAACTAGAGGAACATGAATTTAGGCAAATCGAAGGGATGACATCCTTCTTTTTCATGGCAGCATTATCCAAGACTCCCCCTGTGCCCACTCTCAGTGTCACCTCCCTCCAGCAGGAAGGACAGGGCAAGGCCAAGTGCTAAGGTGCAGTTCAAGCTCATTGCTGTGTGGACCAGTGAACAAGGATTTCTCCATCCCACAATACATTTTTAAATTCTGCCAACTGAGGAGCAGGTAAAAAATGTTTAGCTGAAAACTTTAAAAAGTCATAAATGAATACATATTGTCTTCCTAGCCTGCACAATCTTCTGGTGACATCTGAGACAAGCTTTCCAAATCCTCGTGGATTTGCAGAATGAAGATAGGGACTCTCTGCCGGAAATACAACTGCAAGGCAATTCCTCCCACCGTGCAGCATATCACTTTTCCTGTCTATAATGTATAAATTACTTTCTTCTTCAGAAATAGGATTTTATGTGTAAGGGGTTAAAATTATAATAGAAAAACCCATGAATTAAGTCTAATTTAAAAGAAAAAAAAATTACTTATGATCAACTTTTCCAGTACTGCATCACATAGAGAAGGATTTTTATGTGTCATGGTTCCCACTTGAGTTTTGTTTTCTAAATTATCATAAAGAAATAAAAAAGCAATTGAAAAACATTCCAAAAAAAACTGTGGCAGATGCAAATTAGAACAGACAGTTAAGAAGGGAGAAAATACTAAAAGCAGAACCATTAAATGACTGTAAGAAACTGGACAGTGCCTTCATGTTTCCCAGTTAAGCATTTCAGATCTCTTCAAGAAAGTTTGACTTCAAATATTTTGATATAAAACATCTTTGATCTCTAATTACTGATACTGCATGATATTAAAACTTATTATAGCATCTCATTAATCATAACAATCTCAAATCTGTTTGAAAGTTAGATATTTTAGAACTATCTCCAGTGGAAAACTGAATAATCTTCCACCAGCAATTAGTTGGTGAATGTCCAGTTTAATCCTGGTTAAATCATTTAATCTCTGTATATGGCTCTTTAAAACAGTTTTAATAACAGCGTATTTCTGCCATCCTATTTTTATCTTACAAGTTTGAAGCTCTGTAGGCAAAGCAGCATTTTATTATGAGTACAAAGAGTTCCTAGGAAAATGATACTTGGAAACAAGCTGTGGTAATTAGGCAATTTACAAATAGGAAAGACAATAATGGGTAGATGAAAACTGGGTTACCCAAACAAGCTACTTTCCATCCTCAAATGGCTCTACCAGTACAAAGGGCTCAGGAATTAATTACATTATTTGGATAGCAGACCATGGTGTTCTACACCATAACCCTGCCTTTGATGGCATTACAACATGTAACTGGGATTGCCGTGTGAGCAGTTGTGCTAACAGCGTTATTGAATCATTAACTCCTAATAGCAGTTTGGGATCATTCATTCCTCAAAAAGACTTCGCTGCAGCTCAGTGGGATAACCCTGGTTATGGTTGCCTTATGCTCCAAGCTGACTTGTGTTTCTATCTGCAGGAACCTCCGTGCTGCCATCACGAGCACATACAGCCCATCCTGCACAAGTACCTATCTCAGGGCTAAGCTAAGCTTCTGTCTAAAATAAAGGCAAACCCAACAGTCAAACCAATTAACAGAAGCCTGAGACACGGCCTCATATGCAGTGCACCCAGGCCAACAGATCTAACAAAAACCCTCTACCTGTACCAGAGAGGACACCACGCTTGTTAGTAGCCCACAGGGACAAATGTGATAAAGACTCCTAAGGTCCTAATGAAGCTCTGCTCCTTCTGCAGCACCACAAGGTATCATGAAGACAAGAACGTATTTGGTGGGGAGAGTGTCATGTTTGTCATCAAACTTCATCTGAAGACAGAGATGAGCATAAGCAGCAAGTAGAAGGTCCGGGTCATATTCTGGCTGAGAAGACGTTTGCTTGTCAGTTCTTTGGATAAAGAAACTGAGCACAGAGAAACTACAGTTAAGGGGTTTCAAATCTAAAACTGCCATTTCTTTCTCCTGCTTCTTCTACACAAGTCTCTGCTTGGCAGCTAGGTGAAGGAAGAGTAGCTGGGAGGCTCTTGCAAGCTGACACAGCAAATGACAGGGACCAGCTGGCAGCAGAGCTCGCTTCACATGGAGTTCAGTCTCGGCTGTTCATATTCCACAAGTCTAGTTACCAAAAGCCTTAAACAGAAACATCTCAGCCTCCTCAGTCTTGAAAATTAATCGTAAAAACCAGGCTGGTCTGTACTTGACAAAATCAGGCTAAAAAGGTGAGTATAAAGTACCATGCTTCAGGATTCCCACCTACAGTACAGACCCAGTACACACAGAGGTGTTTCACTCCATGCTCCATTTCAGCTCCCAAAAATTTTAGAAAACATGTATGGTCAAGAAATAGCAATACAACTTCCCAGACAGCAAGTTGTGGAATAAATCTGAGTTAGGCAAAAAATGAGCCCAGTTACAATCACTTACTGGTGTGGCGTGAGGATGCAACTGATGCATTTTTAACAGACAGAGTTATTCCTTTGCTTAAACTCACCTTCAGAGGCACCACTTGCATCAGAATGGCGAAGTTAGTGAGGTGGTTACAAAGACACACTGAGTAGTTGAGGTCCCCACTCTCACGCACACAACCTTCATTAGACCAGACACCAGTTCCATTGCTGCAAAGCACAAAAAAATGGAACATAATCTCTATCAAAATGCATCTTATTGAGGTTAATTCGACATGCATCGTACTGTACAGGAGACATAAAAGATTGAAAGCCATCTCAGGCTGGTGCATTCGCAAACACTCTCAGATTCTTCTCAACTCCATCATGAAAATGGTTAACAAAAATATTGACTAGAATAGGGCCCAAATCAGACCCCTCTGTGAATGTCACTAGAGATTTCCTCCCAGTTCTATAACTAGTGAATAACTGTGTATTTTATTTTTTTTTCTTAACATTGTGCAAACTGTTTATAGCATTTCAGCTAGACCCCAATTTCTACACTTTGAGAACTACCATATTGGACATTTCAATAATCCTGCAAAAGTCAAAACATATCATATCTGCTGCCTTCCTCTTATTCACTGTCCCACTCATCCTGTCAAAGAAAGTAATTTAGACTGATTGAGTTTGATTTCTAGCGACCCATCCATATTGACTGCTTTTTGTCACTTCATTCTCAGGGAGACCAAGAGCAGCCCCTGCTCCATTGAAGTTATGGCTGGCCTGGCCACGTGGCTTAGTCCCAGTGCTGTGCAGGAATGTGATCCTCATGGGATTGCTTATTCTTGGAGCTGGGAAAACCTGGAAACCCCTGTGCTGACACAGCCCTGCCACAGAGTGGGGACACAGGAGCCACATATTCACAACTAAGTGGAGTTCCATGCACCATAAGTCTGTCTGTTTCTTAACTATGTATTATTTTTTATATCATTTTGGGTCCTCAGGCTAGACTGAGTGATGTTTTTATTGGTACTTAATTTACAGACAGGTATTACCTCACCTTTCTTCTGTCCTTTGGAACCTCTTTGAGTTCTCAAAGGGAGTATTCTGTAGGTCAGAAACCAATTGCGTATTCTTTAACTACCATGCACTAGGGAATAAGACTATCCTGACACAAATAAAACTCTGTGGAAGGACAGATTTCACATTTCAATTTCTATCCCAAGGCAAAGCCTCAAAGGCACAAGCCTCAGTGGAAAAGCATACAGGAACAATGTCCCAACCATATTAATTTGCTTCATTAAAATCTGTTTCTAATTTACCATAATTTGTGAGTAACCATAACGATGAGTAACTGCTAACAGCTGGGACAGTTCAACATCCCTGAAACAAAACTTCAATAAAACAATTGCAGTGACTTTCCCATGTGCATGCTGGATAGGAGGGATCACAGCATTGCAGGCCATTGGCATATCAGTTAAATTTATATTATTACAGCTCAAAACCAGTTAATCCCCATGAAATTCAAAATTCACTAATTATATTCTTTCTCAATTAACTCAGCAAGAGCAGCATGCTTGGAAATCAAAAAGAGGTTAAATATATTCAGAACTAAAAAAAAGTAATAGTAACTGCTATTTTTCCATAGTTACTATTTCCTGAGTGAAATTTAGGGTGACATTTATTTACCTTTTATTCTAATTTGCATTCAGGGGCATAATATTTCTTCATTGCATGCATTGGCCAAAACTCACAGCTCTTAAATACAGATCTCACATGGTATTTTGAAAAAGGCACAGATCCACAGAAAACAATGGTTATGTTGGAGGCTTGCCATCTTAAAACATCCAAGTGTCTGCCCAAATGGATATATTCATAAACCATCATAGCATGATCAGTATCAGTCTGCATTTTAGTTTTGATTCCAACACTTTTCAATCTCTCAATCACCTACTTAACACAAAGTCAGTGAAAAAAAATGCTCCTATTTATGGTAAAAAGTCACAGTGAGATTGCATTTCTTGTAAAGAGTTTCATTACTTTCATTTACTTCCATAAATAAAGGAGAACAAGAAAGTAGGTAATATGTAGCATCACAAACTATGTGCAATTTGATTAAATCAAGTTAAAAAAATTAAATTATGTAACATACCTATAGTCCAGAAATGCACAGTAAAGATGAACTCTGTTACTCTTATTTAGTGCTAGGCTGTATTGTTTGGGAGTCTGCAAGAAAGAAAAGAAAAGCCTTGAAGGAATGTTTAAAAAGAACCACAATCCATTGTTCAATCAGTTCAAATTCCTATTATTATAATAACTTCCCTAGACATTATAGATTAACCACCTTACTGAAAGCAAATTATTTTGTTTTTTCAGTTCTCATGGTTTTATCACAAACCCCAAACATGCAAGGGCTGCTATTGTCTAATGTTTACATGCTGGAATTAAATTCACGTCACTTGGAGTGAGAAATTGGCATCCCATTTAAGTAATAACAAAACAGACGTCCTTATTGTACATAAGCACAAATATATGTGTTAATTTTTTCAGCATATATTTCACTTCTTTGGGTTTTGTTCACATTAAGTAATAAAAATCTCGTATTTTAGGATTAATAACACTGAAATATGTGCATTACAATGACCAACTCACATACATTTTCTTTCCACCATAGTGATTATATTTAAATATATAATCAAACTGAAAGAGCAATGCTATAATCCAAGATTTTATTTTAACAGACTTCGGCAGTATGGTGACATAATTTTTATCTTTCACAAACAGATTTGGCCACATTAAGTCTCCTCCATTCAGAAAGGATTGAAACCTCATTCTCCACTCTATTGCATCAGTTTCGTGAGAAAATGATTAAAACAATATTGGAGTGAATTATTAGTTCATTATAGACAATATATGCAAAACAGAGGTTTCCAGTATCTGTTCTACCCTTTTTAATATAACAATCCCCCAGATCTACTCTGTGGTAGATCCTACCTTAAGGCTGTTTTTTTTTAATTACTAGAATCTTCAATAGAAATTGTGAATTAACAGCCCTCGGATTATTGCAACACAAAGTCAATATTTCTGTCAAACCAGAAAATAACAGAGCACTGTCCTCTTTGTTTTAAAGAAGAAAGAGGTAAAAAACAAACAAACAAACAAAGAAAAAAAAAAAAGCATGCTGAAATTCAAGGAAGTACAAGAAGTCTCTGCAATTTTCTTCCTCTTCTCCCACAAGTTTGAGTGTCAGGCACAAGGTAGTACAGTTGCCTCCTTACCAACGATGATAAGACATTTCTAACCCAGGACATTCATGCTGGATTTCCACATACTCCCAATAGCTGTGCTGTAGATAAGGCCATTTATATCTTCTTAACTCACACCTCTGGATAACATAAATGGAATTTTCTTATCTACTCGAGCAACTTCTGGATAAAACTTCTGGTTCCCTGACTGAGCCTGGTTTTCCTAAGACTTCATCATAGAAACAGCTGAGATTGCAGGCTGGATACGCCCAGAAGTGGGGTTTAGAGAAGACAGACTGCCACTTATCTGCTGAGGGTCTCTATTTTCCCCCTCAGCTCTAGTCACTTCCCGTAGCATTCTTCCAGGAGGGGATCAAAGCAAACAGTAAAACTTAAAGTGTCTGACACTGAAACTGAGTCCAAGCAGGTGGAGGAAGAAGAGCTGGCTGCCTGCTGTCTCCCCAGTGCTCATTAAACAAGCTGGCCCCTCTGCATTTTAGGAAGTTACTACTTTGTACCTGTTTGTAATTCCAGCAGTGTGGTCTGATGGCAGAGTGCCCTGAACAAGAAATCAGTATCCCTGCCAATATTCATTATAACCCCAGCTACATGTGGTCCTCATGCTGATGGGGGACAGGGCACAGAGCTGCTGACCTTCCACTCTCATGAGAGGATGGCACCATTGAAGTGGCAATGGGACAAGCCCCCAGATTACCTGAAGATGTCTCACTGATATAACTCCAGGTCCAATCATGCCACTTTCTTTCCACATGTGGTTACAGAGATGCAGTAAGCCCAACTATATGATGTTGATTAACACAGGGGAGTCCTTCCTCATCTTTGAAAGCCCTTCACTATTTCTGGTTGTTCTCTAAAGGTCCTGCACAAAGCCCCAAGAGCTCACTGGTATGTTCCCTGCTAGTTCCATCAACTGTGAACTTCCCATTCCTTTCAGAATGTACCCTGTCTTGAGCGTGACCTTTAACTACAGTAGGGGTCTTGCACACCATCCAAACCACATATGAAATATGGAGTGCCTTGCAGAAGCTGCTTCTTTCCCTTAATCCCACCTTTTGCTGTTCAGATTACTTTTGAAGACTGCAAGTTCAGAAACTGCAGAAGACTAATGATATAGCCCATGGCTGGAAAAATGCCTTCTGCAACTTCAGTTAACCTAGGGTTTTATTGACAGTTCACTTTGTTTTACCAGCAACAAGAGCACATAGCATAATGTTTGTCCATTATGCTATATAATGTTACGTCCATCATGACATAGCTTTCCTGAAGTAAGCAATTGGAAGAATGTCAGTTTGTATTGCAAATTATTTCACTTTTATGAGAGTAAAGCAGTGGCTGGGAAAAAAAAAAAAAAAAAAAAAAAAAAAAAAAGAGTGAGATCTGCTCTAATAGCAGCTAAGATTATAAGATTATACAATAACTGTTATTTCTGACTTGTGAAATATCTGTAGATAAATCTTGATTCTTAATGTACTAAATGAAAAGGGCACTGCACTGCAAGGTCAGGTTGGAATAAGACATAATACTTCAGTTGTGTATCTTTTCACACAAATAAATCCCAGATGTATGTTTTACCCTCAATTAAGTATCTCTGGCAAGGGATGAATTACTGTTTTTCTCCATCTTTGACTCTAAACACAGATGTCACTCATTAGACAAAGAAGTACACCAAGTAAAGCTATACAGTCTCTGGACTATGTGCTATCCAGAACTGTATGTAAACCCACATGGAAAAAATACATATAATGTGTATACAAAAAGAATCCATACCACTTCAACTATTTAATTTTCTCAAAGGCTATGTTCTGTGTTTTTACATGCACAATGCAGGCATCACAAGGCTTTTTCTGTGCTATTCATGACAACTGCGTAACAGTCATCTTCTCGGAATTCATTGAAACTCTGTAATAAAACTGTCAAAAGAATAGAAACCCACCTAACATATAAGAAACTGGCCACAGTGAGGAATAAACCCTCACTGATCTTCCACAGCTCTACTTTAAATTACTCAATGAAAAACAAACTGTCTCAATACTGCATTTCTTAAGTTAAACTATGTGTGACAGCACAGATGTGACTTGGATCCTGTAGCACTGAGGATATTGATTTAATGTCATTGATAACAAAGAACTTAATATACAAGTAGGCTTTTACACTAAAAGAATAAGTCACTTGAATGTTTATAAAAGCCTATGAAAGGACAGTTTATGCAGTTTTTAGTAGTATGGAGAGAGAAAGTGCCAGTATGTCTAGTAATGCAGGGTCTGTTTGTCAGATCTTCTCCCTAATTTCAGTTCTTTCTATCCATTCTTCTGCATGGAGAGGGCTACGTGTTGTAGCTTCAAAAAGAATTACATTAAATGAAGCAAAGGGCAGGCCACTGGCAAGCAATAGCCAGGAACACAACCCATGTTACTGAAAAACACAGTACAAGCTCCATGTCTCTATTTAGACCCCCAGCAGAAATAGAGCGGTTCAGCATCCCTTATTCTAACCACTGTTTTTTGGTAAATTAGTAAGACTTAATGCAAGCCACAGAAACTCCTTCTATGTGTTGAGGGTATGTAGAGTGTGATGGGGATACGGTACTTAAACTGCTGGGAACTAGGGACAAGGCCATGGTTAGTGGGGGGAGAGGCCAAAAAAGGGGGGTGAGGGGCTAAAAGGACTGCTGGAAACCTTCAGAAAAACCTAGTTGCAGGAAATGTCATGAACAGAATTGCAGAAGAAAAACAGCCAGCCAGCTGCTGCTGGGGAGTTCTGCCAAGGAAGAGAAGCCAAGCAGAGGGTGGGGTGAACCTTTGTGAGATTAGTTTGTTTCTCCTCTCCTCCCCTGAATTTAAAAAGCAAACAAATACTTAGTGGCCACCAAGGGAAGAGGGTATGCACTTTCTAATTAAATATATGTTTTTCTCAAATGTGAGGAAGGAGATTTCTTTGGGCCAGATCTGCCATTGGTCTAAACTCAGTAGCTCCAAGCCCAAAGGTTAATGTTGGACTTTCTCTTATTCAAAGCACTTGATAATTTAGTTAAGATAATTATTAAATAAATAAATAAATAAATATTAAGATAATCAATAGACTAGATAATTAAGTTAAATTTGGTGTTAATTTGACTCTGTTTACAAAATACATAATTTTGTTTAATTCAGAGATTTTGAAGCCTTGTCCTCTGAACATCCAAACACAGTGGATTATTTTGAAAGTGTTGAGAAAGGGCTCTACTGCAAACCACCACTTGTCAGTACACTTCTGTCTTTTGTGCAGTTCACAGCCCCACTAAAAGATTCTTAAAGGTCTGGGAATGAACCTTGATTCTCATTTATGGAATAAGTTAGAGACTAGTCTTATTAATTTAACGATTTCATCTCCACACTGTGACATCCTAAATGTTTGCATGACCTATCCAGGACCACATGACCACTGACTTTTCCTTCTAAGATAATCTACTTCTCTTACTTAAAAAATAAAAACTTTAAGATACTTTCATCTACTCAGCTCCCTGAAAAAAAATACAGAAGAAAAGAGAAAGAAAGACTAACTACCTATTTCTATATTGGCTGTGTTGTTCCAAGCTGTGAGAAGACTGCATTGCAAAGGACCTGGGACCAGGTCACCCAACCATTCTAATTTAGAGTCTGTTTGACTGATTCACCCTAAGATATAACTAGCATGTGTAATGAAAAAACTATTACAAATTATACGAAAATGAATTTATCTTATCCACAAGGAATTATACAGTGTTGTGCATAAAAGCCAGACCTTCACCTGATGTAAATCAACAGTTCCATTGTGGTCAACAGTGCTATGCCAGCACACACTTACTGAAGTGATGCAGTGAAATATGTAGGCTCCCAGGGTCAACATGAAAACCCTTAGAGCATATTTCTTAATGGAACAAACATACAGGTGTGGTGCTCTGTTTTTGTTTTAAAAAGCATAGTAATACAAAGAGTGGAGGACTTTAATATAATATAAAGGAAATAGACAGTGAAATATCAAGTCCTATAAAGGCATGTAAAATCTTAGCAGGTTGGCATATGTAATTGAATATGGATTGCTTTTTAATCTTCCTTCACCTGAGGTTAAAAAGAGTCAACATATCAATTTTCTGCAAAAATATTTTTAATCTAATACTACAATAGCTTTCCCTAGCTTTCAGAGCACCCTATTCAACAGCTGCTTTATCAGGCAAGCAATGTGAGAAGAACAAAACAAAACATTAAAAACAAACAAACAAACAAACAAACAAACAAACAAACTATGAGCAACAGACTGAAAAATATCTTGGCAGTTCTATTAGATCATAGTTTTATAAAGAGGGAAAGAAAATGAGGAGGGAATGGATGAGGAAATTGTCCTTGGTACTTCTTTTCTCAATTACTATGCACAGCAAAACAAACAAATAATAATAAATAAATAAATTACTTCTGAGTGTGTACAGCATCAAAAGATCCCATCTTTCTTATGGCACTGAGCAAGGGGCTTCATGGAGAAGCTGCCAAGACAACATCTGAGCACTTGCAGATCTCAGTGCGGCTGTCAGGCACTGTGCATCTGCAAAATAGTTGCTTGTGGTATATAATCATTATAGCACATATATACATATGTGGTATATAATCATATATAGCACATATATAATAATCATTACAGCACATACAAAAGCTGGGGCAATGATTGCTAAATGTATGCTAGGTGCAATGCCTTGACAGTGTTAAAAAGGTAATCGCTCTCCTCTTTGTTTTTGGGTGCTAAATAGAATAAAAGTCAGGTTTTCCCAAGAAGTCTCAAGGAAAGCTGCTGAACTGTTGAGCAATTTTGGCAATGGAAACTGACTGCAACCTTTGAGTTAAGATTACAGTCTCTCTAAACAACACATACATAGTTCCCAAATGGTCTTTCTATAATTTCACGCCTAAAAAATTCCCACCCTAACATAGAAGATATATTTATGTAGATCCCTCAGGTAGTTGACAGATTATGGCATCAGTGGGTCAGTAGTGAGGTCCGAACTCAGGAGCTTCTGAGCAAAAAGTACCATGATCAGCTTCACCAAGCCATGGATCCTCTATGGACAATGCTTGTATACACTCCTCAATTTCAAAGATCTCAAATATGCAACAATATCTTTCTTTCCTTTTCATTTCTTGTTGGTCCGGGTGCACAGGGGCACTATGATTGCTTTGTATGTATTTGTTAACACTGGGCAGAGACAAGCAGTTGCATGGTAAATTCTTTCAGCTTGGAAGCCAAAACTATTTAAGACACAGTACTGCAGTGTAAAAGCATGCCAAACTCCCATTGACTGCAATCTGGATTAATAATACTCACAATATTGTTGTAAATCATGGTAATAAATGGAAAGCACAGAAAGGCTGAAAAATAGCCATGGAAAGGAGAAGGCTCATTTTCATTAGAGATGCATAGAGTTGCACAAATAGAAACTGCAGGATAAGGACCTTTGAAATTCAATTTGGGCAGCAACCAAGTTACATCAGTAAATATTTGATGTTTAAAATTTTAAAATGCCAGTCAGTGAGAAATGGGGCCTAGCAGGGCAGCCTTTCCTTACATGAGTACCAGTAAACAGAGGATTGAACTGATGTTCTAAAGCAGCTTTTATGCTTAAGTGAAAAAATGATTTCTCATGCCCCTTACAGCATTGTTCTGTTCCAAAGAACTACAAAGTGAAAATATGAATGTTCTTGTTCTAGAAATAGTATCATTTGATTAATTACTAATTTAGCAGTCAGCTGGTTTTGATATGTCTTTACAGTTAAACAGTTATATCCATGTGTGAGTACAAAATTTATCCATACACAGCCCTCTAAACCAGCATGTTGTTTAGATATCTAAAGATGGACAAAGGACTGCAAAGCTAAATCACTGATACTAAACACTTGGGACATGTTTTTCTCACTTCTTTAAGTTTTAGCACGTCAATTTAAATGAGAGCAAGGGAGAACCAGTCTCTTTCCCGTTATTGATAGAATTGTTTATGCAGAGCCACTGCCACCAAACTCTTCAGGACACTGCACATAGCCTCCACCTGGCTCAGGGCATAACCTCCAACTGGGTATTACCTCTCCAGAATTAATGGATGAGATCTGGCTCCAAACAGGTCTAATTTGAATCAGGTAATTTAAAATGCAAGTTATTTCACTCAGGGTGCCCATGTTGAAGCAGTTACTTATTGCTCAAAAGACCTTATTCTGTTTTCATGCAGTGTTGCTAGGGTACTCTGGCAGCAGCAGTAGCAGGATGTGTGGGCACAGCCCTGCAGAGCACATTTCTGCTCTTCCCTTCTCTCCCCTCCAGCACACACTCAGAGCAGCCAGAACTTCATACTTCAGAGAAAAATAAAACCTTTCTGATTGTCAGGGACAGAGTAAAATAGTTTATCACACTGGCAAGTAAATAAATAAAAAGAAATATATCCCTCTTTTTATTTTTAGACCTACCTGAAGTGGAGTTTGCTGAGAGGTCGTGAACACAGAATCCTAAAGGGCTGTTATCCGCTAACCACTATCCCCATCTATATCATTTATGCTCTGAACTGTATTAATGTCTGTATTAGATGGGTCAAGATGAAAATAATATATCAGGACAGATAAAAGAATAACAATAAAAAAGCTAACAATACAAAACTACCCCAAACCTGGGCATTTGGCCTGGTTCTTCCAAGTAATTTTGTAAAACACCACTTCAAATAGTACAAAGCGAGACTGATTGTTAGTGCAACTTTTTGCCATGGTCATTCATCTGATCCAAGATTATGTTGCTTTTGCTGTTCCTGCATACTTATGCCCCTTAAGAAAAAAAAAAAAAAAAAGTTTTTGTTTTTGTTTTTGTTTGTTTGTTTTTTAATGTGGATAAATGCAAATACTTACAAAGATGCCTGTGCAACCCATCCACCAGTCCTGCAAAATTCCAGTGATATAAGGTGCGAGAACCTTACTGGCCCTTTTTGGACAGATGAATGAACTATCATTTCAGTTTTCCCCCACCCAGCTTACAATCAACATACTAAAGGAGAGTTTGTGGTCATGCTGATACAAATCCATGGTAACTTTCCAAAATTGCTTAATGAAATGGACAACAGTGTCTTTTGGTATTTTTTGTTTGTTTCTTTCTTTTTGCTATGCCTCTTCCTGCTACTATGCATTATTACATTAAAAATGCATTTCTTTTATAAAATGAGAAGCAGATGTCCTGTTCCATATACCCTTTTTTAGCTCCCTCTGATTTTCTTAACTCATGTGAAAGTACTGCTGAAGGAAAACAACTGGTTTGATTCATAATAAAAAGGCTATTAAAAATGGACATCTTTTCTAATCCAACAGAACCACAGTGAAAGAGGTAAACAATTGATTTTTCCCCCCATTCACCTATAATATTTTGACATAGGCAGAAATATTTCCCTTTGCTATACAACTATCCAGGCCTATTGCAGAGCTCTGTAACAGGAAGCAATGTCTAGGCAATGACAAGAGCTGTGACAGGGACCAGAAGGCAGGCACAAAGTGTAATCCTTTAAAGGGATGCACAGAGTAGAATCAATTTTAATACTTTTCCTATTAGGTAATATTTCCACAATTCTTAGCTTCCAAATCATTGCTTAGGCTTTTCCTCCTTATGGCTTATTTTTTTTTCTTTTTCTTTTTTTTTTTTTTTAAGAGAAACATTTGCATCTGATGAGAAACATTCAAGACACACAATTTAACATTTAAGCTGCAGCTGTGATTCACAATCCCTAAGTAACTTCAGCAGAGAGAATTTAAACCAGAAACAAGAAACTGGGAGAACTCAGCACGAGCTGGATAGGTGCTGGGCATGCTGCCCACTGCGGGGCATTGCCTGTGGGAGGGAAGCAGGACGGAGAGACGGGCAGTGCCTGCCTGCGTTTGCTCCAAGGTCTGCAGAACAGTTACAGTCACTTGTATCCCAAAACAGACACGCTTGGATTGCTGATAAGTAGATTTCACAAAGCTCAGCTGAAACTGAAAACCCTTGAAACAGAGGTTCAGTCCCTACAAATAACATGCACCAGCACCAGCAAGAAGTTGCCCTGAATTCAGAAACAACACAAAACTACAAAACCCAACAGCAAGTCCCACTGGGATTTTTTTTTTTTTTTTTGTTTAGGTTTTGCATACTTCTTTGCCAATACACAAATGAGGGCTGGATTAGCAAACATCTGTTGCTCACAAGACAGAAAGTATCAATTATAAGATGAATCAATCAATATTTAGTCATATTTATTATGGAAGAGGCTTTAGACTCTATTAACACATTTTTTTCACACAATGAGCCACAGTAGTTAGCCCAAAACTACCAGATTTCTAAGTGAAGAATCAATATATATTGCCTTTTCTAAGTACACGGAAAGAAAAAGCACAAATATGCCCTGCACAAAGTCTGTGTCCTTATTTTGAAGAGCACAAGGACTCTGACAGCTTAGAGCAGTGATCATTAAAATTTCATGTACTCTGCATGGTAATAACAGGAACAATAGACTGTTTATGGAATTATTGGGAATATTGCATTTATCTTTCTTTGTGAAGACTTCAGTGCCTTGTACTCCACTTGCAAGGACAAACTTAGCTACTGGGAATGGATAGCTTTGGCAGCCTGTGACTGCAAGAGATCTGATACAGCCAAATGCTGCACATGAAGCAGGACTTGGTAGTGTTAGGTGATGGGTAGAATTGATGATCTGATGGGTCTTTTCCAATCTAAATGATTCTGTGCTTCTTTGGCAAGGGGGCAAGGGCTGCTGGTCCCAGGAAAGGCTCCCTGAGTCTCCCTGGGGATCCCAGCTAAGCTAGTGAGGTTTTGCCCAGGGCACCAGCTGAAGCACCGTCCCATCTCCCATATACACACCTGCATAAGCAAGGGCTTTGTAGCCCTTGGCAAGGTAGAACAGAAATGAGAGCAATTCAACAGGAGTTAAGTGAGCACCGAAGGAGCAAGGTCTTCAAGCCACGGACACAAAGCTTTTGGTTTTCTGTGTTTAGCACATACTGGGACTCTGGTTTATGACACAGATACCCTAATATGGAAAAAAAATGTACTCCTGAAGGAAAACGTCAGCTTCTTCAGATGTCTGGAGAAGCTCCTCCATGAGTTTCAGTGAGAATTTGATCAGGTCTTTGTTATGTCCTTTAAAAAAAATAAATAAATAAAAAATGATTGTGTAAGATATTCAATTGGTTCATCATTATGTATTTGTACTGTCATCTTTGCTAACATTTCTGTGCAAAGGCCTAGGTTTTAAAGGGCAGTTTGAAGACATGATTTAATGAAAGCTTTAGGAGGAGTTTTAATAGTTCATGTCAGAAACAGAGTACCAGGCTTAATTGTAAAAATATTTACCACTCAGTATGCCCATTGCTAATTTTTTTTTATAGGATTGGATTTATATGTTAGCATTTTCCATTCTCATTAAAATCCTGGCTATGCGAATGTTGCAAATGAAAAGCAATGCCTCACATTCTTTGTGAATTATATGTGGCAGGCTTTGTTTTATATTGACCCTTTCAGTTCTTATATCCCTTGACTAGCTACTAATCATCATTTATCCTGTCCCTGACTCTGCTAATCTCTGCAGAGCGGGTGAGACAGGCAGTCAATGGAGGCGATGGAGTATAAATAATGACAGAGTACAATAAACATTCCAATTGCAATGCCACATCTCATGACAAAGACTTTCAGAAAGATACAGTGCACAGTCCTTCTACGATAAGGCTGTTGTAACCAGATTGGGAAATATTGCAAAAACTTTATGCTTGCTTAAGCTTCAAGATATTCAGGCCCACTAGGTGAGATAAGGGAATGTTTATTCTGTGTAATCAAAAAATCACTTGGATTCAGGATACTTGGTTTTATTCTCAAATTCTCTTTCCTCATGTGACTCTTCATTGGTTCTTTCCTGATTCAGTGTTTGGTTTCATGTCCATTATCCTACCTATTTAGTCTGTAATATCTCAAAATAAAATACATCTTCTCAATCTTGTTATGCTTTACACAGTGGGAATCCAGATAACATCTGCAAAGACCACTGTAAATGTATGTGTTAACATACAGCCTAATACTGTGTCATTTTCTGATAAGCAGCCCTGGATCATCTGAATATTTCATTAAGTTCCCAGTGAATGCAGGGACTTTCTTCCCCTGACTTCTCTCTCCCCAAACTCCAGGTGGGAGACATAAGCCTGCTACTTTATTTCTTCATTTGTTTCATTTCTAACAAGCATCCAGCCATACAGCCCCAGAGTAAAACTGACCTGGGGAAAAAAAAAAAAAAAAAAAAGAACCCTAAGAAAAATGCAAGGTTTCTATCACATTAAGATGCTAAAGCTCTAAAGCTGCTGTCTTAAGCAACACGATCAATAAATGAGACAAGGAAGTGCAGACATGGAGCAAGATTGCTCTCTTAGATACAACCCAAATCTGTACCATATTGGTTTTAATATTAATCCTCAGACACAGACAAAAATCCTTTTCTGCAATGCTTCTTGAGCTGCAGAGCAATGTAACAAACACTCTTGCAAGGCTCTGTGAAAGACTATTTTTTAGACCGTAGCATCCTACTAAGATATCATACTGTCCTGACTAGGTATTTCTAGGATTAATTTCATGGCTTTCCATTGCTTGCCTTCCTTTCTTTCTTTCTTTCTTTCTTTCTTTCTTTCTTTCTTTCTTTCTTTCTTTCTTTCTTTCTTTCTTTCTATTGTGGAAAAAAAATCTGTCAAGAACATTTACATTTTTCTTCCTCTGATTTGAATCTTTTCTCCCATTCCTGTACATTTGCCAAATATGAGTTGTCTTTTAGTCTGTTGCATGAATGAGAGAATGAAGCACACACAGCTATTAAGTTCAATGTCATTTTTCACTCACAGGAACTGTGAGGGTGCCAGAACTATTTGATTTGTGCATCAGCCACATCCAGTGAATCGAGAACCACTCGAATTAGGCCTGCTCCATTAGCTCTAGCTACAAAGTTGAGTAACATGAGACTAAGCCATTGAACTCATTTTTTTTTTTAATGAGAGAATGGCAGCTAGTGGAGCTTCATGTATGGCTCTAGACATAATGCAGATAGAGCTGCTGATTCAGCAGTGACAGAGCTGTAGCTGGCTGCAGTTTAAATCAGGGCCCCTGGCTCTGCTGATGGCTTCACCACACAAGGACAAGGGCTGGCACAGCCGCAGCCTTCAGGACCGCAGGAATACGAGGGCAACTTCAAGGCTGTGCTGGCAGAACCGCGATAAATGATGCACTCCTGAGGAGCTGGGGCACTCAAGTTTCAGTGATTGATTTCTTTTCAGTTTAACTGGGATTAAATTCTTGAAATAGGGGTACGTTCAACTTTCAGTCTTCAGCCACATTGTGAATGACACCGAGTTTTCCTCTTTTCCCTTAGCTAAAAGTTTACATGAACACCTGATCAGAAGGGTTGTGTGCAGCTGAATCGGTGGGGTGAAGCAAACCCAAAGCGCACTGCTGCAGGCTGAGGAAGAGAAGCAAGCAGCCCATTAAGGTGTTACTGCCTGCTGGCTGATGATTCATCTGGGCACAGTGCAAAGTGCCACATGGTATGGCAATTTATGGCATCTTCTGCCATAATTCAAATGCCTCTAAAATTACTCAGCTCCCAGTTTGCACTGTTTGTCTGGAGCTCAGTTTTTCCATGTGATTCCTGAAATCAGCAATGGGTCCCTCTGGAGACTGAGCTAATGGTTTGAGGAATGTAACTATGGTAATTAGAGCTTGGCAAAGATTTTTGCAAAATCTCCAGGCTCACTTGTTGATTACTTAGCACAACAATTTAAAACAGGAAAAGAATGAGAAATCTCATGTTCCTGCCTCATTAGAAATGCTGCTGCACCCCCTTGCTTTCTCTTTCTTGCACTTCAGTGAAATGTCACCTTTTGGTAACCTGGATTTTTAAGCATCTTAACAAGATGCAGTGGCCAATACTTAATCAATATTCCAGAGTGCCACATTCCGGTAAGCTGCTGAGACACGGCACCCTGCACATCAATCGGCATCCTTTCTTTTCTTCTTTTTTTTTTAAGTAAAATACATTGCATAAATTGGGGAAATGCTTTTAGACCTAACAAAACTATAATCATATGCAAACAGAAATGGCTGACTGCACAATTTAATTTACTCGGATAATTCTATATAGCTTCTGAAACAATTACGAACCAAAAAGCAAATGCCTTCAGCAAACTGCTGCATGACAGAAGCTCTAAAGGGCTCAGAGGTACCCAGTCTGTTCTCACTGAACTTAGGAAAGAAACTCCCAGTAACTGCAGTAGGTACAAGGCACAATATTTCTGTTCTGCTGTGATTAAGAGTTATTAAAAAGAAAGACAGTCCAGCTCTAGGAACACCATGTCTCAGAACATTACAGCAAATATTTCAGTGTCATCTGAGTGCTAGTTAGGGATGCTTTATACCATGGAGCATGGAACTTTCATTTGTTCACTAAACATTATTTTTGGAAACAGTCTTGCTTGTGTTCATGGGAATATATCCAGTGGGGCCACACTTACAATTAAGACATCCCTTTTACACTTTATAAATATTTCAATAAATGGCTGACAGACTTAAAAATAAATGTATTTTTTAATAAATGGATAATGGTTAACATGTCACAAAATACAAATAAACCAGGAGATTCCTTCCAACTATTACTTACAACCTAAGAACTTTTAGTATGCTTGTATACAACAATGACACATGCTACCCACATCTATCCTATGTCCATATTATCTAATGCTCCTTTAGAAATCCTTGAAAAGGGGCTCATTAAAACAATGCAAAGTCTCTCTTTTTTTCTCTCTCTCTTTTAACACAAATTAGATGTTCTTTTGCAAACACTCATGGTAGGTAATTCAAAACCAAGTATTCAATTCAAGTATTTCTAAAGTCAGAAGAGAAGAAAGAGTAAAAAAATCCTTCCCTAGAGAAGTATTTAGAATCTCCTCAGCACAGTAGGTTGGCATCAATGCTGTGACATCTATGCAGTCACTGGAATTCTTGGACTACCCTGCACGCTTTGCCGTAGTTAATGGGAACAAAACATAAACAGCCTCAGAAAACTGTACCATCGGGCTGTAATTTATCTGGTGGGGACCAAGATCACTGCAGGGTATAGCTCAGGTTATGCTGACTAATAAATCATGAGTTTAAAGCACCTGAGTGAAACAGCCTTGAGCCTCAACACAAAGCAAAGGAATATAATTTATATGCCGTCTTAGAGTTTATGGCCAACCTTTCACTAGGGTCTCCTAGTGCTACACAGAATCAAAGGGCAGAAGAGCCTGGGGAAGGGTAGGAAGACGGGATGAGGGAAGGAAAAACACACCTCTTTCTTCCTCTTGGACTCAGACGTGTACAAAAACAAGAATTTATAATCTGTCTAAGCATACTTCATAAGGGAACAAAAGAAAGTACAGGTCTCAAAAGCAGCAAAATCCCATCTGAAACATTATTTACCAACAGGATTATCACTGATGTCTCTTCAAACAGTGCTGCACAACAGTCAGCTACCTCTGGTGTTACTCAGCATGTTAGGTACGTTTTAAGTAAGATGTACCCAGTGCACAGAGAATAGAATAGAATAGAATAGAATAGAATAGAATAGAATAGAATAGAATAGAATAGAATAGAATAGAATAGAATAGAATAGAATAGAATAGAATAGAATAGCTCAGGGACTCTTCTGAGCACTCACAGCATTCACCTTAGGACTTCAGTAATGCAGCCAGGACTCTTATTTCCTTTTTTTACAGTAGTGATTCATTTCTGTTTATTTCCCATCAGCAAAGTATTGATCCAACCAGCCCTTTTTTGGAGTTTTGAACCCACTTCTCCTCTCATTGTTTGCTTTAGCAAACTCCTAGTTGTTACCACATTCACCCTCTGGAGAGCAGGAAAAGCACCAAAACCAAAGGCCATTTCCAATGGCTTAGGTAAGTCAATATGTTTCAGGAACGTGTAATCTTTAATGTTTGCTGTCAGTTAAAAAATAAAATTTTGATCTTTAAGGATGTTCAGCATGACTTCTGAATGCAAGCTTTTGAAATGTAATTTTATCAATGGATTTGTCATAGTCATGCTTAGTTAGTCTTTTTATGTTGCACTGGACCTATAAGGAGCTTCAGGGTGAGCACTGAGAATCAGGATGAATTGTATGCGGTGCCTATCATCTACAGAAGCTGTTTGCTCAGTCAGGGCTTAGTGCTGTATAGAGGGAGTTTCTCCATCAAGATGATCAGCAGCTTTACTGCTCAGCCCTAGACCCAGTCTGAGGCACATTGTCAAGGGACTCTCCTAACAGTAATCAAAGCTTTGTTATGGGTTCACATCACATCTTCCAAGTGTATATTCAGCTCAATCTGCCTTTGAAGTGAGTTTCACCACAGAATTTACGGCTTGATCCCAAGCCCATTTAGGCAGGTTAAGGTCTTTATTTGGATTTAAAGGAGGTTTGGATCATTCTTTCTATTATAAGGCCAGCAAAATTTCTCATTAACACCCTCAGAGACTTCAGATACTGACAGATTTCATTACCTAAAAGTATCTAGTAAGAGCCTTCCAGACTAGAGCCCTCTACAGCACAGAGGTTCAGCCTGCTTTAGGAGAACATTTTACTTTTGTACTTTTTGTTTGTTGTTGTTGTTCCAGGTTGCACTATTTTCTAGCATTTTGTTCTTGATTGACCCAGATACAGGCTGCCCCAAGGCATATAAACATGAGCTGCTCTGTTCAAAATGGAATTTGTGCCAGGAAATATTAAGGATAGGAAAGCATTTGTTGTGTGTGATGGCCCTGTTCACTCCCTAATCTCCTCCATGGGTTTCAGCTGTATTCTCTTCCTACAAATGCAGTCTAATTTGCTGTGAAGAGGAATTTTCAGTCTTGCTGGAGAACACTTCAGCCACCTGCGCTCTGCCTAGGCATTGTACATCACAGAACAGAACCCTAGAGACGGATGCTGTATCACAGAGATATGAGTATCATTCCCATCTGAGTCTCCCCACAAAAGGAAGGGGCGACTCAAGCGATCAAAATTACACGTCCTTTGGTTTGCACCATTGTAAGGATCTTCTTAATTATTTACAGACACTTAGGGAATGCAACATAACTAAATGTCATAAGAACTTTCATGAGAAAACAAAAAGAAAATATGTAGAAGACATCTGAAGGCCAAATACAAACATTCAGGCATACTCAGTAACTATCTGATGCAATATTGAGGGTTATTAGATGTAATCTGTATTGCAGAAACATGTCTTACACTTGAAGAATTGAGGCTATGAAAATACTATTTCTTCCTATATCCACATCCCACTTGTTCTGCTTTTGGCTTCTCTTTCTTCCCAGCCCTCAAGGACTGAAAGCATAACAACAATCACATTATTTTTTAACTTAATAGAAGGAACAGTGAAACTAATTCCAGCCTTGGGCAGTCCAGACAGCAGAAATCTACTCTCATCCTTGACGTACATAAATGAGATTGCAGTTAGATTGCAATCTTACTGTCAACTGCACGCCGAGGAAGTGGTATGCAGGGCTCTTCTCTGTTCTTTTCACTGGGTGCCTAATGATCCCTCTATCTCAGTGGGAACTTGTTAAAATATTGAAAAAAATCTCAAGATAAATTTAAGCATACATAGTAACACGCCCCATGGAATAGAATTAACCTAGATGGCTATATATGTTATGCAAATTGCAGCATATGACTATGTGGTAGATGGATATTATAGGTTACAGCACTCGCTAGACTTGGATTTGTTGTCTTCAGCTGACAAAAAATGACATCCCAAATACCTACTTTTGTCTTTTCCTTCCTAGTAATTAACACAAGCAGCCTTTAATGTATGCTACACCAGGGGACTGCCATCCAACCGCTAATAACGTACACAAGCCAATGAACGTAGCAATCATGAGACTCTGACATGGCAGTCTCCAGCTCCCCAGCATCAATTACTAACACAGTTCCTCTGACACAGGCTATATAAAGTGGTTTGCTGGCATGCTGAGGGCTGAGGCAGGGTTTAAAATATCCTCACAAAACTATCTAACGTGTGCAGATTTCCCACAATTAAAAGTAAAGGTTTTTCTACTTGTTTTGATTGTAGCCTTTACAATATTATTTCTTAAAAAAAAAAAAAAGTGGCTGACTGTATCTTGTTTTGTTGTGTCTTTCAAGAATGCTTTTCTTAGAGGGTCGTTTAAAGCAAAAGAAAATGATTCTTCCCCCCTACTTGTTATGGTGACAAAAATTTCTTTGGGAGAATGCTTCCATTTCAGGCTGAAACAGAGTGTATATTACTCAAACAGAACTATTGGCATTTAATTCTAGCTTCGCATATCTATGCGAAGTGGTGTTTTTTACTATTCCCTAAGCTAAAAGACACAGCACAAAATTGCAAACTAAAATACATTCTCTGGACAATGCTAGTGGTATTTTGACTGTGGTTGGAAATTACGCAAACAAGCACATGAACACAGGAGGGAGAGAATCTCAAAATACATTCTGTTCACAGAACAAATTCACTGCGATTAAATTAGACTTAAGTTTATCTGATAGTAAAAAGGGATCATATCCAAAAAAGAGCCACAGATACGGATGTTGAGTGCACAAACTGTGCTCAAACATGATGATATAAAATTACTTGTTGGGGAAATTTAACTTTCTCAGACACAGACAGAGATAGCAAAGAACAAGAAAATCACATGTATACCTGTCCATTATTTTATTTTATTTTATTTTATTTTATTTGTGATGTGAAATTCTCCATTTCTAAGTTCATTCATTAGACAGAAAACCTAAAGGTTCATGAAGAATTGTTTCTTATTTTTCCTGAAACTTCAGGAAAAATAATTTCTCTTTATGCTTTGTTTGCATGTGGATGGAGTTGTTTAAATTTTTTCTGTCTTTTCCATTTTTGGTGTAACGTGGGACTGGAAAAATAAAAATGTCAGGAAATTTTAATAATTAAAATATGGAAAATTGCACCTTTTCTATACAATCTCCATACCATTTCCCCCACATAAGGGAAAAGAAAAAAAAAAAAAAAAGACTACTTTTTAAAAAAATTAAAAAGATTTTCAAAACAATTCAATTGTTTCTCTCTCAGTCACATTCTCTTGGTTTTCAGCCTATATGTAACAGGGTAAATTATTAAATTCACTCACATTAAATCTCTGCCTAGAAAACGTATACTGGTATCTGGGAGGTTTACACAACTAATTTGTATTCCTCAGGGAACTGACATAGGAAACATTACAGACCAGAGTATGACAGCACTGCTAATGTTTCTGGATGGCATATGTTAAAAATCCTGAAGCTGTGTTTATCACCTACTTTTCCAAGGACATACTTTTATTTTTGCATGTTTTCCCTATTGTTATCTTACTGCTTTTCCCAAGATGCTTTTCTTCCAGTATTGGGAGTTCTTTCACCAATTTTGGTGGCAAAAGGATCAGGCCCACCGAATCTGTGTAAACCTAGATCAATCCTACTGGGGTAATGACTTTAAGAGATATTCATTAGAATAAAGAAAAACTAAGGCTAAGCATTGGGAGTGCGGGGATTGTTGGTTGGAGGTTTTGTTGTTTTTTCTTGTTTGGGGAATTTTATTGTTTTAGAGTATGACAAAGCATGGCCTGAGGCCAACAGTGTCATTTGTTTATCTAAGATTTGTGTTGTAAAGAACTTGTTTTCATTTTACATGAAAAGAAGAAAAGGAAAAACAATTTTATTTTGAGCTTGCTTCTAGTATTTCAAGCTTTAACTCTGAGAACAACTTCAAGGCCAAACTTTAGACACCTAAAATACAGGGTTTCTAAAGAAAATGCTGACAGCCTCTGAACTATAAAAGTTATAGAGAACCCTGTAATAGTAATAATAATATCTTTCATTTATATACAGTGCTTTTTCTCCTAAAACGTCTCATAA
Source organism: Anas platyrhynchos (assembly GCF_047663525.1). Classification (NCBI taxonomy): domain Eukaryota; kingdom Metazoa; phylum Chordata; class Aves; order Anseriformes; family Anatidae; genus Anas; species Anas platyrhynchos. The sequence goes on from NC_092602.1 coordinate 13,384,473, forward strand.
ACCATAAGTCAAACAATCTCATCTGTGGCAGTAAAAAGGACTAAAATAAGAAGTATTGTAAACTTCTGGATTGGAGAAAGCTTCCACTACCGGTTCAGTTGCTGGCTATGATTACCAGTAAAATTAAGTTAAACTAAACAAAGTAATTTTGGCGGCTCACCTGGTCACTAGTGCCTTCCCTCTGAACTGATCTGTGTGACAAGAATGAGAATGAGCACAAAGTAAGAGCAGATGTCCACAGACTCCTGTGATGAAAAAAAGATTTCCCATAGGGCTCTGAGTTCTGCGCAGCCTGTTACAGACTACAGCATACAGGCTGATAGCTCTGAAACTCTAGCTCTTGAGATTTCCCTCCAGAAAGCTCAGGAAGGAACAAGTCACTACTATAAAATATATACAGGATCCTTATCTGGGTAAATAATATTTGGGAAAGAAAAAGAAGACACATTTTTCTAGAAGAAAATAGTTAAGAGTGCAATGGTGTTTCCAGTTTTAGTTAAATCTTTCTGTTGACTTCAACAGAAGAATAAATTTTCTCCTGAAGTTTCTCCAAGAGACCAAGGTTATAATACATAATAATAATAATAATAATAAAGTAACACATATGTGAATCCTATATGAATCATAGAAACTAAGCACATAGCCACTTGGGGAAAATTGAGGCCATTTCTTTGATGCATGCAATTTTCTATCACAGTACATGGCATAAAAGAGGTCTTAGCTAAAGAAATGAAATGATTAAGAAAATAACTTCAGATAGAAATTTGATTATTTATTTATTTATTTATTTATTGCATAACAGTTTCTTCTCCAAAGATCTTACTATCAAGTTGAATAATGAATGTCTGATTTATGATGAGAAATGGACACAAAACAAATAGTAAAATATTTGTGGCATATGGGAGCCAGCAACTATGTGAACTGCCCAAATTGTTTTCATTTAGTTTGGCTTGTTTTTATTGAAAAAATAATACATATACATAAACAGCCAACTCCTGGTCTCTGTGAAGTCTGGTGGAAATTTCACTATTGTCTTTAGCAGGACCAGAACACAGCTTTCTTGATTATTATTTGGAAACTAGTGGTGGGAAGTTGTTGGGATTTGTTTATTTGTTTGTTTTAAATATGTGCATTGGAACAGGAAGACTTCTAAAAATACATCATACATTAACTTCTAATTAATTCCTATCAATGAAGCAGCTCTAATATATACTAAAATCTGTTCCAAGTGTCTATTTGTGTTAAGTCCCAATATGCCAAGCACTGTCTGTCCAGTTTCATCTTTTAAGACCCAAATACCTAAACAGAAAAGATTAAGAACAAAAAAGTTGAAAGATGAACATATCCACTTCACAAATGGGAAAACTGAAGCACTGGAAAATTACAGAACCTCTCTGTTCTTGAGATAATTCATCATACTAATTCTTATTTCATCTAAGTGAAGCAAACACATTTAAATACTCTGTTAAAATTAACAGAAAGTAATGCCAGATCCAAAAATCAATTTTAGATGTCAAACGCTTGGTCAGTTTAAAACTATCCTTTTTACTCTCCTTTTATAATTGAAATCACCGACTGCATAGAACTGTAGTGCCCTAGCATAATGATCGGGGTAGCACAGCAGCCATAGTCCAGGACAGTATAGGGATGGATGGAGTAAATATACGGAAATAATATTCCTATACAAATAGATTCGTCTTCATATTTATCCTTACAGAAAACAGATTTGGCTATTTGGGACTGTAATTATGAATGATAGCAATTTATACATTAATTCGACAATGCTCTGGAAAACAATGTGTAAAACAAATAAAAATAAGTGAACACTGAATAACTTTGACAGATGCTTTTGTTTCTAAGAATTAGAACAAACCAAAGAGACTATTTAAAGTGTTACACTTCATCAGAAAGATACCAAGCATCTGGTTTTCTCTCACAGATACCAGGTTTTGTATCACAGGCAGGCCCCTAGAGCCTGCTTAGAATAAATACACTCACATTTTCTGATGGCTCAGCTTGATCAAACTATATCACAAGGCCTTTTTAAAACTGGAGTGGGCAGATCACAAGAAAGGGATAATAATGAACAGTGGTCCACTGGAAGAAACTCTACCAAAACCAGATCATTTCCAAACCTTTTTTTTTTTTTTTTTTTCCTTATTTTAAATTTAGAAAGCTCAGAAATCTGGGACACTGCTCCAAAACTGCATGGCTTACTCATAGCATATCTGAAGACTGGCCCACTAACTGCGTCTTCTTCAATTTCATGGGAATGACAGTTGCATGAGATTCCCCATAGTGCCTGGTTAGCCATGAACCAGAAATGCCACATGAAAAGCTTTTTTCATAGTATTTACATTCAGTTCCAACACAAATCAAGAAGTGCAGAGTCTTACAGTGCATTTTAAAGCATATAGCATCTTTTTTAATCTCATTAAAACTTAGGTGCTGTTTAGTTCAGAGTCTGAGTAAAAGTTTGCATTGTTTTTCATTTCTATTAATTGTATTCAAGTTACTAGAGTTTTGTTCTTATAGTTATTCCTTTAGGAACTTAAGAACTTGCCTTGTTCCGCAAAACCTTCAAGGTTTTCTTGAACAGCTGTGTTTAAACTTTACCCTTATAATTTAACTTGCTGGCCAAAAGTTCTGTTTGTTTTAAGGTTTTTCTATCCAAATCTTTTTTTGTACCTTTCCTAGCTTATAATAAGACAGTCGTTTGTGTGTTAGCTTTTTTCTGTCTCTCGGTGTTCCAGCTCACTAGGTGATGATGACTTTCTCAAATAAAATACTTTGACATAAAAATACGTATATTGAAGAGAGTATGTCATTAATGTATACCACTAAGCTTTAATAAAAATCAGGATTAAACAGAAATTTAAAGGACAAGTATAAATATATATATATATATATATATATTTACGGCACTGAAGATGAGCCAAGTCTTGCAAAGGCACAAATATCCAGAGCTTCTTCTAGCCATTTTTGTATGTGCAAAGCCAGGCTCAAATGCTACTGAGTAATAAAAGACCTGTGGCAGTGTTCACTGTGCATAGCTGTAGAGAACAACACAAAGTGCAAGGCAAAAGAATATAAGATCCATGTTATCAGCTCAATCTGTGAAAGCTGAATTGTTCTGAATTCAACAGATTTCACAGCAGTTTACACTCACTCAGCACCTTGACCCTAGGGCAATAGATCTGGTAAAATACTGCAGACTGCTCTCAATTGGGGATTTTACCCAGATGCTTCTATCATTTACCAGTCACTAGGGTAGAAATTTGGATAAGGGAATTTATCACTACCAGTAAATAAAGAAGGCAGTGTGGTATGGACACGCTGAGCAGTTTACCTTTTGCCTAGGTTTTTGGATGCAATATGTCAATATAGTTTGAAATAGTCAAAAACAATACAAAATCTCATTGTGAATAAGGCCAGACAGACAATGAGTAACTTACACATATGCACTTCTAACACCCATGAGTATAGGCTTAATGCTATGTGCAAATTCCTTTTATTTTTCTCAGAAGCTATTTTAGATTAGCTAAATGAGGTTTCATGATTAACTATTTTTAAAATGTGGAATATGAAATGAACATGTATTCTTTTCTAAAATGAAAGAGCTCCATTTTTTATATCAATGTAGATCATTTAATCTACTTGAAAGGGCAAATTACAGCTTGATTGTAGGCCAATTATTCTGGTGGAGATCACTTGAATGACTATAAATGTATTCTCTTATTGGAATTATTTTCATATTAACGCTGATGTTGTTTAATTAAAGGATACAAAACATCTCAGACATTTCAGGTCAAAAATTCATTGAAATCACTGTACATGTACACTGTTGCAGTTTTCTGGACTGGGTCTTTCAGACTTTGAGGCTTGAGTCTCACTTCATTTACCCAATAATGAATAGCTCTGTTAATAATCTTGGAGCTACACAGCAAAAAGCACAGGAAAAAATGCACGGGGTCCTCTGGCTGAAGCAATTCAGTAGGACTCAAGTAATTCCTTGATGCACCCATCCGCATGGGCTGTATTGCACCCACACTAAATGGCTCCCAGAAATGACTTAGTAACAGACTTTCTGAGTAGGCTCCCATGTTTGAGTGTATCAATCACTCAGTTGTTATAGATTAGATTGAGGTGAAAACAAAATAACCGTGTAGAGTTTAAATTCTTAACAATAAGCTCTCTCTCAAAAAATGTTGTACCTAAGGAACAGGAATGTAGACCTCATTATCAAGATCTAATTAAGAAGACTGAACCATGCCCTGGGTTATTATAACCCAGTTAGTATAATAACCCACTTTATCTGGCTCCGTAACAGGTTCAGTACAGATTATCTTGAATACTTCAGCTGGTTGTTCTAACCCACTGGGAAGTCTTTCTAATTGTACTGCCTTACATTCATGTAAAATCATAGATTCATAGAATCATATAAGTTGGAAAAGACCTTCAAGACCACCAAGTCCAACCATCAACCTGACCTACTGAGTCCCATCACTAAACTATGTCCTTCAGGGATGTGGGCTCCACCACTGCCCTGGGCAGCTTGTTCCAATGTTTGACCACCCTCTCTGTGAAGAAAGACTACTTACATAAAGGCCCTTTCAAGATTCTATAAACCATACAACGTACAGGTAAAAGAAATTGCTTGAGCCTGTGTCTCAGAAGTTGTTCTAAGTTTCTGAATATCACAAAAATACCAATGCCCTTCACCATCACAAGGCACATTAGACAGTCTAACACAGAATATCGATTTTGTGTATTTCAAAGTGATGTGCAAATGCTGATTAAAAAAAAAAATCTGCTGTCAGCATACAAATTCAGTATATTTGACTAAAAGATGTACAATTGTTAATTTGAAATAAGACTGAAATTCTGTTTGGGGGTAAAATTTGAATTCTTGATACCTGTTAAAGGTACTGCTGTTTTCGTTCACTTTTTTTTTTTTTTAGAACTACATTTTGTTTCTGAGTGATATAGCTGAGTAAATTTCCAATTGATGAAGAGCAGTTTCTTTTATTGTGCACTCCTAAGGGTTTTCTTAAAAGATTCCATCATCCTCACACAGAAAAACATGAGTTTATGCTTTTACAGTTCTGTCAGGATGCTGTGCATGGGCACCCTCCAGAAGCCTTCAGGAAGACAAATGGACACAGCAGGCTGTCTGTGTCAGCCCTTTTGCTGAAGCCAAAAACAGGAGGCTGATCCAGAAAGAAATACTGTCATTAGGGAGAAAGAAGGGTCTTGTGTCATAGATAAAAGTGATAGGATGTTGGAGCAATACACCCCAAACCCTGTTAAACTCGAGTTCCTCTGTGCCTTTGGGCAGCCTATAACAGACTGGAGAAATCAGTGACAGCTTTTAGCCTTCAGATGGCTACGCTACTATTAAGCTTTTGTGCTGGGCCTGCTCCCCTACCTGGCAACTGTCAGGGTTTTTCCATGATTTTGCAGCATTAGGTCTCTTACAATGCAGCATAAATACCCTGTTTTCCTAGTTTCTGAGCAACATCTGCAGGTGCAGCAACCTTCCCCCAGCAGCCCCACCAGGGGCACTCAGGGAGCAGCAGAGCTGCGGCCTGCTCGGGCTCACAGCGGGTGGCCCCGGCCATGCCAAGGCCAGGCCCGAGGCCCTCCCGCCTCTCTGCCTGCCTCCTTGCACCAGGGCTGCTGCAAAAATGAAAATGTTTACTGTGTTAAAAATAACACTTTTGGCATTAAAAAAATATATAAATAAAGTTGTGTTTTTTGGTTTTTGTTTTTGTTTTTGTTTTTTTTTATCTCTTCATTCTTCACATTTTGAGTCATGTCTCAATAAAGAAGGCCTTACTGCGGTTCCAATGATAGAAATCCTCAGAGTTTATGCCAATACTTTTATTTGTCATATTTATTGGAGTTGACATTCTTCTGGACTCTGTTAACACTCTGACTTATGATCTTAATTGGTTTTCATTTGTTTTGCAGTTTAAAATAAATTAAGACCAGGGTGTGGGGGATTTATTCCCCTCTCATGATCTTTATTTTCTAATATTGTGCAATGTGAATTCAACATACTAGTTAGTACTGTGTTATGCCACCTCATTGGAAAAGGCCTTACCTAGCTATTTAAAAGATCCTCTTCAATTCAGAACTATAAAAAAAAATACATAAAAATAGAAATCTTATCTTTTTATATTCATGCTAGGGATGAAGTGCTGAAGCAAGAAGACTAACAGTAATTTAGAATCTTTGCCTGAGATGAAATCGATACACAAGGGACTTCCAAAACCCAGCCTTAGGATGGGTCGTATCTATTCACAAAACAAGCAACAACAGAGAAACAACTGAGCAAGCTAAGGTTCAGAAGATCTTGGAAGGTCTTAAAGAAAAGAAAAGTGAAGGGGGGAAAAAAAAAAAGAAAGAAAAAAAAAGAAAAAAAAAAGCACAATACAATAAATTATGCACTCAAACAGCATTGTGTTTAGGTATGAAATCTGTTCATTGACCAGCGAGATGCTTGGAATTTTAGGAGACAGGGCTCACTGAAAGAGCTCTGATGACTCTTAGGAAATTTAAGGCTTACAAAACAAAAAAGCCGAAAGAAGATGATAATTTAAAAAGGTTAGTTTGGTCATCTCCTTTATGCAGATAAATAAGACTGATGATACTCCAGAGAGAATACCAAATACCCCCTAGATTAAATGAACAAATACTAACAACAAAAACTGTTAGGAAATAGTGATGATGACTGCTTCTGTGTTAGCAACACCACAGGCCAGGTGCTCATTTCTCCTACATATGAATTAAAGTCTCAAAGAGGGAGCTAAATCAAAGTTGAAAACTTAGGGTGATTGCCTGTGAAATAACAGTTGAGATGATTAATTTCTGATGAGAGTATTGATGAAAAGGCAATGCTCTTTAAAAATAATATTATCTTATGCCATTGAAGAAAAGTTGGCTATTAATTGAAGTGTTCATAAGAAGAGACACAAAGCAATCCTGCTGGAGGAATAGCAGGGTGCTTCAGGGGTAGATGATGCAAACAGAAAAGGAAAAAGCCCCAGAATATTCTCAGTAACTATTCATTGCTCTTCTTTTAAATAATATTTCACAAAGCTTTATGAATCCATTTCCATTAATCTACAGAGAATTTGACAAAAAACAACCCCAGGATAATACTTTAAAAGAAACTGGATTTATCCCTAGGACGAAATAGGACCACTATATTTTTTTTACACAAGATTTCTCACCAGGTATTAATTTCTGTTCTGCTGAGGATATGTTCCACACACCTGATCAAGTGGGTTACCTTCTATAAAAGCCTTTAGTTTAATGCCTAGTACACCTTATACAGTGACAAGTTTCTCCCCAGCTTTCACCCTGCCTGGTTTTCCCCATCTGCCAGCTCTGCTACAGCCAGTTCTGTATGTAAAGTCCTAAATTATTTCACTCCTCAATTCAAATACTCACCTAATCTTCACCCTTTTCTTTATACATTTGGTAAACAGCAATTCTAAGCCTTCATTTTGGTGCCTTAAAACACCTGTGTTTGTCGGTTCTGGGATAACATATTAAATATCCCATTTGCCTATAAAGAAAGGGATACATACAAATTCCAGACCGTTTAAGAGGGTACAGGAAGGTGAACACATTTGACGCTGCTGACACCTGCAAACCCCAGACAGAAATATGAGCTCTGATCAGTGGAAATGTATTCAAGTACTGACCTCCACATACATTTCTCTTTATTATGCATCTTTTCACAAAGTTTTGGCCTTGTACAGTTGCTGTACCTTACTGGGTTTTATTTTCAATTCTATTATTCCTTTAGTCCTATCCATCTTGTAATTTTATACATATGACATTGAATAGGTTGATCCATCTGGTACTTAATCAACCTAGTCCTGTCTTGACAGCAGGGATTGATAACAACATTGCCTGTTTCTCCTGAACTATCTTGCCTGCTTAAATGTTCCTGAAGAATTCTTCCACAATGGAATTGCTTCTTCATCCCTCTGACTGCACAATGTTCTGCTATGCCCAATGAAGAATATAAGACAAGCTCAGTGCATTTAATTTTCATTCCAAGTATGGAATGTCATCTTGTAAGCATGAAGTCAGGTGTTAAATTTACATCAGACAAAAGAGAGGCCTAGTATTGTTCTGGGCAAACATTCTAGTAAGACTAACAGTTCAAATCATAAACTTGGTGTATTTCCTACATAGAGTTATGAACAGACTTCTATTTTATCTTCTCATCCTTTACCTTAGGAGAAAACTCATAAAATGTTTGTTTGTTTCAATATAACTTTCAGTTGAATCTATCATAGTTCCCAGGAAAAAAAAAAAAAAAAAAAAAAAGGAAAAAAAAAAAAAGATCCAAAATGTCAGGAACTTACAAACAATACTCCAAGGCAAACTAAAAAGACAACTATTAAATTTCATCTTTATAAAATTGGGTATCACAATACAAAATACATCCTGAAAACTTCATCCTTCAGGGTTGTGTTTTCATATATAGTTTCTATAGGCAGTATGCACTAACTGGTTTCTAACTACGGAACAAGAATCTGAAAATCTCCAGAGTCTCCAGAAGACCAGTAGTTTTCCAGGATGTAGCTTGGGCAATGAGTAGAGCACTGCAAAGAGCTGAGCAGTCTGGCTACAGTGCCTCTGTGCTGCTTTGCCAACCCTGGTCCTGCCACTCTGACTTGGGCAGAGAAGACTTCCCTCTCCTCCCGCACCAGGAACCACAGGACAATGCTGCACCGCCTGGCTCCGAAATTCTCCCCATCAGCTCATGAATGCCATTACTGTTAGTAAAGAGAGGGGGGCAGTAACAAAGATTTTGAAGCCTGTTATAGCAGCAGAGCTGCAAGTTCACTACTCCTCTTTGCTAAAGTAAAAATAATATATATAAATTTTAAAAGCTCCTTTTAAAAATAATATTTCCTTTAAGTTGGGCAACCTAATCTCAGTTCAGTCTCAATAAGGAGAAACATCGCTCTGTGAGATTTCTTGAAATTGGTTCATGAGGTACTTCACCCCCTAGTTTTTAGGGCATGGGGAACAGTGCAACAAACACAACTTCATTCATGCTGAAAAGGTTTTGCCAACACACTGACATCAGAAAAACTTCCATGGTAGATAGGGGTGTCATCTGTACATGTAAAAAGTGCTCAGTCAAGCAAAGCCAGGTCCCTGAATGACATAAATTGTTGTTGCGTTGACACAAGCAGGCTTGCCTGCCACACATTATTATTTGGGGTGAAAAGCAAAACACAGCCTAAACATTTCTGAGAATCGAGTGTAGTTTTTTTCTGTGATCTGGAATTTATTGGAAATGATGATTCAGCTAATTTCACACTTCAGTCGCAGCTGGACTTTGACCAGGATCACTAACAGTTTTGGATAATTGTTAAGGAAGTATTAAAATACATTCCAATTTCATAAAGATTTCATCAGTCCATGCGAACTAGTGCCACACATTCATTTTGCTGACTTGCTATACAGTTTGTACTGTAAATTGTGGTCTCAAAGTCAAGTAAGTATGAAGGGAACACACTTTTCTACCCTCTAATAACCCTCCTTTCTAACACTAAGTTACCTTTCCTCGCAGTAACTCATAGTAACAGAACTAGTTACCTGGACCATGGCATTCCTGACTAAACCAGCCTCAGACATTTCCCCAGCTCACTCTTTCCAAAGGAATGAATGGAAGCAGAAACCTTATGTTATCTGGGGTATATGGTCCCAATTCTCTGCCTTCCACCAGAGAGTTTTGCTGTACTTGTTAGCATGGGCCAAATTCTGAGCAGCCAGGCTAATATAAAACATTTCTGAAAATCTTACTCTACATGCCATCGTTTACTCCTGAACAAAACAGATGGAGCATCTGCACCCATGAGGGTGGTATATTTTACATCTATTCTTCATAGATGTAGATGACTCCTCCAGACAACAGACAGTAATGAATTGTGTATAGTGGGTTTTCTGTCCTTGTTTATCATTATGTCCACATCTGGCAGCATGGAAAATAGAAGTTACAAACAGCTAAGTTGTTAGTACACTGAGAAAAAAAACTCATGAAAGATAAAATATATCATAGTGGTGCAAAGGATTTTATGGAAACACTCCCAGTGGCATATATGCATTTCTGACATAGCAAATTACTTCAGCATGGCCAACCAACTCATTTGTCTAAAGGGTTCCAAAGAAATACCCTTAAATTCTTTAGGATTTGTAATGACGGTACCTATCTAAAATAAAACAATGGCAGCAAGAAACAACAACAAAAAATCAGCATCTTAGTGCATGGCGAGATGTAAAGAAGCAAATACACTTTGTAGATGACAGGCTACTGCTTTTCTGAGTGACTTCTTGCCTTTTCATTTGAAATGTATTTGCTGTTGTGTTTTAAACAGCAGGTGCACATGTAATTGAAAGTGGCTGGTTGTGTCAAACAAGAGAAGCATTTCATGAGAAACCTTAAAGAGCTAACCTGTACCCTACTTGGGAGAGCTGAATTCACTGATCTGCAAGAGAAAAGTCCCAGGCTGACTACAAAACAAGGCGCCCATTTGGCCTTTCTCCACCACTCTTGATGAAATCATGCTATCCAGGGGCCAGTATAGTTCCACAGATGTGCTCTGCCTTATAAACAAATGAATGAGGTGCCTTGGGAACAGGCACTTTAATGTACAAAACAGATTGCATTCTGTTCTGCCACAAGCAAATAGATGACTGACTGAACAACTGACATCTTTATTTGCAAATATTTCTAATTCTTTCCTTGCATCAGGTCCCTGACACCTTCATCTCAAAACTAGTTTCTGCAGTTCCTGGAGCTTAGTCCCACAGCCTCTGTGACAGCATATTTTGGGGGATGCGGACAGGCCTTTCTCACTTAAATAACTCTTCTCACCTAAATGGAAACCAGGAGTGGTATTCTGTGAATTCTTGCCATGGCTAGTTAGATGTAAGGGGTTTGGCCTGAAGTAAGAAGGAAGATGATTAATGTCCTCCCATCTGTTGGTGAACCAGACTGGTGTGGATAGATCTGTATGTTACATAAAACTGCCAATTCTTTGGTACATGGATTTAAATAAATGAATGAATTAATTAAAAAGTTATAAGATAAAAGATTGATTAGAGCAGAGCCAGTGACAATTTTACAAAAAGGATGAAGTGCATGCCTGAGTGTTAGACATTAAAGTTACTGTCAGTCAGTGTGCGTCCTTTTGCAAAATCCTGAAGTCACGCTGCTTAGGTCTTCTTTCTCAAAGAAAGTTGAGAAGTCTCTCTGATTGCAAGGACTGGAAAAGGCAAAACTTGGATAGATTGAAAACAGGCTGAGAAGAGTACCCTTTATTGTTTTTCCTTCAGACGTGATGACAAACAAGAAAGCAATAGATGTTTTAGTGTCCATTTGGAAAGTTAAAGAATTCATACACCCTAAGAGACTAAATAAGAATGGCAGTACTTATAGCTAATTATTCCATGCCATAATCCAGGCTGCATGCCTGTTTGTTTTTGTTTTTGTTTTTTTTCCAGCTTTGTATTTAAGTATTCCCCTCCCCTGTCCTCCCTAAACTAATTTTAAAAACTTACAATTTTTGTTGCCATGTGCCATATTCAGCCAAGATCCTCCTGAGACCTAGCATCCTGGAAACATCCTGCAATGTCTCAACTATTGGAAATTTTAAAATCCTTTGTATGTTTGAGATGATCTCTCATTATTGTTCAAACAGATGAGAAAAGAAAAGAAAAGAAAAGAAAAGAAAAGAAAAGAAAAGAAAAGAAAAGAAAAGAAAAGAAAAGAAAAGAAAAGAAAAGAAAAGAAAAGAAAAGAAAAGAAAAGAAAAGAAAAGAAAAGAAAAGAAAAGAAAAGAAAAAGAAAGGAAAAAAGAACAATAAGGAATGGGTGATTATTTAAAAATCAGTAATTATCCCAGAACATTTTTCTTCCAGATGTTTTAGCCCAATCTGATTGCAGTTCCAATACACCATCTAAGATTGTATCACTCTAGCCACAGTGGGTGGTCCAGGAAGCCTATTAAAAGGGAGGATTATATTACAGTGAAAAGTGTTTTGTTTTATAGGCTCACCCCAATCAACCTAGGTTTTTGACAAACTAACTGGAAAGACCTAATACTCTTGCAACTCTTTCACTGCCAAAATCCATATCAGGTCATGACAACAGGAAAAAAAAAAATCTTCAACCAACCTGCTTTAGGTTACTATAAATTTGGTGAAATAAATATTCCCATTAGAATGGTAATGTGTCCATGTAAGGTACAGCACCATCATTAGATGGCATCCCTTTAAGAAACAGTGATAATTCCTGTAAACTAGGTAACTATTCCCATTTTTACAGCAACTAAACAAACATAAGTGTTGGGAGTTGTAGCAACCAAGGTGTTCACAGGTTTCAACAAAACCTCATATGACTGTGAATGCTAGGAAAGGGCTCAAAAAAAGCACTAGACCTGGTTCTCAGCTGGTGTAAATAAGCATAAATAGGGCAGAGGCTTTGCAACATACACCTGGGGAGGACCTGTCCTTACTCATCTACTCTACTGTAGGAAAGGTGGCAAATACCTAACAATAGCTGCGACATTTCCTAATTGACACCAGAGCATGGCCCTCTGCCTCCATCTCTAGCTGGAGGGCACAGATTCAGATTCAGTCCCTTAGACACACCAGTCCATGTTTACACGTCATGCTGACTCACCAGTCCATGTTTACACCTCGTCCTCCAAGAATGTATTTTAACAGCATGCAGCACATGTTACCACCTGCTACGAAGATGGAACATTCTTGGAAGGGAGTTTCTCCTTTTCTTTTGTGACTGGTACAACTTTAAAGATATTTCTCGGTTTTAGCATCTATATTTTTATTTTTTTACTTTTTTTTTTTTTTTTCTAAGACAGCCTTTACAAGACTCCTGTTTCTTCACAAGCAATAGCTGTCAGCTTGATGGGAAGAGACTGCTCTGTTACAGAACATAGCTACAGAACAAAGACTGAAGGCCAGTGGTTTGGCTGCACAAAGCCAGAGAAAATCTTGCTTAATCTTACACAAGAATAGATAGAATCAAGATTCATTTGGTGTCACAGTGAAATGATGTCTTTAGATGGTTATTCTAAAGTTTGACTGAGAATTCTGCCCCATCCAAATTTTTCAGTCCAACTTCTACCTCTGCTGTATTTTCCATCCAGAAATGTTAAATACAGTACCCCCAACTACAGGACAATTTTGGCATGATTAAGGATATTCCTGTGTTATGCCTTTCAGGACATTAATTGCTATAATAATAATAATAACAACAACAATAATAATAATAATAATTTTCTGTTCATGCTGTATTTTAGGCAAGGCACTTCTTTCAGAAGATCTGGCTTTAATTTACATTTGAGTGACTGCCATTGCACAATAGCCATTCATGATGAACACTTCCAATAAACTTAACAGCCTTATGATGTATTGTTTCCTGAGATTAGTTTCATTCTATAGCATCTGCAGAAAAAAAATACTTTGTTGTAGTTGTTGCCTAAAAGACATTTAATGCTGGCAATAGTGGCATATGAAGACTTATTAACAAATCAAGTTTTTGACTGCTTTATCAAGTTTTTCATTGCTTAGAAATCCCACTATATTGGCTTGCTAAGAATATTACATCTATGAATGAAAATTAGACTAGTCCAGAGCTGTACTCCTCACTATTACAGCCCTTAAATTGAAGTCAGTAAATATGCTAACTGGTGTGAGCTTTGTTATGTATTTATTTTGTCAACAAAATAAAACAAAACAAAAACCTACAAACTATCATGATCCCGAATTATATACATGTATTTTTAAACAGATATGTCAAAATTATGGCATTTCTATTTCAAATTAAATACATATTATTCATGATTTTTAAAGATAAAGGTTATTCAAAAATAATTAAAACTAAAGCACAATGTATTACAAGATTTTTCACAAAGATGTTCTGCTTTTTCAAAGGCCATAAGCAGACAGGAAATATTTTATTAAGGAGAATATCTGTAATCTGTAATTACATTAACTGGGAGGAATTTAATAGATATAGCAACAAAAAGCAAATACTAACTGCATTATTTGAGTACTGGTTTCCTCAAACGACACTGCAAAAGCTTTTTCTTAATTCTGTATATTTTAATATATTTTATACATAGAAGACAGTTCTCTCTCTTGGATCTCATTTTCATTACCTTCAGACATTGTAGTGTATTGATAGCAATTTAAACCAAATCCTCTGAAGTCAGTCACAGCTCACTCATCATCTTTGATAAAACCCAGTAGAAGGAATGAAGTTATTATCCAAATCTTGGAATCAAGACCATAACCCTACAAGGTGCTGGCGATGAAGAACTTATATAGGTTTTCAGTTTAAAATTGCTTATTATTTTTAATCATTTAATTGCAGGAATAAGCACTTCTGTTATTGTAATAGCGTTTCTAGCATTGCTTATATGTAAAACACGTGAAATCAATGAGCAGAATGTTAGAATAAAAGCTTACAAACATGAAATGAAATATTATGAAATATCAAAAAAATGAGGGCATAAAAGCAAATTTCAAGCAGTGACTGACCATAGAATCCTAAGAATGGGCAGACTCCTGTGCATCTATAAATTCCTATTTCCTATTAGGAAACTTAACAGGTTTCACAAATAGGTTTTACTCTATTACACTAGGAAATTAAAAGGATTTAAAAAGAGACTTTCTATTCATAAAGAAAACAGAAAAAAAATCCAGTGTATTAAAGAGTTAGTTGTGCGTGATGGTGATCATTACTAAATGGTCCACCCAGAACTGGAACAGTTAAGCAGATGTACTATTTGAGCTGTGTTTGGTTTATTCATCACACATCTCCAGTGATAACATTTTCAGGAGAAAAATCATCTCCATTGCCTGGTGCTCTCCAGCAAGTGCATTCCTTCCCTGGCTGGGCCTGGCACCACCAGGCACAGCCTCACTATTAACATTTTCTTCAAGTCTGCAGTTTTGTAGCTGGCGTGAGCAGGACAGAATGAACCCTGGAAAATACTTATGCAGATTATACTAAAAGAATGTAGGACAAGGATTAAATTATAAACCAAAGTGACTTTAAATAAAATATCATAACATGTTGTGATGACCATTTGATATGGTCATTTAGCATCTGACTTTCAAGATACAACAGATGAGTAGGTGGCAGATGTGAGAAAGAGGAGGGGACTCCTGGCTGGCCTGAAAGTTTATGATATCCCGCGTGGGGTCTGCGTTCCTCCTCTTTCTCACTCTCTGAACTACTTCTCCTTGATGTGGTGCCTAGAAAATCTGGTCACCTTAATATATAGTTGGCAACAGACTGGTGTAAAAGTCCATGCTGACATCTGAAAGTGATCATTTTACTGCCCACGTTGGAGGAACGTTTCCCCACAGGAATAAGGAATTTTTGAGAGTTATAAAAAGTTACTGGCACTACAACATATTATCACTGGGGTATAAATTACTGATCTGCATGTCAGCTACAGCCCAGCTGGGGTGGCATCCAGAACCATTTCTGTACTCTGAAGGCTGCCTGGGCAACTACGTCCATTTGTGGCCTTCATCCTCAGTGTCACCCAGAGTATTCCACGTCCAGAGGGATGGATCCAAACCAGATGGCAGAGAAGGGCAGAGCAGAAAGCTCTTGCATCACATGTAAATTGTAGTAAAACTGCAACAGCATACAATGTCCTGATCACATTTGTCTCACAAAGTAAAGGTAGCAATGTAGCACAGCTTTTCATCACAAAATACTAAACTTGTAGCAATAATTTTGCTTTACTCTCAAGCTTGGAGTAAATTAAATAGAGTATAAGTACACTAAATTCTTAAAATGTAAGATAGGTGGATTCTCATCAGGCCTTACATTCCAGCTACATTTTTTTTTTCCAAACTCTCTGAAATTTATATTTATTTTCATCCTATATTTCCCTGAAATCAGCAGGTGTTCCATGACAGGACAAGGAGATATAGCGTACAAAATATTGATATATGTACTGTTCTTCGTATTTCTATGCCAGCCATGCTAGAGCTACCCCATGCAGGCTGTTACATGCCAGCAGTAGCAGCGTTGGGAGGCAGAACTTCGCATGGCTCAGCTCCTTCCACCTTTGCAGGGAGCCAAGAGGTGCAGGCAGGCATACACAGTGCACAGGGGGCACAAATGCAGTCTGTGCCAATGCACACTCACCCAGTGAAAAGGGGAAGCCAACTGAGCATCAGTCCAATCTGGTTCCCACCTGGTCCTTTACTCTGGGGGACAACAAGCAACATCCAAGCCCTGATCCATTTGTCAAGAGTTAAAGTAGTACCAAATTTGGGATCCTGTAACTCAGTACAAACTATAGCCAGCTGATACATCTTTATCTCCTGTTCAGAAAATCAGTACTGTGAGGCGATGGTATATAAAGAATGCTGTCAGACAAACTGAAGCTTGGACTGAAACACTTGATCTGAATGCAGGGAGCATCATCATTTTCCATTAGTTTGGAAGCTCCAGTCCTGTCAGTGATCCATCAGTGGTTTCAAGACACATTTTTAATTTCAGGGCTCTATAGCTCTGGGCTGAAAAGTCACATTTGTGGTGTCAACAAAACTTAAAATGTGGTTCAGTCATGCTAAAAAATACAGGGAAAAATAAAAGACTTTCATAGACTCAAGTACCATTCTCTTTTGAAATGTTTTTCTCTATCCATCCAAATGCAGTCACTAGGATTAAATATTTCACACTACAGAAAATCCAAAATGTGGCAAGGTTTTCTCAGCATGTACTCCAAACTACAATCACTAAAATACAGATCTCCTTATCTCACCTACAGAAAAGCAAGGGTCAGAAACTCTGTGTACAGTCTTTGCTAAATACAGATAGAACACAGTTAGGAGGTACATCTAATTCCTTAAAGCATCTCTGTTGCCCCCATCAGCATCTTTCCCGTAGCAGGGAGCTTCCCAGTGAGTACTGATCTGCATAACTTTGCAGATCAATGAGGTACGACATGTAGGGTGGATTTTAGTTGAGCAAGCCTAGATATCTATCAACCCAGATTCCCTTCATATCAGTGGACAGAAATAGGAGTGATTCAGCTAGTACATTTTAAACAAATGCTTTGGCATGAGATGGTTTATATCCTAGAAAAACTAAATTATCCTTTTTCCTGCACATGTACTCTTGGCTGGAGAGCTCACTCATATGGAGATGTCCATGTAGAATGCTAAATTACAAAACTCTTGCTCAAACACACCCTGACACAGCTCTTCAAATGCAAACAGGGTGCAAGCTTCATTCAAACACAAGGTAACTGAATGTCCAAATACTTTTATGGATCTGACCCTAAGCACTATCTGAAGTGCTATAATGAACCACTGGAATAGCAGTCATTGAAACTTCATGTCACAGTCATTGGACTGTTCTTCCTACCTCTCAACCACTGGTAAAGTTATATCTGCTCTTTATCTAGGGAAAAGGGCAGTAGATACACCTCTAACATTTTGGGTCAATATTCTACGATTTAGAACTAACTCTTTGATGACGTTAAGACACACTCAGTAAAAGTCAGTCCCAAAGGTTGTGGAATTAAAGTAAAATTCCCAGCTGAAAGAAAATGTGATAAAGACACAGAAGCTTAGATATCAAGTAATCAATTTGTGTTCTACAAGTCCCGCATACCAGTAAGGAAGAAATGTGTGCAGCAAGAAAACTTAAGCAAAAAGCAGCTCTCTTAGAAGTAGCACTGTCATAAATAAGAGTCATTGTATTCATCAGTTGCCTTTATAACTGATCACTGTATTTAAACCAGTAAATCTCTGGGGCTTTTTACATGTCATTAGTGAAGACAAAGTCACGCAAGTATATATAAAACACCAAGAAATAGTAGATAACTTTGAAAACAGTCCACATTTCTTGCAAGAAACACAAAATTCAGAAATTCTGCTTAATCTGTAACTTTAAGATGTCTCATCAAGTTTAGAGAAAAGTGGCTACCAAAAAAAGTTGCCTTATTTTGTATGTGCTTTAAAAACAAACAAACAAAAAAAAATGCATTGGTTAGGATTATTATTAGATAAATAATGCCTTTATCATATCAGAGTAGAAAATCTTATTAGATCTTCTCAGATAGGATAAAGACACTCCAGGACTCTGAGCTATGAGATGGCAGGCTGACAGCATGAGAGGTCCAAACAGGATAAAAGAATCACAGCTTGGTCAGCCACCACCTTTGATCTTAATGTAAAAGTATGAAAAGAGAAACAATTCAGGAGGTTTTATGGACTTTCAAAGAATCAAGTTAGCCAGTAATCCTTTTATTTTTATATGCAGAATTTTGCAGAATTTTCTGCTTGTTAGTTGCATAGGAATTCAGAATATACATCTGTTCTGAGCATTTCAACAACACACAAAATTCAAGACACCATTAGCTTTGACAGTCCCTGAAGTCATGGATTATTCTTTCTCAACCGAAGTCAAATTCACAGTTAAAAATCTGGCTTTTTGAAGTCTGCCTTCCAGGAACAGTATTCAGTAACCACTTAAAATTTGCTGTTCTGCTAAATGTTCTTGCCAGTATATGTATTTTCTGTTGGCTAGCTGATAGTTGCAGGAAGCAAATTTTAATTTATTTTTTTTTTTTCTTAAGTAAAAGAATATTTATAGCCACTTTTTATTATTATATTTACTGAGCTCTAACTTTTCTCAAGAGAAAACCAAAGAATGAGTTGAAATATTTAAATCTAGTTCTAGAATGCAGAAAATATTCAAGTGGAGTTGAGGGAAGTAAAAACCTAATCAACAGTCTGCAGACTATGCCAGAAAAAAATGAAAATATCCAGTAAAGAAATATACTCTTTACTGAAGTTGTTCTTTTGTTCACTTGGGTACAGCCTTTACCACAAGAATAGAGCATTAAGTCTCTGCAGTTTTTGTAAAATTTACTCTAACTATTTCCATTATTCCATCAGGTTTGATGTTCACAAGATATACTTGGGTTTGGTGTTTGTGTGGTTAGCTAAGAAATACATGAATTGAAGCGACATCACTTACTACAAAGAGGTTAGAGCAGTGTGAGGTTGCACGTTTCCTAAAATCAGGCTTTATATCACATCTATAAAGAGTTTGTTCCTTCCATGGTGCCTTCAAGGGATTGTGTGTGACTTTTGCACCAAATGATTTGCACACAGCATCTCATTTCAATCCTCCCAGCTGGCCATTCACATGCTATTTTTCAAGCCTGTATTAATGCTAATAAAGAAAAATCTGCAAAAGAAAAAGCTAAACAAATTACATACCTCTGGTTAGGATTTAAATTGGGGATGTCACTGTCAGACACAGACCTGTGTCTGGTGCTGTGGCTGTGCACACTTGCTCTGATCACTCCAAGCAGATAGGTACACATATGGGTAAATATCTTCAATGTTCCTGCCAGTTTGGCTACAAATTCAATAATAAATGGGCCTTGAGCATGTAACTGAACTTCACTTAGTGAAAGCTTTGACCTGAAAGATTAAAAGTTAACCTAACCTTATCAAATGCCGAGCTCTGAAGAGAATAGGAGGTGACAGCACTCGGCCTTTTTGCAAGAGAATTCAGTCCTGCAGAGGATGCTGAATTTATGCTGATTTGTATCACACTGGCAACTTCTCCCAAGAGCAAAATAATGCTTCTCTGAAACACAAACGGTGCTTGTGCTGTATTCTCTTTTGCTACATTAAATTATCCCCTGGATGATTTTCTTCCTTCACTCATACCTCTTTCACTCCCACTAACAATTTATCTAATTCTTGGCAGATTTTCAATGTAAATATTTCAGAAGAAATATTTCTGTGAAGGAATTTACATAAAGCCCAACTGCTTTGCAAATGAGGAATGTGTGAAGCTGTCACAACTCCTCGGTGACAGTTTAGGAGGACTCGACACAGCATTCACAGAACAAAGAAAGGGAACATTTTGACCTCCTCTCTTAGCGTGCTCTGCTACTCACCAAAGAACTTCAGTTTAAGATTTAATCTTAAATTTAGTATATGCAGTCTGAAATAATGGTTATAAACTTTTACTGTTGGTGCTTAACAGGTTCACGGTAAAAATTTACATTTTTGTAAATTTTAGTGTTTTTTTGGAAGTGTGATGGCTTTAAAATAATGCCCAAGGGGCCACCATGGCCAAGCCCTAGAATATCTTTCTTCATGGAGATTCCTGCAGTTATTACAAACTGACATCATTTTATTAGATGTGTGAACTCCTGCTGCTTGAATCTATATGAGAATCTGGTCCCACTAAATGCTTAGCCAGTTTCTATAAACACATTTTCTCCCCAGTCTGAGCAAGAAAAAACAAGATCATCATACTAGAAAATAGATCATTAAAACATAACAACAGTTTTGACTGATTTCATTACTTTAATGTTGTCATAAATCCAGGAGAAATTTTTGTATGAATCATAACACAGCCATTACCATTTATCTGTCATATGCAGAATTATTTTGGGGCTTGTGGGGAATGAAGAAACGATTCCTTCCAAATCTGAAATTCCACAACTTACTGAGGGTAGGATTGTCATACTTAGTAACAAGTGGGAACCAGAAAGATTTCATCAGTGTTGCTGAACAGTTACAAACGTCGCTAAGGAAAACCAAATTCCCTGGTACATCTGGTGCTCTTATTCTTTTGCTGTCTATTTAGAGGGATGAAAAATACAGGAAGCAGTTCTCCTGAAAGTGTAGCTACTGAAATTATTTAAAACATCTTTAGACTAATAAAAAGTGTATTCTAAAACTTGTTGCCAAAGAGCAGCATAATTCACACAGTGTAACATGGACTGATCCATTTCTTAAGCGCTATAGGATATTTTTTCACTTGTTACTTTATCAATTAGAAACCTCCTTGAGCTTTCTTGAGATTCAGTTCACCCATTCACCAATTCATAGCCACAGAAAAAATAAAGGAAAGTGTCCCTTGTGCAAGACTGCCTTGCAAAAACTTTAGATCCTGTGGATGCTTTTTGCACCAACCTATAGTACATGCCATAACAATCTCTCCAATTCACGGAGAGGAGGCACTCTGATGCTTTACACAATGTCTCCCCTTCCTCCTTTTAATACAGAGTGAAAGTCCTGAGGAAGCTCATAGTAGCAGCTCCAGACTCTTGGAAATACCATGTTAGTTCACCAATACACTGAACAAACTTAATCATACTGTACAGGATTTAATGTTTTCACAGTTCTTCTTTTAGCATGAATGCAAAACCATGGAGTTAGGACTTACCTACATCGAATGACAAGCTAGTGACTAAACATTTTGCACTAGATAACAAACAACTGTGCATCTAGGGATTAATTCTGCTCTAAATCCTTACATGATCTGCCAAAGTAAATTTCATCAGCACAACCCAGTAAGTTCTTCCTACAATTCACCATATAATATAAAAATGAGCAGTAGTTTAATTCTAGGATGACAGCATTATGCCTTCCTTCTACTGAGGTACACATGCTTACTTAAAGCCCCACATTGTCTGGTACAGCACTCCAGCTCCTGCCTATTTTTCAGCAATATGGAATGTAATACTAACATTAAGCTTATGTATACAAGTATAAATAGCAGGCCAAAAGATGACTAAATTAGGATAACTATAGATATAAATATGGCGAGCTAAGAGGCAAAAAAAAATATGCTTGATATAGTGGGATAATCACTTCTTTTAGCCAGCTGCCTATAAAGTGTTTAATGCATCCCAATATGCTCTGGGCTCAATCATAGAACAACAAATAAAAGCAAAGCATTAAAATCCAATAGTCTGATGAAAATAATTTCCAGAGAGAAAAGTGTTTCAAAAATTAAAAATAAATTTTAAAAAAAGGGGGGAGAAATAAAGAAATAAAAAGGAGAATGTAACAAAAGATTAATAATAATAATATTCTGAATCAGAACTTTAAACTTGCCCAAGTTTTATTTACTGCAAATAAATTAAATTTCTATTTCATATTATTTGTTCATGGGACTCGTCTATTATTTATTTTCTTCTCTTCTATCTGTCCTTGTTTAGCACCCTGTAACATGCAACTTCAACAAAACATTTAGCAATGTGCTTGATTCAAATAACATAAATTATCCTAATAAAACACACACACCCTCTCTCCTGAACTGTGATGTTCTGGTTGTTGTACTGAAAGCCTTATCATATAAGCCTTGCCTTGGTCTAGAGCACACTTTCCCCTTGGAAGCATATGTTAGTCATTAAATGATAGCTTGAACAAATCAAGATTACTGAAATTTACTATGAGTCACTGCAGAGGAGGAAGGTATGAACAGCTAGCTTCAGCATGAGTCACTGAAATGCAGTTCTTCTTGGCTGGTCCTGTCCTGATAGGAATCTTGTTGCTGACCTAGCTTGTGTAAGCCTCTTAGATTGGGAAGGTCTCTATTTTTTATTTTATTATTTTTTTAAAGGGAAAATACCACACAGTTCCTGCTAGAAAAACAATCCCAAGTTTCTATTACTATCTGTTAATACCATTATCTACCACTCTATTACAAAGCAAGGGGAGTTAAAATTCCTAATGCAACAAGTGGGAGAGAAAAAAAAAAAAAAAGCAAACCCAGAAATTTACCATCCACAAATTTCTCTCACATATGACCTCTCTGTCATTCCTAAACTAAAATTAACATGATCTTCTAAGCTAAACTTTTTATTTATATTGCATATGCTAAATAAAAGCATTGTTTTAGACTGGTGATATTCCTGTAACAGAACCTACACTTAGTGATACTGCTGCCTTATAATAAATGCAGTCACAACCACAATGCACTGTCGGGGGAAACTGGGGGAAACCAGCTGATGTGATCTTTTTGGACTTCAGAAAAGCTTTTGACACAGTTTCCCCTAGGAGCCTACTGAACAAAATGTCCAGCATACAGCTTAACAAAAACATCATACGATGGGTGAGCAATTGGCTGACAGGCAGGGCTCAATGGGTTGTGGTAAATTGGGCCACATCTGGCTGGTGGATGGACACTAGTGGGGTCCCTCAAAGCTCCATTTTAGGGCCAGTCCTCTTCAATGTCTTTATAAATGATTTGGATGTAGGACTAGAAGGTGTTTTGAGCAAATTTGCCAACGACACCAAACTTGGAGGAGTTGTGGACTCTGATGAGAGTGGAAAGGCCTTGCAGAGAGATCTGGACAGAATGGAGGGCAGGGTGATCACCAACCGCATGAAGTTTAATGACAGCAAGTACCAGGTCTTGCACCTGGGACGGGGCAACCCTGGCTATATGAACAGCCTGGGCGATGAGATGCTGGAGAGCAGCCCTGCAGAGAGGGATCTGGGGGTTGTGGTGGACAGCAAGTTGAATATGAGCCAGCAGTGTGCCCTGGCAGCCAGGAGGGCCAACCAAGGATGCATCAAGCACGGCATTGCTAGTCAGTTGAGAGAGGTGATTGTCACGCTCTACTCTGCGCTGGTGCAGCCTTGCCTCAAGTACTGTGTGCAGTTCTGTGCACTATAGTGCAAGAAAGACATTAAACTGTTGGAGAGTGTCCAGAGGAGGGCGCCGAACATGGTGAAGGGACTAGAGGGGAAGATATATGAGGATCAGCTGAGGTCACTGGGCCTCTTCAGCCTGGAGAAGAGCAGACTGAGGCGGGACCTCATCGCAGTCTACAACTTCCTTGCGAGGGGGGGTGGAGAGGCAGGTGACCTATTCTCTGTAAACACCAGTGATAGGACCCGCGGGAATGGTGTTAAGCTGAGACAGGGGAAGCTTAGGCTGGACATCAGGAAAGGGTTCTTCACCGAGAGGGTGGCTGCACACTGGAACAGGCTCCCCAGTGAAGTAATCACTGCACCAAGCCTGTCTGAATTTAAGAAGAGATTGGACTGTGCACTTAGTCACGTGGTCTAAACTTTCAGGTAAACCTGTGTGGTGCCAGGAGTTGGACTTGGTGATCCTTATGGGTCCCTTCCAACTCAGGATATTCTATGGTTCTATGAAATGCAGTCACAACCACAATGCACAATCAGGTGCCTTCATTTTTGCTCTAGGAGAAATGCCACTGGGGGAGAGCAGAGCAAAAAGGCAAACAAAGGCAGAGACCTCTCTCGTCTATCAGACTGTACAACTAATATCCATCCCACAGCTTTCCCCACTTTTCTCTCATGGTTGTGAGAGAAAACACACACACACAGCAGTGCAGTGGCAATACTATTCAGTGAACTTAGAGTCTGATCTTATAAAAAATATATCTCCTAATACTAGGAAAATAAGTATTATTATTAAGTATTATTATATTATTTTTAAAGAGATCAATAATAATAATTCAAAATAGCAACATAATGCTAATGCATATGATTTATTTATTTTTTTAAGAAAAAAAGAAACACTTAAATACTCTATGATTTAAAAGTATATCTAAATGAATAGATTTTGTACTACTGTCCATACCCATCTAGATCTCCTGTTTCAGAGATGCACAAAAAAGTGACTCTAAGCATTAAAGAGATAGCCTATAGCCTTTCCACAACACCATTCTAAGACAGCTTATGTAGATTTTTTTAGATTTTTTCCTACAAAATATGGTCTTCACAACAGTTTGCCTTTTATTACTTTAGCATTTTCAGTACACTGTTACATATATTTCCAAGGCAACAGAATATAAATCAGGAAGACAAAAATAGCTTTTTTATATTTACTGTTTTCTGAGGAAAACATCATTTATTTATATTATTTTAAGTATTGGCCATTCATGCCATATAAATCATTCCTATAAGCTTAAGAGGTTTCACAGAGGCTTGCACAGACACGCCAGGAGTCTAGGAATACAAGCATGCAATAATGTCTTGGATTGGCAAATGAGAAATGTAAAACAATCTAAACAAGTAAAACAATATAAGCATAGTTCCAAATACACACAACTAACAGAAGTAGGCTAGCTTCCTCAATACTTGGCACTGATGTTCTGAAGTCACCACTGTTGCAAAGAAAATACCAAGAGTTACACCAAGGTATCTCAAGGAGAGTATGCAACAGGTTACTCAGATCCCATTCTACTAAAAGCAATAAAAATAAATTAGATTAAATGAATACAGAGTTGCAGATGGCATCTCTGCTGAAATAACTAGTGATAAATTTCATATTGGAAAAATCCCTAGTGCAGAAAAGTTCTGATTCCCTTTGTAGTTGTGCTGAAGTCATTGAGACAAGTATTTAAATGAATAAATGCAGTCAGACAGTTTAATTAATGATCCAAGGAATTTCTAGCCTCTCCACTAGTACCACCAACCACTGTATATGTACTTGTACTGTGCCACACAACATCATGAAGCAATGCAGCCACACAGCTCACTTGCTCGTAGTTCTCTTCCAGCTTTGACTGAGATCAGTATCTTGCTGCATTTTTAAATATTAGAATGAATGTAGAGTAGCTAAACATTGGGTGTCAGGACTAAACAGTACCTAATCCACTCCATTAAGAAGCCTAAAGAAATAATCCATTAAGAAGCTGGAAATAGGTATTTTTCAAAGATATCTTCAGTGGAGTAGCAATAATTTGTCACAGTGCAAAGAATTTGGAAATTGCACCTACCTATCTAAACTCTGACCATAAAAAAATGTTAGAGCAGATACCGTTTCAACAACCCCAGCCAGTAACCAAAACAACAACCGATAGAACAGCCTGTGCTGAAATCTTGGATACCAGGCAGAAATGTTCTTTTGTGTCTTCTGAGATTTGCTGTAGTTTTGCAACAGTGAAGACAGGGAGAACATGAAATCACTGAATCACTGAATCATTTAGGTTGGCGGGGACCTCTTGAGATCATCTAGTCTGACCACCCTGCTAAATTAGGGGCAGCTAGATTAGGGTGCCCAGGACCACATCCAGTCAGGTTCTGAATATCTTCAAGGACACAATCCCTCTGCATAACCCATTCCAGTGTTTGACTGGCATTACAAGTGGAAAGAATAAAATACCACAAAATATGCTAACAGAAACAGCACAGTACCGCTTTTCTCACTCAGTTATTTATGTGCTGTTAACAAAATATATGATTGATGGCATGCAGTGTAATTAAGAGGGCCGAAAACAAAATAAACAAAGTGGGGGGTGGACAAAACTCCTTCTAATATCAAGTTTGAAGTAACATTTTTATGTCAACAGTATCTACTGGAGAACATAAAACTCATTACCTTTCTCTTCCCGTGAACTATATTGTTCCTTTTCATCCTCATCCCAAGGAAATGAAAGCAGAGGTGAAATCCATACATAATTTTCAACCAGACTGTTTTCATCACAAACTTTCTGCTTCTCATATATTTAATGTATATTTAACTGCCAGTACTATCACCAGAGAAAATAATCTAAAACTAATCTTCATTTTACTCTTCAGACTTGATTCTGTTTCCTCTTCAAATTGTTATGAATAATGAAAAATGGGGTGGTGTCATTCTGAAAGCCACACGTCACTGTTAGAGTGAAGACTGAAAGCTTTGCTTCATGCAAGTCAGCAGAAGTTCCGGTAGGCATTGTAATTAAAACAAAATGTTATCCTTCATATTTAATAGGTATCTGCAAAAATAAAAAGTTTTTAAAGCATCCTCTTTCAAAATGCCTGAATCCAGTGAATGTGAAATTCTCAATCAGCCAATCAAAACATTTCTGTCCTTTTCTAAAATTTAAAATTAAAAAATAATAATAGTAACGTGGGCATTTTGAATGCAAATGCAGTTTCTTGTGATATCAAATGCTACGGTTCACTCTGTCACTCCAAAACAGCTTGACCTCATCAAGACAGATTTCACAGGATGCTTGCTCATAGTGGGGATTAGGGGATAGTGGTAGGTAATTACTTTTTTGTTTATGATTTTAAATGGCAAAGTTATTAACATGTGAATGTTGGCTACTTCACCATTGCAATAACTTCTTTTTCCATAACATTTTAAATATGTATATATATGCATTCACATTGTGCAGAGAAATACAAAGTTTTATAGCAGAAATCCTGGCAGTTCATTAAATGTAGCACAACTAGCTGGAACTCCTGCAATAAGCCATCACAACATGCAAGGCTGCTCTGGGGATATAGTTACTGATGAGGAACTTAAACAAAGGGAACTAAATTGAATTTAAAAGTTGTGAGAGTGTCAGGGAGATAATTCTGCATTGCTGGACCAGATTTGATCATGTCAAATATAAACCCCGTAATTTTCTCTTCTCCTCCTGTGACAAATGTTCAATCAAAGGCAGAGTGCAAAGTAGCACAAGATTCCACAGCTCCCTAAAACAGAATGACTGTGGAATTCAGATTTTTCAAAGTTTATTGCTTGGAATTGACTGACCTCTGACTGCTGATGCACTGACACTTGCAAGCAGAAATTTGAAAGACCAAAAGCAAATGATTTTTTGCTGTAGATTGATAACACTTGGTTCCAGTCACCAGTGATTATTTTCCTTAGGTGAGAGGTAATTTTATAGATACTAATTCTAAGTAGAAGCTGGTATATAAATTTATCCACATAGGGAAAGAATGAAAGTCAGCAACTAAACTTAAAACTGAAAACAAACTTGACTTGTACATTTTCAAAAACATTCAGTGACTTCATGGTGCCCTAATTCCTGCCACCTCAAGAGAAAGAACTCATTGAGGGCATTTCATAACAAATGAGTGGTAACACCTGCAAAGCGTTGTACTTCCATAGGCTTAAATCAGTTCTAATGTGGAAATGACACCTTCTGTGAATTACAACATCTTGCAATGTAATCCTTCTCCTCCTTACAACAAGCAATCTTCAATGTGCTTAATGAAAACCTGTATTTTTCTTACTGTGCAATTCCAGGCTTTCAGAATGAATTCCTATGAGAAAATATGTCCTAGGATGTCTCTGTTAATAACATTATCAATACAGAACTACGGAATTATTGTTTAGAGATGTTGTATATCATAATGAATATTGCTATTTTAAGGTTGCCCAGAAGCATGAAAATTAGCTGTAACTATGTTCATTTCTCATTTGAATTCAATTGATTTTCTGTACTCTTTATAGCAAAAATTTAACTTATGTAGGAAAGTGCTGAACTTTATATTGATTTTTAAATAACAAGCTTCTATTATTTTTTCTTTTTGCTTAATTGTGGCATACTCTGTAGGAATCAGAGTTTTAATTATATTTTATTCAATATTTTTCTAGCAGAGTCTATCCAGGTAAAAAGTATACCTTCATTCTGAAGATGTGGACAAAAGCCCTTGTTTTTCCTCGATCAATATATAAATTAGTCAACACTTAACTTGCCATAAAAATAAATTGGTTCCATATCGATTCATGTCTCTCATGGTAGCACTAATATTTGTGTACAGATTGGAACTGGTTCTTCTCTCATTTTATTTTCCTATCAGTGGTAATGTTAAACAAACCTTAGGATATGGCCTGCCACTGGCCAGGAAAAAGACAACGGAGAGAAAGATCATGTTAGGGTACATTTAGAGGCAAATCAGACACGTTACCTCATTAAAAGATCAGAGAAAAGGTTCAGGAAATTTTTCACTATATCCCTGAGCTCCATGAGGACTTCCAGCGTGATTTTATAATGTGAGCAGTCAAGAGAAGAAGAGGTCTTCTTTCCCTACACTTTGCCATCTCCAAAGTGCCCCAAGAGAGCACTTCCCAGATATATATGCTGCACATACAATAATAATGTTGATGTTCTTGTATGACTCCTGGTTCTGGAGATTTAAGAAAGTCAGAGTATGAGACAGGATTTACAGGAAAAGCTGATGAGCTTTCATTGATGAACTCTAGCAAGGGGCGTCAAGGAAGCAGGTCACTGTGGGCTTCTGATGGGAGGAATTCTTTGCAGAAAATAAAGAGCAGAAGCAAAAACGTGAATGAGAGGATTTGGTAAAAAAAAATAAATAAAAAAAATGGGGAGAGAATCTGCTGTTTGAATGATTCAGTATAATAAAATGGTAAGAAAGATTAACACTTCATGATGCAGCAGACAGCTTCCCTAGCACTTCTTTTGTTAAAATGAACCACATGACAAAAGAATTAGATGGAACAAAGCTAAATTTGTACTAACTTGGTAGTATATTAGTAAAGCTTTTTTTTTCTTACCCACCCTCCCCCACCAAAAAAAAAAAAAAAACAAACAAAAAAAACACAGCCAAATCTTTACAATGGTATTTACATTAAATAAATTTTGGAGAAAAAGAGCTCCATTAAGAATTCCTGATTTGAATCCCATTTTCATCCAAGTTCCTTTTTACACAGGGTGAGAAAGTCAAGTGTTTACAATTATCCAAAACTGCAGCAACACGAGTTCCTCTTCTGCAGAAAACTACTGAAGCCACAAAGTGGTTGAAACTTAGTGTACAAAATGTTTTCCTTTAGCCATTAAGGAATTTTCTCTGTGGTGCCAGACAATATAGGATCAACAAAGTGGTGAGCAGTGTGCTGTGGTGCCTCATCCACTGTATGGATATTCCCACTTTGTCTCACCACCTTAGTCAGGCCTTTACCCTCTCTGCACCTAATATGACTGGACTTACAGCAAGCTGGTATTTCCACATACTGAAATATGATCAGCTGCCTTGTCAGGGAAGACAAAAAATTATAGATATTTTGTCTCCCAGACACTGTCAAAAAGTGACTTCGGTGTGGTCAAAGATCAAGACCTATGCTACATCACCATATAGATTTCACAAAATATTGGTGGTGTTTTACACCATTTTCTTTCCCATTTTCTCTTCTGATGCTTGCCAGATCATGTTGTATATACTTTTCAGTCTTGACATTCATCTCTTCTGAATTTCTACAATGTGCCGTAATTTCTTGGATCATACAAATGAAAGATTAGTTCTTCTCTAGTTCTTCCTGCTATGAAAGACTTCTTGCCAGAAACAATATTTTACTTTTTTTTTTTTTAGGATAATTATTTTACGAAATGTACTGGTGCTTCATGACAAGACTTTCAGACAAGTCAAGGTTTTTCAACTTTGAACTACCATCAATCTTGACATCATCCCACATACACTGAAAAAGTCAGTTGATTTCTTTCATCCATTTAGCTGGAGAAAATAATTCATCCAATTGAAGAGTGCTGAAGAGCAGAGCATCAGCACTTTTAAAATCCAGTGAAAGAATGTCTGTTTTTCTCTGAAGTGTTCCTAAATAAGATATTACAAGTGTAATGCTATAATATGTATAAAGTCCCAAGCAAAAAGACCCTCATAATGATCTGCAAATATCACTGGAAAGGCTGCATATATCCACAGAAAAGGAAAATGAGAATTTCTTTTCACTCCTAGCTATTTTCTTGTATAAGTGGACATTGTGGATAGAAAGAATGAGTAAGAAATTCCTCAGAATGACAGAAAGAATGAAAATCTTAATCACTTTACGTTCTTATGCAAAGAAGTTAATTTTAAATCCTTGATGAATTCTCCTTACAAAAAACAAAACAAACAAACAAACAAAAAAAACTAAGGCTGTTAATGTTATTTTCATAGGATACAAGAAAAAGTAGCAGAAAAACTAGCTTCAGGGATCGTGCAACAGAAATGAAACTGCTGTTTGAATAGAGATGATTTTAAAAAATAGCACTAAGTACAATATACATGTCCATCTTGTCCACAGGGAGTCTTTATCTCATAAGAGAAATACAAATAATATTTTTATGAATTATTCATCCTGATTCATGAGAATTTCTATTTTAGGTCAGAAAACCATTTTCCACTAAAAGAAGCTTGACTAGAAAGCTTTCTAAAAGTTCTATTGGTAGGAAGAATTTCTACCGGATTTATCAGTCCTGTAGGAATCCGGCTGCAATCCTGAACACCCAGGCCTAACGGCAATAATTACTCATGTCCTCCTCTTCTGTCCTCTCTGAAGCAGCATGAAAGAAGGGACTTGTGCTGCTATAGTATGAAAGGTTGCAGAGGCATTCAGTTATTTTGCAATACGTTCAAGTAAATTCACTTAAATTTACTTAAATTTGCTTAAATAGTTTATCTAAATAAATTCACAAATTGCCTTAATTAAATTGTTTAGAAGTACTCCATGGACTTTGCTGAAGCTATTTAAAATCTACAGTAGTGAAAAAGAACAGATTTGGCCCACTGCCACCTTACTTATGCATAATTAGAATGTATAATCTATTCATTCATTTCTTAATTTCAAACATTTCTGCTAATTAAAAGTCAGAGATGGAGATAACTTATATTCCCATAGCCATAGGTGTCACAGGCATGCAGCCTTCCTCTCAATTCCAATGAATATATCACTTCAGAAGATCTGCTCACATTTTACATGTAATTCTTTACTATTCATCTTCTCCACAGACAAATATTCATCGCAATTGTATCTATTTCATTGTTTCTAAATATTATTCACAGAAATTGTAATCTGTGATACCAAGAATTACAGAGTGTGATTTAGAATACAAGATACTCAGAGGGTTGATTCTGTTGCTCACTGATTAATAGCTTTTTTGGCAAAAATTCACACCAACAGCTAAAAAAGTACACCAGAAAAAAAAAAAAAAAAAAAAAAAAAACACCACAGCTCTATTGCCCATTGCTCAGATCTCAAATTATAACTTTATTTATTTTGTTTACAAACTTTTACAGCTACTTCTGTTTTTACACACCTTTTCTGACTAGATTATACCAAAATCGTACAAATGAAATTAGGCAAAGAACAACTTAAATGCAATATTTTATGTCATCAAAACAAAATTTGTTTCGACACATTTGGCAACTTCAGAATGTTTTGGATTTGGAATATTTTAACATTTTTTTAATACTGATTTGGAATTTTAAAATAAATTTTAGAAACCATGCTAGAAGATATACAAAATGCTTCACCATCAGATAACACTAGCATTATGTTCTGGAATAAGCATAGAAAAGATCTAATGTATTTATACATAGTTTTGATCTAAAAATGATGGAGAAGAGTAAATTTAGGGGCCAGTTTCTACTTCTAGTCCACAAATGATTCGGGGCAAAAAAAAAAAAATAAATAAAAATGGATTATTAATTTTTGTTTTAACTTCTGGAGTAAATCTTCACTGTACCTCTTAAAGTAGTAGGATGGTACTGGTTCATTAGATACAAAAAGGAGCAGCAGATTATTATATAATTTAACACTAAAAAGATGTTAATAACAATATACTATCATTTATTATCTAAAAAAATGCTCTATGATTATAGAAAAAAAAAAAAACACACAAGAGCAATAGCAGGTAAAGCAGCCTATACTACAAAATGCATAACAAATTCGGCTAGAGGCCAAAGAATTAAATCTGTTCCTGTTATTTTGCAGGATTTTGGAGCATAAAATGCCAGGTGTGACTATGGAGTAATGACCCTACAATCTCTTCCTTTTTCCCCAGCCTGTTCTATACTTAGTATATACTTAATGTTCAAATTTACTCTAAATTAAACCCCACCAAAACCAAATGATTTTGTGTTCTTCATGTTTACTCTCAACCTGTAATAAAGGATTATCTTTGGATGCCAAGACAAAAATCTATGGAGGCAAATGGACTGCTCTTTCTTTTTCCTTTTTTAAAAAGGAAAAGAATTAAGGGTTTAAAAATACTATTATGAAGTGTGCTATGATAACAAATGTGTCATTTCTATGGGTATACCAGCATTCCAGTGATCTTCATAGTGAAATGCAACAGGCATAAAGAAAAACACAGTTTTGTTTAATAGCCTGCTAGTAAATCATCATACCAAAAGCATGAGGAGGTACTAGAATAAATAAAGGAAAGTGCATTTTATAAATTATCTACAACCAGAGACTTCACTTACAAGTTCCTGCCTTTAAGAGACCACTAGGTACATTCAGAAGAGTCCTTAGCTTGAAAACTGTCCAACAACACTTTTCATTTCTATGCCTTAAGGTTTTTCCTCATATATTTGTTTTCCACTGTCTCCTCCATCCTTACCATAAGCCCAACAAACAGAAAGAAAAACTGGCTTGAATACAGTGTTTGAAAAATAATGTTGTAGAACATCTAACATATGTTTTCTAAAAAACGTCTAAGAATTGAAATCTCCATTTTCCCTTTCCATTCAACACTCTGTTGAGTAGGTGATAGATGCTGCAGTGGTGGCAGAGGAATGCAGAGTTTAAACTAGTTCTTCACTGACACCAACAAGACAAAAAGAGGTTCCTTTTTCTCTGAGAGCTAAGAAGACCGTCTATTTTTCCATTTTCTTGCTGGAATATATTAATTTAGTGAAATTTGAATGCACTACTGAATTCGATCAATTTGAATTAAATTTGTCTCCAGGATTGTCAGATTCAGAACAGATTTCTGCTCTGTTGTCTAGAACAGACAGGTCATGCTAGAACAGAGCTGAGTCTGCTTCCTTCCTATCCCAGGAGATGCTCTGCCCGTCAGATTTGTGGCTGTCATCCGAGTTGCTACTAAAACTCCCACAAAAGTTGCAAGAAAAATACAAAGAAGCCATTACAAACATTGAAGTTTTGAACAGCCCTAAGGATAGTACTAAACGGAGAGTTTGTTTTACTTACCAATTTGTGTGTGAGCTGGATGGTAATAAGAGGAGATCCTGACAGATTGTGGGACAGCTTGGGCGAAGGATCTACTTTGATGGAGATGAGATAGCTGGTTGCTGAGATCATATAGCCTTTGTAGGCAGCAGCTTCAGCAATCCTTGGAAAGAAAAATATATTAAGGAAGTAGAAAAAACACTTTTTAGTTCATGCCAGTATTGGCCTCTTTCAACCTGGCCTGAGAAATGTTGTTCCTGCCTGATGTACCTGTTAGAATAATTTCACAGTGGTAAGTTATCACAGCTCCCAGTTTCCTAACAAACTGTCTAAAGCAAAGGCCTTTGTGAGCAGTGTAAGACAAAGTTTATTCTCAGAGCTGCCTCCAAGAACTCACCCCTACAGCCACAACAAAGGGAACACAGCACATCCTTTTTTCCATTCAGTTCAATGAATTTCTGAGTATGATCCAGCCCCAGAAGATCCTATTACATGACTAGAAGAAACAGCTACATATTATAGGCCACAGCTTTAGCTATTAAGAGACTTAATATCATAAAAATTCCTTCATTCTGCTCCTTTCTTGCAAAGGTTAACAAGCCTTGCTGAGAAGTGCCTTGGATGATTAGAGAGAATCCTATGTAGTAAGAGGTCTAAAAATAAACCTAACTAAGGAAAGAAGCCTTCAAGCAAAGAGAAAAAGTGCCTAGGTATTCAGACAATCTAATTAAACATGCGTATTAGGAAGATGCTCGCATTGTATGCAATGCATATATACATGTATGTCACGCATATATTTAGAAGTCCTTTAAAGTTTAAAGTCCTTTGAAGGATTGTTTCTGTCCAGTTATAAAGTTTGTTAGAGCGTAACTCAGGTCATGATATGAACAGAAGGAAACCTGACTAAACATCTGATTAGTCTCTGTGATATTTTTTCTAGGCTAAATTATTTTTGCAGTACATAATAAGGACAATTATTTCTGCTTTCAGCTAAAACTTATGACTTTGGCATTTTGCACATTTAGGAATAAATGAGATCTATTTGGCTGTAGAGTAAAATTTTTTACACTATCTATAAAAAAACTGCAGGTGTAAAACATGCATCACTTTGGTAGTGAATGAATGTTTTTTACTATGAGAAATGACAGCCATGGTGAATTAACCATCAGCGTGGGTACCTAAACACAGCACACCACTGGAAAAAAAAAAAATAATAATAATCTTACATCTGCTACCTGTTAGCAGTGCTGTCTTGTTTTCCTTGGGGGAGGGAGACTAGAGGTGGGGGGTCATGTTGTAAGATATTAAAATAACTTCATTCAGTTCCTCAGCAAGACCAAGTAAAGCAGAACTCATTTACTACAACCACAAGCACCAGTCTTTACCTCTGACCAGGAAAAAACATTAGTATCAGGCATCAGTATCCTGCTCCCAGGAATCAGAATGTGAATTGCATTTGCTACTCTGATATGAAATGTTTGTTTATAGAAGAATGTGAAATGTTAAGACCACTATCCAACATTTTGAGATTTTTCTTTTACAGATGAACAGGATGGACATTTTTCCTCTCCTGTTACTTGCCATTTTAATGTTACAGACTAAATGAATTTTGAAACATGTACAAAAAACTTCAGCACAAAAAACTTCTGCGTTTTATGTTTGCACATGCCAGCTTTTCTTTGTTGTAGCACAGTCCTGGTCCTGGTTTTTAGACGGCATCTGGTCTCTCATCTGATTACCTCCACTGGGATTACTACACAATGTATACACATGGAAGCAGAACAGGGCTCAAAACCCATTGTTTCTTTTTTCTTTTTTTAATTTCTTTCCTTTAGAATGAATCAAAACTGAGTTCCCTCTGAGAAACTGCTGTTTTTATAGTCTGAAAATAGAAGTCATCTGGCTCTACAGCACAAAAGTTCCAAGAACTTTGTTTTATTTTTACCCCCACATGCTAGAGAGGAAAGGAGAAAACAAACAAACTAACAAACAAACAAACAAACACACCACCACATACAACACTCTTCAGAAGAAAATGAACAGGCTTCAAATTACAGGTGCTCAAGTACCTCATTGCTAGACAGAAGCTAAAAGAAAATCTTCAAAATAAATAAATTACTCTGAAAAAGCGTTTTTATTCTAGTAAAATGTAAGCAAGGAAGATATAATAGGACAGTACAAAGAAAAAAAAAATCAAGCAGGAGGGAACTTGATACTTATTTTTAAAACATTATTTAGATACCTGGGGTTTGATTCCACAAAGTACTAAGCATTGTCCCTGCATTGTTGGTTTATAGAACACTTTTGCATTTAGAATGTCATAGACATGACTCTGTAGTGCAATATAAACTGCAAACAGTTCAAGTAATTATAGGAATACAGCCGTTTCTTCTTCAATAACTTTGTGTTTTTCTTTAACATTGCAGCAGGTACAGAGCCTTTATTCTTGGAAATGTGTGTTAAAAATACATGTGATTCAGTGAAACTTCTATAGGTCTCCAGGTCATCCTATTCCATAAAATTCACAGACCATGCATAAAGATGACGTAACTATTTCCCTATAACAAAACTCCAGCAGCTTTAGACTCCATGATGATGCATTAGAATGAGAAGTTTTGACGTGTAGTGTCTTTACTCATGTTGTGTTCATCTTTGCTAAACTTTGACCTAAGTCAAGACCGTATTAATTTTCCATCTCTAAGGGGTTGAGAGTATAGCTAATCATCTTAATAAATTGCACTCTGAGCCTCCCAATGAAAAACCTAATCTGCCATGAATTATTGCCTGTTTCTTCATGTCAGCAAGAAATATTGTGCAGTAATGACGTAGTTCCTTTACAGCCACCTGCTAAGTGCCCTTTTTTTTGAGAAAGAGCAGAGAAAACAACAGATCAACTTGCAATTTAATTTTAAAATGCTATTTAGTAACAGTTGTGCCATTATCTCAGTGTGATCAATCTGGTCATAAACCAAGAATTCCCTGAAGTTCACAAATGATTTTTCGTGACCTTCTGTGGAGCTGTGTGTAAAGAAAGGAAGGTAATCCCTGAAGTACATGACAGCTGAGATGCTGCATCTTGCCTTCTGCTGTCAGGCGTAACATGATGAAAAGCCACATAACAGAAAAGACTGAGACAAAGTGTAACTTAATCTACATATTTTAGTGTAGATCAGATAAAAACATGAAGTCTTACTAGTTTAAAAGGAAAGTGTAATGATTTACACGAATGGCAGTTCTAAATTCCCTGGGGAACTGTCCAGCTAAGAGGTATATAGGTCTCCATTTACTTTATCTTATCTGGAACAATTTCATTGGTGCCACATATAAAACAAAAGGTCTTTTAAGCATTACCTGGTCTCCTGTCGTAAAATTATCTTACAGGTTAAGATTTTATCTACAGAGGGATGTTATGTTTTCTTGTTTCATCTAAGTGCAAACTTCACGTGTGTCAGGAGAAAAGATGTAATTTGCCTTATAAAACAGATTAAAGTTATGAAATTCTAATACCAGATCTGATGAAAGGAAAAAGGAGACAAGGAAAGACAACCATGTCACCATGAGAATCTATTTTACTACATCATAAAACAAAACATCTAACATAAGGTTTAATCTCTCTCTAGTTAATGACTACGCCTCCTCAATATTGCAGAATAAGAATTATGGTTCATAATTTATTTACAGTTGATAATGACATGACTGCTATAAAGGCATATTACTAATGTAATAAACAAGTTGTTACAGCATGGGAGATCTGAGATACTTACTTGGTATCCATAGGGTTGATATTATGAAAGAAATAGTGCATGTTATGGTAAAACAGGCCAACAATGGTAATCCAAGCTGTGAAAAGAAACCGGGGTTATTTCTTAGAGCAATTATTTTAAGCAAGAGACACTTCTCTCCTAGACCTGAAATTCTGTGTCAGTTAAGAGCCTTGACTTCTGTAAATTTCAACATCTTTGCTTTAGCTGAATTCTGATTATTATTTTAAATGAAAAAGTATGAACAACTTGCAGTACAGCACAGGAGGATGCCTGCCCTATGCAACTGTACTTCCAGAATGAATAAGTTGTTAAAGTAATCGGTCATCATTTATAAAGCTCCCACATGTCATTAGAAATGGCTGCATGACATACCAGAACCAACATCTCGAAGCTACAGTAATCTCATGGTTACTTAACCACTACCTATATTGGCTGGCAATTTACAAAACTGAAACACAGGCAACCAGTTTCCACTTCAGCTGCCTGCTTGTTGTCTTAATTCCAAGTATTTATGGGTTCTCTAGCATCTAAGTGAAGAGACAGATGTGTATTTTATAAGTGTCAGCCACTTTTGTCTGTCTTTTGCTCTGTTCCAAGTATTTACAAAGTGGAATAATGAATGTTTAGGTTAGTTCATTTGGACAGTGTTGCAGTGTTGTCTGAAGGTCAAACTTGTTCAGAAGTAAGTTTTAGAGATTTAACCCTTTTTCCAGCTAAGAGGCTGGATCATTTTGGGATAGCAGCCATGATAATGTGCCGAAGAAAATAAAATAAGCATGGCAAGAAGTTTTTTAAGGAAAAGAAAAAAGTTCTCACATGCTATTTTTAGCATTACATAGTGGTTTGCAATTATAGTTATTCAAGCTTCAGAGCATTTCCAGTGAAGTTTCCAACTAGAGCCCCCTGCCAGTGCAAAGAAACAAAACTGTCATCACAAAGCAGGTAGATAGTTCAGTAATTATTGGAGTATTTCCAACTGCAGGCTATCTGCAGCTTTTATCTGCAGAAAGTTCTGTTGAGCTTTCTTCAACAGAAGTGACTGAGGAAAGGTCTCTGGGTGTGTGAATTCTGTGGATTGTAGTTTATGTGGTTAGGCCTTATTTTCAAAGACCTGAGAATCCAGGCAGATATCTTTAAAAACAGGTTCCTTCTATCTTTTAAGAATCTAAAATAATTGACTCTGAGATTTTAAAATCTTGCCTAAAGCTTCAGATTTTTTCCAATTTTTGAGATAAGAGAAAATTTTAGCTTAGGTTTGGATCCCGTTGCTTAAACCTATCATTTTACAGTTTAAATTTATAAAACATTTTAAGGCTGATTTTTTGTGGAGATAGAAGGAATACCTGATCTGATACCACAGAATTTCTTTAAAATTACCAGTTTGGATCACTAGATATAATTATTTAATGATGGCTTCTCCAATGTTAAAAGATGCCAGCATTAAATATCTGCAGTCTCTGTGGTCTAGGTGCATTATTCAAGTTGAATTAAAGTAATACAAAGTAATATTTAAGTAATATGAAAAACTCTACTGCACTAATCATTCATTAATATGACAGAAGAATTGCTGCTGCTTTAGAGCCAGTATGATCAACAGCAATCAAATCCACTATTTAGAAAAGTAAGGCAAACCAAAAACTGTTTTCAAGAAAAACTATTTTTCAATGTCCTGTTTACATTATTCAGCTCCTTCCTTTAAATTTTTCCTTACCTTTTTCTTGAAAAGCTTCACTGGGAATGGAAATATAACTCTGTCCTCGAGATGGAAAGCGATAACGGGACAAATTCAGAGTCTGAGGATGCATTTTAGCCAAGGTGTAATCTGTGTGATAACCCAAACAAAAATATGATAAAATCAATAACATTTACAACTTACTTGACTATGTAACTGTGCTTTTCCAATAGCTATTACAAGTCTTGACTTTAAAACTCCAGTTGTTTGTAAAAAATAGAATAAATTCCCTGAGTACAAAACTGCCTTTTCTACCCAACTTCTTTATGAAGGGAAAGGCTGTACACAGTGTTAGTATACCATGGATCACTTCAACCATGCTCAAATACTGAGCTTGACAGGACAAGAAAAACACACTCTTCCTTTGCCACTGACATTTCAAGGCATTATTTCAGACCTCCAGTGCAATGTTGGAGAATGCCAGTGTCCAAGAGAGCTTAGGAAGCATGCATTCAGTGATTAATGGTACTGGTGACTGCTCAAGTTATTTGACCCCTTGCTCAGGTCTCAGTGAAGCAGAGCAGAACAGTTCAATTACCTTCACTACCTGTAGCATCCTGAAGCAGATAAAATTAGAGTGCTAGGATCTAAACAGTAGTAACAGAAAACAAATATATATATATACACGTATATATATATATCCTAAAAGGTTTAAACTAGACCTATCATTTGCAGTCCCTTATTCCCAAATTAAAGTTTTGTAGTATCCATACATCTGAAAGTTTGAAGCACTGTGTAAGAGCTCTAGGCACAACTTTAATAGCCTACCAGTATAGTTTTTGCTCTACTATGCCTTTAATATAGTTTTCTTGGATTAATTTAACAGAATTCATATGATAACCCCTTCCTCAAATAACCTCAAGAAAGTTCAAGTACAGGCAGAGCTGATTACATCCAGACTTTCTGCAACTGAAAAGTTTTTTATTCAAAATAAAAAAAATGCTTTGATTTCTTCTTTCACATTAGCAAAGAAGGGGCTGCATGTACAGAAGTGTTTACGACACACACAGATAGTCCAGAGAGAAAGGTAAAACATTTCTGCTAAATCCTACCTGCCACAGGTGATGTGCCCTCAACAGTTAGAGGTAATGTGTTCTCTTCCAGATTGCGTGTCATATGCACCATCACACTGTCAATAGTTTGAATTAAACTTCCAAATATGTGAGCAGTCTGAGGGAAAAAGAAAGAGAAGGCTCTACAAAAGAAGAAACTGTGTTTCATAGCACAAAATGCCACGGTGCCAACGTCAAATTCCTGTGTGACTCATCGTTTGACTGCCCAAAGTCAAATCTGACTTCTCCATAACCTTTTCCACATATAGGGGATTAAATGTTACATAAATTGATGCCATCAGAGCCTGATCTTATAAAATACTATGTTTTATAGTGTCTCCAAAGAACTCTCTGCTCCCTTCAGCATTTGGCAGTCAATTATATTCAGGACTGAGCAAAATGATGTCAAGAACTGAACAGATTATTTTGGCGATATATAAAGACTTGTATCAGACACTCATTGAAACATAATCTTACATACATTTATATCCACAACTTTCTTTCATCTTTATAAAAACATTCCCTAATATAAAGCTGTGTTTAAAGTGTTTATATGTCCCCTGAAAAACAATCCTCAACACTAAAACTTGATGCATAAACCATCAATGTATGTTTCAATGAAGAAACCTATTTGATTTGAGATCTACTCACACAAGAGATAACCAAGAATTTTAGGCTAAGAACTTAAATCCATTAGACATCTATGTCTTAACATTTTTAGGATTCGGTAAGACTCCAATTTATATTAGTAGCCTGTCCCCTTCTCTTGTTTTAAAAGATTTTGTCTATTAAATTTGAGATTCAAATAAAATTCTCAGAAAATTCCTAGATCCCTCATGCAAGTAGTTTTTCATACTCAAAGTTGGGTAGGTGACTAGAAGAAAAAGATCATTAATACAAGGTGCTTTTCCCTATATCGGTTGTAACCTCTTTCAAAGTTTTACTCTCTAATCTAGGTAAGCACCACTACATATTTCATGTATATTGAAGACAGTCCATCTAAAAAAAAAAATACACAATTATGAAAGTTCAGTGGTAAAAAGCCTATATTTAGGTCAGAAATTAAATATCAACTATTGACAATATCCATTATTTAATAAATGCAGTTTTAGGTTATTTTATTCATTCTGAAGTATGTGGAAGCAGGAGCAGACACAGCTCCCCTACTTTAGCCCTAAAAAATACATTATAAAAGAGAACAACATATTTGTTTTGTCTGTGGATCTTTACTTCAAATATGAAAATGACATACAAGCAAATAAGTCATACTGCCAGCTGTAGCAGCAAGAATAATAGAGGTAACCAATTTCATTACTGTCTATGTGAAGTCATGCACCTGAATTAACCTACAAATCAAGCCCATTTGTCTTACCTCAGGTATTTCGAGCCAGTTGGGCAACAGCAGAAAGTCTTCAATGGCTTTTAAAAATGCCTAAAAAGATTAAATAATCAAATATAGCTTTGTTTTTCTTCAGTTACATCTTGTAGGCATGCAAGGCACATCTCTGCTAGGATTTCCATAGGTTCATTTTAAGACAACAAATCCATTTTAATTCAAGTCACAGAGTCACCCCCTACTGCAAACGTTCTCATCATGTTTTGAATGGTGATATTTTAATTTGATAGTTTATTTATTGAAAGTAACACCACTCCTGAAGTTCAATCGTTACACTACAGCTGCGGTGACAACACTACATCTTAGAGGAAAGAGAATTTATTCTCCTAGTTTATCTAAACTCATATGACATTACTACCTCTTCATCTAAGATTAGATATTTCAAAAGCACTGTATATAAATCTAGGCCCCATCACCTGTTCTGTTTTATTATGTGCTTAACTTTTGCACAAAGAGGTTATTTTTGAGGTCAAGATTGGTCATGGTGGGCACTGTTTTTCATGCCCAGCACAATATAGTCTCTGCCCTAAAGAGTCTTGCTGACAAATAGGAGAAAGGAGACATCGAAAATGAAAATAAAATAAATAAAAATAAAAATAATAATCCACATTCCTGCTTAAACATCTCTGCTCTATTCAAACATCTTAAAACCTATCAGGAAGTATCTCTTTCCAGGCCGCATCATCACTCCAAAATTACCACAAAAAAGCAGGCACTGGAAAAGGAGGGAAAGCAGGAGGACTGGAACTGCTGGGCAGAGCAGAATTATACCAGAATGCTAAGTAAGATTTGTCAGAAGTAACACATTATAAGAGTGTCAGTAATCAGACAGTTTATTGCATATCACTTAAATCAAATTTTCTTGTGCTATGAGGCATGTGACAAGCAGTAGAGAGATAACTGTACAGAAAATAGCATGTGTGCTCCGTGCTTGTCTTTCAGGGAATTAGCTGCAGACAATACAAAGCCTAACCATCAATCAGACAAGTGACAGAGTCTGTATGTACGATCAGGACTCTTGTGTTTATTTCCCAAAATAGCTTTGCTAAAGATAATCATGTCCTGTTTTTCTGTCTGCACATCATTTTCATGGCACACAAAGCAGCAGATAGCATGAATGAACAACCAAATGGCAACTGAAATGATGTGGGAAACAGGTACAATATATGACAGGATGATGCTCCATTTTCAAATTAGAGCCCACATAAAATTTTCAGCGAAACAAAGGAAACAATGTATTAGAGCTTTTAAGAATGGTTTTTGCTCCATATTAAAATGTGATCCACAAAATCCAAGCTTTACAGTTTGCAGATGCTAAGCCTTTAGCACAAACTACCAAATGCTACCCCTGTATTTTTCAGAAGTATTTATTTATATTTTTTGTCAGAATAAATAATCCTTGTCACCCTGGTATTACCAATGGGCTTAAAGAAACAATCACTGGTGAGGCCAGAGCTGATTACTGTAATAATAGCTTTCTAGCTTGCTGAAAACAGGGAATTAGCTGTCCATCGTTTTACAGAAGGCCAACTTTTTGTTGTCAGAAAGTGACCCCCTTGTCTGCAGTTCAGACTGCAGAAAATGCTTTTTCTTTTCTTCCTTTTTTTTCTTGTTCTTTTTTGTTGGTGGTGGGGAGAGAAAGAAGAGAGAGAGAGGAGGGGTGGTGGGGTGGTATTAGCCTCAACAAATAAAAAATTACTGAATTAAGCTTTAGACCTTATCTTGCCATGAACCAGTTTTCAGATTTGTGATATGACTACACGGAAGTCCTGGCTGTGATTGGATCCCTGGTGCAAAATAAAGCCATTAACCAAAAAAGGCTGAAGATACCTATTATAAAGAGGCCTTCTCCCACAGCTTTCCACCTCCAGTGCAGAACTGGCAGAGAAGGACATGTGCCTCTGCCCTGCTATTTCAGAGTCCAGCAAGAATGATGCATGACTTTACAAAAGGAGGACAGGCACAAATTACCCTCTGCTTGCTTACTACAGGAAAAATAAAAGCTTTTAAAGAAAAAATAAAAGTTGGGCAGACAGAAGTAACTGATAATATTTTAACCTTACAGTACAAGTATGGATCTGAAATATTAAATTGTAAGCATACACTTGGGTGGTTACCCTGCACCAGACTGTGATGAAGCCACATCTAGAGTGCTACCAGAATCAAAGTTATGATGGTTTGCCATTAGTTCAACCATGCCTCCACTTTGCTGCTGTCACTGCTTGGATTATGGTGTCTTTATGCCTTGTGCCTGACAGGGAACAGTCATACTCAGCTGCATTTTGAATCACTAGGGCTGTGCAGAAAAAAGCTGATTTATTTTTTCCCCCTGTTTTATATATTATTAATTGAATAAACATATTGTTGAAAAAAAAATCAAATTATTTTCTCCTTTTATGTTTTCTGGTTAACTAATGATTTTAATGTGCAGTCATAGTTACAAATATTTATAAGAAGTAAGTATTATGTAAGGTTCCCAAGAACTAATTTGTTTTAGCAACCTTTGAACCTTTTATTTGGTTGAAGCTTGCTGTTAGCTTTGCTATTTACTCCCTAAGTAGCCACTGCTTTTTTCATATGCATTTTCTGCAATCAGCAAAAACTTTCAAAGTTGCATTCTATATTCTAGCTCCTGGAGAAATTTCAGTGTTATCTGGCTCTGCACACAGATTTAAAAGAAGTTTACCTCTGTCAGGCTTAGAGCAGTATTTTCTGACAAGGATTTGTTGGGCAATCTGAACGATACATTTTCCAGGTAGTCCAGCATGGTGTTGGGGGACTGGAAGTTCCCTCTCTCCTTGGTCAGATTAGTTATGATGGGATGATAGGCATTTGTAGACAGCTGAGGGAGAGAGATAAAACCATCAGAACTTATTCCAAACAGCAGACATTAGTTATGGTGTTAGTCCAAAAGGGCTCTAAAGGACAGTTTTTAGTTCTCCTGGAATCACTAGCATTTCTGGGTAGTGCAACCTCAAGACTTAAGCATTTCTTAAGCATTTAAGATTGTAAGCATTTCTCTGCCATAAAGCCTCTAAGCAGAACAGCTCACTTCCCAACCCATTACATAGAGCCCAGTATCATTGGGTGTGAAGGGTTTTTCTTTACTGTTTCTGTATTGCTGCTTTTTGTTTGTTTTCCTGTAGTCTGAGGCATAGTGAACTGCTGTGATTATACACAGGAGGCTACGTACACTAAGGGAAAAAGGAAAGCACAAGAACAGATAGACAGGAGAGTAGAATATACATGCACAACTTAATTTTTTCATTAGCAACTCAGGTCCTATCTGAAATGGTTTCTGTGAACAAGAAGAAAACTAATAGAACTTTGACACTCCAGATAGCAAGAAAATGAAAATACCCTGGAACAGCTAATTGCATGTAGGTTGACTACAGCTAATTGTATAGAGACTGCATATGAAAAATAATTTTTGTTTAAATCTTTTTCTTAAG
Organism: Anas platyrhynchos; assembly: GCF_047663525.1. Classification (NCBI taxonomy): domain Eukaryota; kingdom Metazoa; phylum Chordata; class Aves; order Anseriformes; family Anatidae; genus Anas; species Anas platyrhynchos. Next base: position 13,429,422 of record NC_092602.1, read on the forward strand.
TGCATTAAGTGCATTGTAAATAAATGAAAACTAGCTTTGTTACTGTGGTGGGCAATTTCTTCTAATTTTCAGAAGAAATAAGAAAAGTTATCTAAACTTTTTTGAATTTCCTGTTTCTTCAGAGCTCACTGAAATACTTGTTTCTACTTTTTTTTTTTTTTTTTTTTAATCTTTCCTACACTTAAGGACAGTTCTCCCATCTTCCAATAGTAGCTGCAAATGCTAACAATGCTTTTTTAGTACTGAAGTACTAAAATAAGTGCCATTAATTAAAATTGTAAAATGGAGAGGATATGTAATTCTGTAATATGTAGCAAATTCTAATGCTATAGAAAAGAGTTATGTGGACTGTCCTACCAAAGGTTTTGCAGTAGTTGTCATCATAGACCATGGAAGTGTTGAAGAAAGCAAAACTTGCACACCTAGGAAAAATACATACAGAAATGAGTTCAAAATGTGTGTGTATATGTATGTATGTATGTATATACATTCCCACTGCAGTTCCAAGCAGTTCTAACTTAAAGCATTATATTTGCTGTTCTGTGCAGTTTACTTATTTACAGTACTAGAGCTACATAGTCTTGTTTAAACAATTTCAGGTACTGTTTCTCTCATCAATTTTATATCCACATCTTTATACAGATAAGCCTTGTAATTTAGTTTAATTCTTAAACACTTAAAATTAAACCTTTCTTTGCAAACAGGAAGTTTCAAGTGTTTTATCTCAATAAAAAAAAAATAAAAAATAAAAAGACAACTAAGACAACTGCAAGATTAAAACATTGTCATCCATCTTCCAAGGCAAAGTATTTAGGGAAAAAAAAAAAAATTGCTATGTCTTATCAGAACTAAATAATAATCTGTAGGCACTTCTGACAAGTTCATATATCTCCTTGCTGTATTATGTATATATGATAAATTCTTTAGAAAAGGGACTAGGAAGACTCAGACATCAGAAAAAAATGAGACTCAAGTGTCAAGTATGGTGCCAAGATAGATGCTAATTTGTTTAAATAATTATTTATGTCTTGAATATAAAGTGTTTGAGTGTCAAATAAAATCATGCACATGCAGACAAGTTCAGAAAGACTTTTCCTAAAAATAAAAAAAAAAAAAATTCTGTGAGAAAAACTGAAAGCCAAATATTTCTATCACATTCATGAAAACAGGGGGATCAGTCAAATAAAAGAAAGAAAAAAGTAACAAGGGTCAAGGAGTCAAAACAGCCTTCAGTAGCAGTAGGAGAATATTGTGGATAATGTCTCTATTAGGTGTTTTTAAGTTAATTTGAAGCCCCAGCAAGGTTGCTGTTAATCAGATGGGCTTAACTGATGAATATTCCCTTAGCACCCCTTAGCATTATACCCACTGAAAATTACCATATAAGCATGTCATAAATGATTTGTTGAGACAGAAAGAATAAACTCATTTTGGGATGGTTTCCAGCTACTCCATTTTAAAAACATTGATTCCTTTCTGTGCAAGGGGATTTATAGATCATTTGTGATAGAGAAATAAAATTTTCTTCTAATCTGCATCTTCCCAAGAATTTATGTTTGCCCAGGAGTATGGTATTTCAGCACAATCAAACAGCAGTGGCATATACTGGACACATTATTTTCATTAATCCACATGTAAAATGATTATTCATTCTGTTAAGGAACAGGCTATCCTATTAAGTTTCTTATGTTAGACCACGTTAGCTCAGCTTCATCCCTGCTTTAAGTTCTACAAGGTCAATAGATACCAAGGTTTGGTTTATTGTGTTGGTTAGTATTGTAATATCCATTACTTCCTCTGAGAATGCCCTAGCTTCAGTTATTTCAAATTGGAAATTAAACCAAAAAAAATCTAATCAGTCTACTGCTTTGAGTGGAAACTCAAAAAAAAAAAAAAAAAAAAAAAAAAAAAAAAAGCTCATCAAGCTTTTCTTTCAATTTAGATGTAAGAAAACCCACAGTTCCTCATGACCCTGAACCAACACCTTTGAATCAAGGTTTAAAAATAAAAATAAAAATAAAAATTGTGGTAAACTCACAGAACATCAGGAACATTTCAATGCAGCAATCATGGAGTCTGCTATGTAGCTTTCCAAAAATCAACACGAATGGAGAGGAAGAGTACTATAAAATTCTGCACTGCATTCCAAAAATTTAGACTTCAGGAGAATCAAAGGGTCAAACTGTTACTGCAGTCTTAGAAAGTTTAGTTATTAGCATTAACAAAAGCAACTATATATTCTGAACTATATTCAGTACGACTGAACTGCCCTTTTCCAAAGTGAAATATAGAGGAATGGAAACTTACATCCAGAACAGCATTTGCGTTCCTGGAAAGACCTTTCTGTGATGCCTTAATTATTTTTGAGTGTGGGTAGGATTTTCAACGTGGAATAAAAAATTTATACTTTCCATATCAGACAAATTCTCTCAGAATGTTTGAAGACATTCATAAGAACCACATTGTAAAACAAAAAAACTTGATTTCTATCATTTGTGTTGCAAAGCAAATAGGCTGCTTCATTACATATTAAATGAAAGGCTTCCTTTTCAGTGGTTTCAATTCTACTTAAACTACTCTATATTTTCCTAATACATTTTGTATTTAATTTGATCGCTATAATCAAACCTGGGTGTTACAAATGCATGCATTCTTATTTCCAGGTTTGCATCAGTAGTGTTATTCAGAGTTTTCATTGTGAAAATGTTTCCCATGTGCTTAAAAGCACAAGAGTGATGGGTGTAACTGCTTTAGCTCTCAGTAACCCAGTAAGAATAAGTGAAAGCAGGGAAACTGCCACTGAAGACAAATGTTACAGATAGCCCATAGTTTTATTACTCAGATGCATGTTTTCTAATTGTTACTCACACACAAACACTTAATAGCAACAGCCTTTTTTGTACTGAAAAGTTTATAATAAAGATCATGCCTGACAGATTACTGGCCACCATCTTCTAAATCTTTGTTCAAATACTGATTTTCTGCTGCATGTATTATGCTTCAACTGATATCTTTCTTTTCAGTTCACAAATACAACTTAGTTACTAAATCTTTATTGTTTCAGGAACTTGCGGGTTAAGCATTGTTATCCACATCTGCTGGAATCAGTAAGTGACTTGCCTCTAAAGTTATACAATGACTAGAAAACTATGGTTGATATTTCTTAATACTGTTCTGACTCGAGTCTAATTATTGCTCTTCTTCACTTGATCTTAGGGGACCTAACAATGACTGTATACTTCTGGTTTCAGTAATTTTATTTTATTTATATACATACATTGACATTTTAAAGGAGCTAGAAGCCCAGATGAGAAGACTGCATATTCAAAGACAGCTGAATGTTTCAATCACTTTAATATCTGCATTTTTCTGCTTCTACAAACTACTTTCAATGGCTGAAAAATGAAAAAAGAATACAAATCCTACACACTAAATATTTTTAAGTCAACTTTTGCAAAAGACAACCTTTGACAACAACAGTGTATATACTCACCAATAGCAGCTGTAAAATATTGCTCAATTTCATTGGGGGTGAGTGCCCTTTCCCATATAATGAATTCATCAAATGCCCCATTCACATAGCGCTTAGTTTGATCCCCCTCTGTCCCAGTCAGCAGATTTGCCTTGGGGTCTCCATAATCATAGAAAACTTTCCCTTCTGGGTCAGATGTGTTTAGAGTTCCATTGACATAGACTTTCAGTCCTTCTCTTGATTTCCAAGTGAAGAGAATATGAGTCCAATAAGGACCTGCAAAACATTAAGTCACGGTAAAATCTATGAATCATTTCCATTTAGTGTCTCTCCTATTCAGGAAGTTTTTGCTGACTTGGGCTATGCTATAGAGGTATGTAGTAAGTGCTAAGAGAGAATTATGGAATGCTGATATCATGTATATTAATCTTTATACACATGGGGAGGCCCATACTTTGGCAGAATGCCTCTTAGGTTTTGTCTGAACTCTTAGTTGGGCTCACTGCAGTTCCATAAATTATATTTGGTGAATACTATTGGCCAAGACTTGAACTCTCTTCAATACTGTCTCAAAATACAATTCAGCAAGAGCTCCATAAAGACTGCAAGAATGAAAGAACAGAAAAATAGGCTAATTAAAAGCTGCCAGTTTCTTTGTTACACTTCAAGGGCTGAAAACATAATATTAATTTTTATTTGGATTGAATAATCCACAAATATGCAAATTTTTTATACCATTTAACAGTTCTTCTCTTAAAACTGGATTTCTAAACTGATTTATTATACTTTATAAGACTTTATTACTATGAGGTGAGAAAGTCCTATATTCCCAGTTTGCAAACAGTTAAATTGAGGCAAGAAAAGACTTAGTGACTGTCACTAGCATTACTAGAAATACAGATTTTTTTTTGAGTCACTAGGTAATACCGTTTGCAACAACAGTGTAGATAGAAGCAGTACGATATGTGATATCCCCAAATGCTTATTAATACCATGCCATGACATGCAAAATTTGATACTCAACAGCTAATAAAATGACCAAAGCACATAGCACCCATCAGTGCAGTGGATGCAGCGGAGGTCTGCACACATACCCAGTTTTAGAACATATGGAGAACTCCTAAGGATTAACCTGCATTCCTCACCCAGCTGTTTCCTTCTAAGCACTCATTAATATATTGATGTCAATAAGAACTCTGCTTCAGAAAAATGGAAGTCAGGTCCATGTATTGTTGTTGAACAGCAAATGTTCTGTAGTACAGTATCACTGAGTTTTCTGATCATATTTTCTCTCTCCCTCCCCCCATGAAGAGAACTCTTAAGCACAGAAATCTGTAGGTATCTTTATATACCTACTTCTCTTTCCTGAAGATGTGCTCTTACCATTACACCTCTCTGCAAGAACAATATAAAGTATAACTAAAAAAATGCATGAAGAAAAAAAAAAAAAAACTTACCTGGTGGACTAAAGCTTGCTTTCCACTTCATCATTGCATTCCCACGTGTGTAAAATTCTACTGAACCTTCACCTTCATTTGAACAGATTTTGAAACCACTGGAAATTACTTGTCCACCGGAGGCAGGGGGGAACTTAGCCTGCTGGTCTTGAGTCTTCCAGAAAAAGGAAAATGTTACTCCTGACAGAAGCAAGTAAAAGGCAATTTTTAATGAGAAACAAATGTAACTGAAAGTTTATAATATTTTAAAATGCAGAGAGTGGGAATGTTTTTGAGCACAAATCCTCTGCTCGCATAAACAAGAATGGCATTTTTTGAACAAAAAATGTGGTAATAGTATAAACCAAATAAACATCTATTCCTTGGTTTTGCATCACATGCACGTATCCAGGACAGAACAGCAATCATCTCTTCCTGGCTAGCTTCTCTCAGTTAGAACTAAAGCTTCTTGAGCACCAGCAGTAATGAAGTCTTTTTCTCTCACAGATTTATGCTTCCATTCCCTATACCTCTCTCTCCAGTCTCCTTACCCTTCTCACCCTTACTATGATCCCCTTTCCTTCCTGTGATTGTTGTTTATTTCAGAACACATTGATTTCATCTCCACTTTCTCACCCAGCACCTGTAACTTTCTGTGATGGATACCATATGTCCGTAAAGCAAGAAGCAGTACATTGACTACTTCCAAGCTACTGGCTGCCGGCACATCCATGCTTACTGAGTAGCATCCATTCTTGATTACACTTTAATTATTCTTAAAATGTTATTACCTGTCTTTTCACACTTCAGTGCTCCAGTAATTGCTGAAAGCAAAGAAACAGTGTAGAAGAAAAAGATACCAACACATACAGAGCCACAATCACAGCTGCAAGATTCTCACTTACGCAGTGACAAAGAATCCCTCTCTAAAATGCAAGTGCAATCCTGTGTGTGCACATGATCAGCTTTGTTCACAAATAATTCTGCTAAATCCACCATTTTACTGTTGTATTCTAAAAACTGAAAAACTCCTCAGATTGCACACTAGTGAAGAAATATTTCTCTAAAGATTTCTGTTTCCTTAATAAAGGTTACCTCAAAGGCCTCAACAGAAACACGAGTGACGAATTGAATGTCCCTTGCACTTCAGAAGTTCTTACTCTGCTGTTCAGGTTCTACAGCTGAATGCAATTACAAAGAAAATGGATTGACTAAATAGCTCCTAAATGTGTTCATCTCAGAATTTATACTGCTAAGTGCTAAGAATTAAATCTGAATTCAAAGCAGGTTGAAAACTAGATACGAAGTACAGAAGTGGAAGAGGTTTTGCCAGAAAGATTCGAAATTCGGAAACAACCCCAGAGATCACAGTCTAAACTGCTTGCTTATATCAGGGTCAACAGCAGAGCTCAGTTGATTTTTAAACATCACCACAGGTGAAGGTTTCACAGCCTCTCTATGCAAACTGTCCCCATGCTTGGCCGGTGGCACGGCAAAGAGCTTTTTCCTTAGATCTAATCAGAATTCCTTGTGCTACAACGTGTCTGTGTTGCCTCTCACACTCTCATAATCCTAACTCTGCTTTATGATGCTTGGGTAATTTCAAAAGGTAGTGCACCTCCAAGACTGTTTGACACCAACTATTTCTATAACCACTCATCAGGTAGTTGAAGACAGCCCTCAGCGTTCTCTTTGCTTCATGGTGAATATTAAAGACCTAGGCTTCCCTCCCATATCATATGGTCTAGCCCTGTAAGTTGTCTACATAGGCCTCTGATGGACTTACTTGACCTGTCAGCCACTGCTCTTAACCTGCTGACTGGGCTCTTTTGAAATGTAGTCTGATGTAGTCTAATATGTCTGGATGTTTTTATAGTGATCAGTACCTGCAGATTGCCCAAACAATAGGAACTACGGCAATTTACTATCAGTTAGCCTAGCACAGGCTAATGAAGTCCTCAAATTATTACGTCCGTTTCTTGTTAAAACCATAGTTTGTTTGATTGTTGTTTTTTTGTTTTGTTTTGTTTCACAGTTCTCTGATCAAAGATGTAAAAGTCTTACATAAATCAATAGAATCACCAGAAATATTCCCCTCACTGCACACATTATGCACACATAATTTTTTATACCATTCACATATTTTTTGTCACATTAACTTAGCATAAAATTTAAAAATTTATCCTGCAATAATATAATAATTTAACTATGTAGTAACTTTCCTAACTGATCTTCCTGTTTGTTCTCCTGGCAGCACCCATTAATTTATATGAGCTATACAGCTAAATGTTTTATGCACGATAAAATAACCACCATGGAAAGGTTAATCAATTATCATTAGTCTCTTAGAAATCAATCAGTATATGAACATCATCAGTCCCAGTTTGTTAGATCTCAATGTTTATGGGTTTAAAGCTATAAATGCTGTGAACTCCCAGCTGAAGAATTTGATGTTTGCTGTAAGCAACTTGCAATATCCTCATCGGTCCATGTTCATGTTTCAGTGTCTTCAGCAAAGAAGTAATAGGTTGAAACTCTAATCCAACCCTCCTTCTGGAAAGCTATGCACTTCCCTTGCATCTACATACAATTCTTCAGCACTCTGGTGAAAGGGCCACCAAGGCTGATCATGTCAAGCAATTATTGCTATTGATGTGATTCCTTTGACCAAGTATCTCATGATCTTCTCCCAGCTATCTTCACAAAACTTCTGTGGAAATGTTGTTATCCCATCTTTCGAGACTGCAGAGCTGAAGTTAGACCAAGTTCTACTGTATGCCTGCACTGGAGTTGTTTTCCCCCATCTTTGACTGTCCATCCTATTGGACTTCCCTGTAGCCACTGATCATCCTGTAGCCATGAAAAGACTGTGGATCTAAATCCTTCTTATGTGCACTCTATCACTTCATGAAATAGAAAAACTTAAAATAAGACTGAGTAAGGCACACAATAAAAACTTCACTGAAATTTAGAAAAGCAGTTTTTCCCAGATAGCTTGACAGAAATAAATCATTTTGGGTCAAACATATTAAGTTTTGCATCACCAGATGCTCATATGAACCTTGAGTGGGTAAGACTTGCTTTTAGCTTTAGAGAAGAAAAACTAAAAATATGTAGTCATAAAAGAGCAAGAAGGGGAACTTAAAACTTATAACTAAAAATATGCTGCAGACTTATTTACAATAATATGCATGACTGCACCTGATGACTAAATCTTTGAAGGTGTCTTCGAGTCAAAGAGAATTGCGTTCATCATTAAGAAAGGTACTTCAAATTTTATGTGCTGTTATTGTTTCTCTGAATAATCTCTCATTACCAGCAAACAAGCAAAGAAAAAAAAAAAAAAAGCATAAACCTGAAAGCCAGACAAGCCAGACTACATATACAGAGACTATTCTATTGACAACATCTTTTTAAAAGTGTCGTCATCCTTTTAAAATTAAAAATATTGACATATTTTTAATTACGGTACTTATCCATAATACAGCAATAAGTGTTTCCAATAGGACATTAAGGAACATAATTGTTAACAATAATTGACATTATTATTCCTGTTATTGGTCTGTACCAAGGGAGATGTGAGGATCTGAGACTTCCCAGTTAACCAGCTTGGGAACCTGAGCCTCCTAGGGCAGACTGTTCTACGGTTCTTCACAATAATCTTAAAGCCTGGCATTAGAAGAATCAAACAAGCTTTGCTTATTTAAACTGTGGTCCTTAGAATTGCACACAAAATAAAATTTAATCCCTGACAACTTTTAAGAGAGAGCATAGGTCTTCTCACGTATATGGCCCAGATTTGCAAGCTTCATTAAGCCTTCTAGTTATCTGAAACAAGTTTTGTGTTCACAGAGCTATCAGGAGGTAAAAAGCTAAGGTATTTCAAAACCAACCAAGGAATTCAGATATCCAATTTCTGTTCAAATCAACAGGAAACCTGTCACTCGAACAGTTATAATATGTTACTTTGTCAGAACATTTATATATCTATGTCACAGGTTAGATAGCTAAGGACTAAGAGCAAGAAACTTAATGGTGGACTACTTCCATCGCCCTAGCGTCTTCCATATTCACTGTGCTTTATGATGCTCGAGTAGAGGTGCTAACAAAATGAACACTAAATAAACTTCTCATTATGCTGAAAGGTTCAAGGAAGAAGGAATTGTATGTGGGTAGGAAAGCTCATCAGGAAGGTGTTCTCTGTATGTTGTAGAGCTCTTTATTATTTTTTCTATTGTATTCAAACTAATGATTAAGAGAACCTTTTCTTGCATCTTTCACAAATGTTTCTTTTGGCTAAAAATGCCGATTTAATGAGCCCAAAACTGCTCAGAGAAAACCGTTATTTAAAAAGTGCTTGAGAAAGAAGGGGGAGGGGAAGGTTTCAACATTTTAAAAACAAGAAAAATGTGTTTTCTCAAGTCAAAACAAGAGTTCTGAAATGTTATTACATTTATGCTAGAAAAAACTATTGGGATTTTTGTTTCATTAAATATTTAGATTGTAATACTTCATCTGGAAAAATCCCAAGATCATCTCTGAAAGCATCACTTCTAAGCATACTTTACGCCAAGTCCACACGAATGCAACAAATGGACATCAAAATATATTTAAGAAACATTATGCTCATATAAAATTAGAGATCATCATCACATTTAGTTAATACAGAGACAAACAGATACCTCCTTTAGATAAAGGGGTGTTGTCTTCTTATTTTTTACCTGATATAATGATTAAGTATTCACTATTTATATTTATTCACATTTTATCTGTTGAACATTTCAATGTTTTATGTTTTTAATGTTCTTTTTTGTGAGATAGGGGGAATTATCTATTACTGTAAAAATGAATGGAAGTAGAAATAATACAAATCATCAATGATTTTTACTTCCTGGCTGTATGAAGAATATATGAAAAGATACTGTAAGTATCAGAAGATATGCCTGCTGTGGGACACTGAATTATCTTTTCTAATACTCTCAGATAACATTTGTTCACCATCTGCACTCCAAGTTTCTTCTTTCTTAGAAAAATAATGCATGTCTTAAAATAAATAAATAAATAAACAATCCTATATCAAGTAACATTACTAGCTTGAAGAATGGCCTAAAACCAATAAAAGCAAGAAAATTCAATGTTAATAATATTGCTTAAGCTTAGGGACTTCTGGAGGTTACATATAGAAAAACACCATTTTCCACTAACCCTTCTACTTCTACATTTTAAGTCTTGAGTGCACGCAATGTGATAGTGACTGGTATTATGCTTGTTTTTACAGAAACATACAGTATTAATCTTGTGTAATCAACTTGTTGTCAAACCTGTGTACCCTTATTATACATGTAATTTTGTGGCCTTTGCCTAAGAAGAAAGGGAAGAGGGAAAAAAAAAAAAAAAAAAGAGAGAGAGAGAGAGAGATTAAAGAGAGAGAGAGAGAGAGAGAGATTTATGCATCTGGAAAAGAGGTTTATGGAAATGGATTCCAAGACACCTGAAATTTAAAAAATAAAAATAAAAAAATAGAAATATTGTCTCCAAAGATAAGTTTGAAAAAAAGCATTCCTGCTCAAATGCCACAGTGTAAGGCATAGTCTCCAAAACTCCCAAATTTCAAAACTGCAGAACAGCTTATCTGTTTGTCACACTGCATTTTTTGTAGCACCATTAATCTTGGTGCCAGATGAGAGATTTCAGGCATTGTAACCTTATTTCTGATTTAGTTTGAATTAATTATACTGTAGGTCATTGATCTGAGTAGTTGGTGATTAGTTATAATCCACATTGCAGTTAGAAAATACTACATTTTCAGCAATCAGCACTCAAATGTTTCTTAAGCCAATAAAAAAGCATCAAACTAGAATTTTAGAGCCCATTTCAATTTGGAAAGAAACTATAATTATTGAATTATATAATTTGACAGAGAAAGAAAAGCAAATATTAATTAATTAGTTTACTAACCTTCAGGTCCACAGACTTCTGGGTTGCTAATGCAAGAATTTTGATAGCTTCCAAAGAAGAGAAAGGTAACTCCTTTCTTTTCACGAACGTAAATTCCTTTATTCACTAGTCCTTCCACAATATCTAAAGGAAAAGCAAAATATAATTTAACATTTATGTAAATTAAAGCTTGCTGAAAATGTGATTTTAACAGACTCAGACACTTGCTTATCTAAACTACAGGTTTTCTTATTAAGTTGTTTGGGTTTTTGTTTGTTTGCTTGGTAGTGGTTTTTTTTTTAATTATAAAAAAAAAAAATCATGTTTCTTTCATTTAAGGTTTTTAAAAAATTATATTTATGTGCCTCACCCACATTCTTCCTTAACTAAAACTTCTTAATAGAACTCATATACCCAAAACAGAAACTAAAAATCATTATTTCAATGTAGTCTGAATAAACCATACACTTTCCAGACTTTTGAACCCTGGACACATCATACAAGTATTTCTGGCTTGTTGTTAAGTAGAGTAGGTCAAGAAATTATTTATTTAAAAATGTAATAAAACAGGTTTTTGTTTTTGTTTTTTTCATTTTTGAAAAGGAAATTTTGTGATAAAATCCAATTTTATTTTAAAGAAAATATCTCAATAAATATACCTTACAAGTTATATTCAAAAGGCAGAAAAATATCTTTCAGACATCCTTTGGTATGGCATCATTGTAATTTATAAAAGGTTTTTCTTTGTCTAACGGGGACAATGACTAATTGTCTAGTGATTTAATTGTGATTTTCTTGTGACCTCTGCCCTAAAAAGCACTGTTTATTCATCCCCTACTAGCTAAAAACTATGAGCGAGCCATCATGATACTAAAATAACATAACACATTTACCATAGAAAACCTTGCTAAGATCAGAGAATTTGGCTGATAAATGACAATGGAAAGTTCACCTCATTTGTTCCAAGATAAAACGTGGACTAATATTAGCAATGAAGACTATAGGAAATCATGGGAAAAAATAATTCCACCGAGTTAAAAAGTCTGCGTTCCACAGAACACAGAATATTCCATAATTTATTTCTGAGAAGACAGAAGATAATTGTCCAGTTTAGAATATAGCCTTAATATCATTGTAATAGGAGGTCTGAAAAGATTGTGAAGATTTGGGATCTTAGTTTTAAATACCCCTCTCTACAATTTCTTCTGAAAAATACAGTGCTAGGGGAAGAATTGCTCAGAAGGGAAATATCTGCAATGAGGACATAGTCTTCTCTGAAGAGCAGGAATTGCCATAGAGGTGCTGCTTGATATTTGAAAATAGAATGAGATTGGAATGGAAACGAGGAGCACACAAATGGTCTACAACTAGTAAAGGCTGGCACATGAGGGACTTCCCTCAGTATTTATATATGTACATCTACCTGACTTAACCTGAACTTTTTGCATAGCAGAGCATGGTGAAAATCATGTCAGAGTGGCACAGGTAGCACTAAGGAGACACTGTCTATGTGGTTGTCATTAGATACTTTTGTCACCGCTTTGTGTTGGTGCATCTCCTCATGCAACCTGTGCAAAAGGCAATCTCATTTCCCAGCTGCAGACAAGTGGGAGTAAGGACCATCATAATGCTGACCTATCCATAGGAAAACACCACTCAGGGACACAGCAGCTGCAGCGTAGCATAACCCTCAGTGAACATATGTCCAAATATTTTTTTAGTTCATACCAAATCTCAATGAAAATATCACCATTTTTAAGTATCTTCCCCTACTTTTGAGCAAGAAGACACCAAATTCTCTAACTGACAGATAAAATTCAGTTCCTTTTAGAAATTAAAATAGTATAGAGTGAAGCAAATATTTCTAGATTCTTTTTAAGTCACTTAAATTCTGAATTAATCTAGCCAGAATAAATACCATAAGGTAATGTATTCCCGTTTCCATAGCATTTCCTTTGCTGTTAATATCACTCTTTTTAATGTTCATATTGAATACATCTTATTATGTGAGAACTATGCAAATGGCCTATAAAGCAGATAAGTGAGGACTGAAAGAAATTAGGGTCGTTTGAAGTTCATCATTAATAGAGTTCACATTTGCCAGCATACTTTTAATCTCAGCAGAAAAATAGTGTTTTTAGTGTTCTAATACAGACCTCCTGCTATCGGAGCAACCCAAAATGACAGTTCTACCATTTTCATCTTCCTCCTCATGTTAGATTTTCTAATAAACAGATATGAGTTAATACCTAATCGTTAAGTAGACAAAGGGTCATATTTCAGTTGCTCAAGTCTAAACCCTGATGACTTCAATTAAATGATTTTAGCTGTACCTACACCGGCTTAATCTTAGTTTCCAATCTGGCGGGTTTCTGCATGGAATATTGTTATTTTCTGTTATTCCTTCCAACTAGTATGTAGATGTAAAAAGAAATCATATATCTAAGATTTGTATCTACTTATTTATTTATTTATTTATATGTTAATCAAACATATTGTGGTTGACAAGTTTACTTTCAGGATTGGAAAATTCACTTGCATTTGTCTTTATCTCTTTTTCACCGTTTCATACTCCTTTTTAAAGGACATTTTTTCTTTTCATCTTGAAAGAAAAAATAAATCAACGTATTTGTTTTATATATTCCTCTGAAATATCTTCTGTTTCTTTTAAGCTTAATAAAAATATTTTAGGTTTTTGAGGGCTGCTGGGGTCCATCCTTCTACAGACTGCTTAGCAAGGGGATTTGTCTCCCAATAATTCAGACCAATTCACTTAAAATTGAAGGAATGCTTTTTCAATCATTTATCTCAGCATACACATAGATCTTTACCACATGACCAACTGAACCAAAACTCAGCGTTAACTTTGAATCCAGTGATACAAGAACCATCCAAGCTTGACAAATGCAGAACAAAATAAAATGTAAATCCTCACCTACAGTTGCAGAGAAGTTAGAGTAGGCAGAGTCATTGGTATATACAAAGGTAGAGTTATGGGAAGGAAGCACAGTGAAGTTGTGGATTCTTAGAGCTGGGTGAAACAACAAAAAAATAAGCAAATAAGCAAAACAATGAATAAACACAATCAGAAATGAAATGACCAGTTCATATCTCTCAACATGACACAGATCACAGATGTTGGTCAGTGGCCTTTAAAATTATCATATGATCAACTGTCTCCAATAATTTGTAAGTACTACATGAGTGTTGCATCCTTTAACTACATAACTTAAGAAAATATAGCATCGCTAAAACCATTTTTAATTCCTGACAGGAACAGAAAAGGAAAAACTATAATACAGTACAACTGCAACCAGATAAGGGGCTCTGAATACACTGAGGTCAGTAAGGAGCTGTGCAGTTATAACAAAAATCATTACACTGGTGCAAAAGTTATGGTCAATTCAAGTTCTGCGTTCTGTTCTGGGTTCCCTAGCACTAGAGATACTGGAGAGAGCCTGGTGAAGGACCACACAGATATTGAAGGCACTGGACACACCAGCAGAGGCTGAGACAGCTGGGATTGCTCAATAAGGAGAAGCAAAGGCTCAAGGATTTTATCAGTGTGAATAAACACCCCATGGGAAGAGTAAAGATAACACTGAACTCTCCCCAGTGGTATCCAGTGAACAGATAAGAGTCAGTGGGCACAAATTAAAACACAAGTAATTCTACTTAAACATAAGGAAAAAGCTTTTTAAATTAAGAAAAATTATGAGAGAGCTTTTTAAATTAAGAAAAATTATGTTCCAGTCAGAGACTGGAACAGGTTGTCCAGAGGGACTGTGGAGCCCCCACCCCTAGAGATATTCAAACCTCAACCAGAAGGCCCTGAGCAACTGGCTCCAGCTCACCCTACTCATGAGCCTCCCAGGGGGTTGGAGGAGACGATCTCCAGGTGGGGCATTAAGCTCATCTGTCCTGCAGCTCTGAAGTCTAAGGGCTGCTGGCAAACACACGCTATCAACAGATTTGAAAGGACAGCATCAACATTACAGGGTTTCTACCATTTTGCATGTTATGGTTTTGAGAGCCATCAAATTAATTTAGGTATCCAACAATAAAATTTTATTTTTTTCCCCTTCCATTTAAAAGTATCTTGCACACAGTAATTATTTACCTTGGGCAGGCAAATAGATCTTGATGGAAAGCCTGCATAAGTAAATAGAGACATTGACTGGCATTGACTGGGGATTTAGACCAACTGGGCTCACAGGAGGAAAAAGCAAATGCTCAAAAAAAAAAAAAAAAAAAAAAAAAATCAATAGAAAATGCATGGAAAACTAGAGGGCATATTATGAAACCTGAACATGGCCACATATTTTCTTTGCTATATTTTAGGTTGTTTGTTGGTATTTTTTCCCCTCCAATTGCTTCTACCGCTTTTATTGCTATGATAACCAAAAAAATAATTTGCTGACACTGTCTCTCACAACACAAATGCATTGAGAGATATAAATCTGGCTTCACACACAATGACTTCAACAAATAAAATGGATTAACATGATGGACAGATTATGATATTTCAAGTATTTAAGAGAAGAAACATGGAATGAAAATAATTGCATGAAATTATGATGAATGGGAGAAAAACAAGAAAGGCTAGCAATAAACAGAAGAGTTGTGTAATCAGAATGGTATCAAAAATAGAAAATTGTCATGGGCATTAGATTACTACAATAAAGAAAACTTTTATTGTATTTCAAAGTCAAATATCAGATAGGTACATAAAACGTCTGCTGGAAGCCGTTGAAATAATACCCATGTATTATAAGACACAATATATGCAACTGCCAAGAATTTGAACTATCCACTAGAACGTTAAGGAAAGAATTCAACATTGTCAAAATTGCACTGCAGAGAAAAGGACTTCTGGCTACTAGCATCCTGTGCAAACAATAGCAAGAAAACGTCCTCCAAATCTTTTTTTTTTTTCCTGCAGTCATGCCGCTGGCTCATTTATAAAGTTCTTTAACACAGTGTCATAATAGGAGTAAGAGACAATTGCTCATGTAAGCCAGCCCTATTCATGTAAGAGAAGGCCTGTAGGATCAGGAGCTTAATATATTCTGCTTTTATTCTTCTGTGTTACTACTGGCAAGATTTCTGAATTGTATTGAAGTAATGTAATTTAACAAGTTTTGAAAAACAATCTAACTAACATCAGTTATGCAATTACAATTTGTCCAACAGCTGTATGTCATATTAGATTTCATATATTCCTTTCAAGTACTTTAAAAACATCTTGATAACACAAATGCTAAAACAATGCTAGATAAGGAGTGCTTTACTCTGTTAGAAAGTACATGAGGTCCACTGTTAGAAAATTACATTAATACACTGTTAAAAATCTCATATGGTAACTTTTTGCAGGTCAAATTATGATCCTATTGAAGTTGGTGGGAATGCTGCCATCAGCCTCTAATGGGAGCAGAATATTGCCTATTGCCCAGATTTATTTCTGGTCAGCCAATTTAATTCCGTTAAGAAGTTTCCTGGAAAGATGGGTCAAACAGTTTGAGTTTAAAATACTTGCGCACCTATGGAATAAAAGGTTTCAGATATTTATAGAATCTTTTCCCCATTTAGGAACAGAGATTGATCTTGCAATTTTTTTGTGTAATAAATAGCAATAACTTTGTACTTGTGTAACATTTTTCATACAAGGTTGTAAAGGTCCCTAACTCCTGATTTAATCTCCTGCAGCAGTCTTTCTGGGAAAAGATATTACAGTCACCAGCAGTAACACTGCTGCTACTCTTCACAGTAGCACAGTAGGCTTGATGGCCAAGGTAGTCAGCCATAGTGTAAGAAATACTGGGGAATGTACATATATCAACCCAACCTGGAGCTGGCTAAGTAGCTGGAAGAAAAAACAGTTCTCATGTGAAAATTACTAAGGGATTTTTGAGCCTCAGAAGGATGCAAAACGAAGCTGAAAGTTTCATCTGAAAGGTGCGACCCTACAAGCTTGTAACACAGCAGTGGGGTATTTTCCTCAGTCAAAACTCCATGAGTTACATCCCCTGCACATCCCTAGGAAGCTCTCACCCCACTTTAAAATATCAGAATCAGAAAACTGCTGAAACCAAAGGACTACATTTTAAAATCATTCCCTCTGAGATTCTAGAGTTGTGACAACTGACTCACATCAGTGAGGGTTTTGTTTTACCAAGCTTCACATGATTTTTGCCCAACTGGAGAGAAAAAATCATTTAAAAAAAAAAAAAAAAAAAAAAAGAGAGAGAGAGAGAGAGAGAGAAAATAAACCTATTGCTGCAATACAATTTTTAAGGAAGTATCCAAACCGAAATAAAAATGAATAAGATATATTCAGATATACCCTTCTTTTTCTGTGCATACTATGTGCAACTTTCAAAAATGTCTGCAGAGTTTAGGCATCTAACTCCTTTTAAAAATCTTAAAGTATCAGGCATTTTCACAGCCGGCATAGCCAAAGATCTCAGTTACTGAGCTTATTAGTGCATATTATGCATGTACCAAGCCAACTAATAACAGTGTTATTTCAATAACGCTTTGGATCATAAAACATTTCTCTTTATAACCTTAACAATGCGTAGACAGACCATAAAATGTCTGAGAATACTCTATAAATCAGTTCTCAAATACAATATAATTTGGATATCAAAGCACTGCAAAAACATTAACTTTAAAGAAAATCTCAACTGCCATGTTAAAAAAAGCTAACCACTTTCATTTCTCCTGCTCCCTATCCACTTACAGACTGACACAAATACTTATGTTATTGCTATTGTCAATGAGTCCTTTGTCTACCTCCATTCGTATCCCGAAACTCATGAATTCCATCCACATCTTCCAATGGCCAGTAATGGGAAGCTGATGCAAGAACTTTGAACCCTTTCAAGGAAATACAGATGAACAGGTTGTTAAAGTAAGTCCCAACAAGGATCATAGCAAGTGTCCACAAAGAAGAACAATAAAGAAAGTCAATAGGTTAAGTAAAACAAGATATTGCATATAAATAAAATACTGCACATAAGCAAGACCATCAAAATGGCAGAGATTAAAGTAAAGATATCTGACTGAACACTGTAGAGAACTTCTGTTTTTAAAATTCAACTGATTTTCATTCTAATTGCACTTAAAATACGTAACCATCTCTGACAAAATCTCTGCTACTGTATCAGGCAGCATTCATCAAAGTAATTGTTGGAGCTGGCCTGATAATTTTAACATGCCATGCAGTTTTTTAAACCCATCATGGATAGTACGATGCACCAAGAAGAGAATGTACAGTGGGAATGTTAAGCCTCTGCAGCATGCTTTCTCTACTCCTGCCTCCTCCACAGAGGACTTCACTATCTCCAGTTAATTGAACTGGAGAAGATGGTAGAGTGTTCTGAGGACTCTTAGCTTCTTCTTGAAATGCACTGCAAAAGCAGTGCAATACCTTTAGGTTATATTTACACAAGCATTTTTCGCCTTTGTTCTCTGTGGAAAAACAGTAGTCAAAAACAATACTTGATGCTGGAGGGCCTGCAACGTGGATGATTGTGTTACTGCACAACCTAGCCTTCCTGATATCTCCAAGTAATTCACACTTTAACTGTGTCATACATGTATAGCAGAGCTATACCCTTAAATAGAAGGAATTTGATGTTCCTTAAGAGAAGGGGTTCCAGAATATCCAACAACACATGGGGGGATGGAAGAATCCCCTCCTCCCCACACAGCATTAGCTGTTCCTTCAGAACCATCTTCACTACACCAAAATCAGAACATCTCCTTGTGGCAGGTAGGAATATTTTGTTTTCCAAAATGTCCTCCTGAGCACCAAGTGTACAAGCTGACAACAGCAGGACATCTGCTGGTTTCCATTGGTCTAATTGCTACCAGTTAGAACAGAGTTTAGGAGATGTGATTACTCAAACATGAACAGAAGTGGGATGTCCAAAGCAATCAAATTTTGTGTTAAGATAACAATTCTATTTTAAGGGTATATCATTAATAATGTAGGAAAACATGAACTGTAATTTCTTATTATCTTGTTAGCTGCAAGAAATCCTTTATTCTCAAAATAATTAATTTAACCAGCCGTTCTGGAAGAAATTGATAATCTCCTATATCCAAGAAAGTTTCAGAATGTTGATACAGATAGACAGAAGTTTTACTGTGAATACAAATGACAATGTTTTTTCAACCTCACAGCATATCATCCTATTAGCTTGAGTTAATCTTTTCTTTTGGGTGGGAACAGAGAGGAAGTATTTATAAAACCAGCATTTTCTACTCAAATTTCAGTCAAATTTCAAATCTGGTGATTGTTTGGAGTTGGTTTGGGGTTCTTCCTTAATGTCCTTCTCCCAAAACAGAAAGTATTGAAAGGTATCAAGCATAAGCATCCTCTTTCCTTCTCCTCTCCACATCTTCGTTCATATAATGAACAGGTTTGTTCCCACAATGATCCCCCTAACCTCCTTGAACTCCCTGACCACCATTTTTGTTATTACTTTCTATAAAACACCCTTGTTATACAGCTCCATCCACTGCTCCAGCTTTCAAATACTGGACAAAGGATGAAGTGGAAGAAAGATCAACTAGTTTCAAGAAAATTTCTTTCTGCCTTTCATCTGATGGGTATTTAACATTATGTATGAACTGATCTAACAAAACACAACTTTGACTCCCCCAAACTTGCTAGTGAATGATCTTATTAATGAAAAATATAGAGCAAGCATGGCTTCAATAGCACTACCGAATGAGAATAACACTCCTAATCCTTCTGGGGTCTCCAAATGAATTGAAGCAAAACTTATTTATAACATTACACGTATGTGTAGTCCCTTGCCCTACAGTTTTACATTGTTTTGTTTTTTGTTCCCAAGCAATCTTTCAAGAGCCTGAGGGACAAAACAGAAAAGTCTCCTAAATACCACTTAAACTGTCATACACCATAGAAAAGCTCCCCAAACCTTGTGAAAATGGTGGGCAAATTAAAATAAAACACAGTATCTTTTGTCCTCTGCTTCTTTACTCTAGAGCGATCAAAACTGCCTACTGGATAATTATTCCATCATTTTAGTGTTCTATATACAAATGAGATTTCTTTACAATGGACTTGGAGGAGCAAAAATATTTTTTTCATGTTATTTTCATCCTAAATTTTCTTGCCCACACAGAGGAGCTGTGAGCTGTTTTGATGTCTCCCATCCTCATGTTGTACTATCAGAGTTGCAATGCAGACAGGAACTTTAGGCTAAGAGTGCAAAGCTGGCAAATTTGCTAAACGTCACAACAAACAATTGCAGATTTGAAAACTCAGAACTACAAGCAGCTCTGCATTTTGTGGCAATACACAAACTACTCAGATTCTCTTCTGAACTAAACTATGCCAAAGATATCTAACAAGTGATTCATAATTGACCAGGATCTATTATTGGCCTGCCTAACTAGGAATATTTGCTGTTTTCATAGAGGTTTTCCCAGAGAGTGGGAGCATGAGTGTAAATAGATGAGGCAGGGAAGTGTTTGGAGAAATGAATGTGGTTCTATGGTTACATTTCCTTTGAATACTTGAAA
Organism: Anas platyrhynchos; assembly: GCF_047663525.1. Lineage (NCBI taxonomy): Eukaryota > Metazoa > Chordata > Aves > Anseriformes > Anatidae > Anas > Anas platyrhynchos. The sequence goes on from NC_092602.1 coordinate 13,449,828, forward strand.
AATACAGAGAAAAGCATAGTTGCTACAAAAGGAGAAAGCTACTGTCAAAGTAAAAGAATAATGACACTGAATAAGTATGCACAAAGCCAAATCTGAAAATTCCAGGCAACCTAAACTCAACAAGCTGTGTGGAAAAGCACTCTGAGGGAACAGGCTGTAGGAATAAACTTTCATTTGCATAAACTAAATCTGGGTATGTGTTCAGTTCTATCTTCAAAGAGTACATTCTAGCTGCTGCAAAAAGAATTAAAGTGATGAGGTTCTATGGTAAGAAGAGTATCCACATAGGCAACCTGTGCTAGTGTACCTCCAGCCAGTCCTCAAACTACCTGCTCTTATTTGCAGAGCACAGAACATGCCTTCTGTTTCACAGTGTGTTTATATGCAAATGGTTCTTGCTTCCATTAACACACCTACCTTTAATATCTGGGGTAGAAGGACTAAAGATAACAGAGGTGATAGAAAAACACAGGAAAAAATAGAGAACAATAGTCAGATAAGAAGGACCCAGGGAGAAAATGAATTGATTACGGAAACTATGTCACAACGTGGCATGAGTTTCATTAGCAGTAGCATCACAACAATGGCATTCTTGTGGTTGGCATCAAACAAACCCACCCCTAAGGAGAAGCTATATTCTAAAAACCTTACATTTATATATAAGATGGGAAAAAAATGGGCAAAGAAAATGTGAAACAAAAGAGATACAGCAAAGAAGTGAATTGCCTCGGGCCATGCCACATGTTGGTGGCTTTCCCAGCTCCCAGTTCTGAGCTATATAAAGTCATGCTGCCACCCCACTTGCAGCCAATCAGCCCTGAGAAGCTTTCTGAAAACAAATACCTGGTGCATTGAATTCAGCTTATACTTGTACCATTACTTCAATGGGTAACTGCTCTGTGTTCAGAACAAAATCACAAGGCTTGTTTACAGCGCTGTAACTGGGAGTGATGCTTTCTGGATTTGAGCATTTCCCCACAGACACCGTATACAAACTAAATGTTGTACAGCTTCCTTCCTTTTTGAGGGAGGCCTTTTTCTCCCTTATGGCTCTATTGGCCAGAAGCCAGTAATCCTCACCTATAGGAAATGAGGTGGTATTTCTTTGTTTTTGAGTGAAGGTGGAACAAAAGAAACTAACTGGTCTGAAGATACTGCAGTAGCAGACAACATAGCTCTCCACATCGCACTGTATTTTATTTTGAACATAATTATATATGGTGAAAACTTAGAAGCACAAAGCAATACATGAATTGGCAAAGCAGTAAAATTGTACTTGTACACCACCATGAGGCTTGAGGTTAAACTATTTATATAAACAGAAGAATTCTGCAGTTACACACACAGATCCCCAATAAGCTATGAGTTTTTCTGCATTGAAAACAGATGAGATTTTTAATATGCTCTGTAACTGATTTTGACTTAAGCATGAAGGCTGGGAGGAGCGTAGATAGCTTGAAGCCTTGGTGAAGTACTACAAAACACATAAACTGGCATATCTAACTGTAAATCAAAGAATTTAAAACACTGAACACTAAGACCTTGATTATAAAAAAAAAAAAACTGTGTAGAAGTCTGATTCAGAAATTCATGCTCAAAAAGGTAATAAAAACCCTATATAGAGGAATTCTCTATCTATCAAATACAAGTCATTTTTCTCCAAATATATTTCTATACAGAATATTTAGTAGGTAGTGAATATAAACTAAGTGGGATGGTCAGGCTTTATTATATTTTTCATACAGAGTTTATATTTAAATGTGGGGTCACTGTTTCTTTAGGACTACAAACAAAAAAAAAAAAAAAAGGAAAAAGAAAAGAAAAATACACCCCCCCTAAAAAAAAAAAAAAAAAGAGCAAAAAAAGCAATTAAATATTTAAGCATATTGCCATAAAATATAAATTGAATATTCCTTACCTGGGTGTTTGAGTAGCTGGGAATAGTTTCCATACACCTGCACATAAAACATTTTATAATGAGATAAAGTGAGGCAAAACTTGCTAAGAGGAATCCAAATATATCTCAATGCTGCCCATATTCAGAACATTACCTGATACTGGAACTGAAATAAAATCAGCAAAGAATAATGACAAAAGAGCAGAGATAATAAATTCTCCATGGTCTATTTAAGGTTAAAAGTACAACCAAGATCAAATTCCTGTAAGATTTCAATCATAAGTTTTCCTTAGCAACTTTTCGTATTAAAAGGGACATTTTCCATGCAAGTTCAAAAAGTCTGTTCCTCCAGTGATGATATAATATCCTTCCAGACCGTTTAAGTAGTATTTGCTTGCTTCACACTTTGATCTCTTCATTTAACCATAAATAAATTACTATGATTTGAGAAAAATTAAAAGAACTGTGCATCAGATCCGAAAGTTGTACGGTTCCATGGAAAGAAGTCAAGTATTTCTGTTAGAATCTGTGCCAAAAAAAAATATCTTGTTTTCAACTTTCTTCCTATGGTCTTTTCCTTTCCATTACTTTCACGTTGTCAGAGATCTGAAGCCAGTTTTGGTTTTGCTAGCAAGAAAATGTACTTCCTTATAGCGCATAGAGCTTATAACTCGCACTATTTCCTCAGGAACTGAGCTGAAAAGAGTTGCTAACTCCTTGCTTGTCCAGCTCACGTTTGCACCTCCATCCCAGATCTTTTTGGGTGGAGAGCAAGTCTGAGTGATGTCATGCTTTCTTCTCAAACTTTGTCCCATTCTGGTACTCTATTTATATCACGTTGCTGCTGTCTCTTTTCTGGGTCCTAACACCAGCCAGCTAGGAACAAGTGGAAACAAGTTAATGTGCTTCAGCAAACAGATTAAAGAGATTACAGTTTTTAGCAATCTGCACACTCAAAGAAGATGCAAAGCCAGAACAATTGTTCCTAATTCAAATGTGTAAGAACAAAATAACAGATTTTGGACACAAATTGTCGAAGGAAAGCTAAGAGGTATTCATTAAAACAGCAGTTTGTATTTGTTTAAAGAAACAAGACCTTTGAAAAAATATTGATTTAAATCACATAGCATTGAGGGATTAATTTTACTGTGTCCCTATCAAGAAGGGGAAACTGAGGCTCTAGCCATTTCACTGATTTGCTCAAAGTTGCCTGTTAGAGCTAGCAAAAATAAAATAAAATAAAATAAAATTACTTCTATAATAGCCACAGCAATATTATTCTTTGATAAAAAATAAAAATAAAAGCAATTACATTTAAGCATTTTTAGAAGAGCATCCCAATTACACTAAGCTTATACCACAAATAACAACCAATATTTTATATATTAAAGATATATAAAATTATAAGATTTTATATTAAATAAAAATATTAGCTAGAACTAGTTGATATTTTCATTTACTCTTCTCATTAATGTTAAAATCTTGCTTTCAGAAACAAGTTCTCTTCCCCTTTTTTTTTTTTCAGTGAAAAACTGAAACAGTAACACTAAACAAAACTTGATAAGCCCTCCATTTCCATAAGCCCTGTTCATCTCTTCCTCATCAACCCTTCCTTTCAATCCCTTATTTATCCTGACATGAGCCATACATAGGTGATGTAAGGAAGACCAGAAACTAAAATTCAGAATCAGATCATGTTAACATCTCAGCAAAATTCAAATTGCCAAAATTTTTCAGTAAACTAGAACTTTCACCACATGATGTTTTGTCAACCAGGAAAACACTCTAAACAAAAGTCAGACAAACATGATGCTAATCTATAGAAAAGTGATCACGTGCACCCATTTCCATGTGTGTCATTGTCCACTTATGGCTTACATTCTGACATGTAGTTGTCCTTCCATCCCCATACATCCATTTGGTGGCTCTTGGCCCCATTTCTACAGATGCCCATATGAGCCTATATTAGCCTGGTTCCTCTTCTGAGCTCTACTCCTTCCATGGTACTATCCCTCTTTCTTACTTGTCCACTTCTTAACCATAACTTTTGCACCAAACTCTTGGCTAAAGCCTTTTTTTTTTTTTTTTTTTTTAAATGAAAGTTTTCTAATGACCCTTTCTGTAGGGCTTAGGTAGCTGGAAGCCCAGGAGGTTGCCTCATGATAATGGGCCCAGTTCACCCAGCTGGCTGCCCAGAGGCAGTGAACTTCTGAAGCTTCTGGTGGTAACCAACTCTTTCCTAGGAGCTAGGTAGGTGGAACTCCAGAGTCCAAGGACTGAAGGGATCATACTTAATTTTGGAAGATGCTCATGCCACATGAGTTGCTGTATGTTATCAAAATTAAATATTAAAAACTTTCAATATCACCAAAAAAACATATTTGGTTTGTAACCTTGCTTTGGTTAAACAAAATAGTTTTGAGAATTCTGAACTTCAGTTCCTAAAAAAATAAATTGGTTTGCACTGAGTATAACTAGTCAGAAGGCACTAGTTATTCACTTTTCCTATTGACTTTTCCTTATTTCCATCTAGTTCTTTTTATTTATTTATTTATTATTATATATAGACTCCTTCCATCATCATTGTTAGCCAGAAACTCTTCTATAACCTGAAGGAAGAAGAGGAATCCTGTGTAAACCCCAGGAAGTCTGCATCACATAGTAACGAGTAGAGTCACTCTTAGAAATAGAAAGTTGCAGCTAAAAATCACAAGAAATATTAAAATAAAAAAGAGAAAGATAGGAATTTGAAATATTTGCCAAGAGAGGCCTGTCAAGGGAAAGAATATGCTTACCAAAACAATTGTGAGAATCCAAGCAAACATGTTCACTGCCAGAAATTTTTGTGGAAACAGCAAATTGCAAGCAGACATCAGAGATTATTTGCAGAAACAAATTCTGAATGTAATCGTATGATCCTCTAGAAACCTGATCTGAAAAGTCACAATGCTTCCACCATAGACCAGAGGTAGCACTGGGCATCTTGCGTGCAAACCAAAATAACTGATCCAACGCTCAGAAGACAAACAATCACAACAGATTGCTCTTGAATAACCTGCAGATAAAATAACTTTCACTTAAAGTACTTGCATGTCAATAAGAGCACAAAGCTCTGCGTACACCGGGTAACTGTGAACAGCCTGTGCTCGGCAGCTGGAGAGATTTCTCCCCAGGACAAGTAAGGGAGCTCCCATCCCACTAAGGGGGTGAGGAAGCAGGACCTGTGACCCACATGCAACAGCACTGGGGGGACTCCCTGAAAGGCTTCTCAATTTTCTGCCCCGCTTAAGCAGAGGGAAGAAGGTGGCCAGGTGGGAACTGCTCTGCATCTTGGACGTTGCTGACACATAGAATGAACTCCCCAAACAGAACAGAAGGAGTTCTGACAGGCTGCACAAACAGCTAGCAGCTTGCAAGCAGCAAAATCACACACCCCATTTTTTTTTTCCCTCTCCTCTCTTTTTTTTTTTTTCCTTTTTTTCGGTGTGTGTGTTTGTATGGCAGCACACTTACAAACAAAAAGGTTTAATCTCAAAAGAAAAATCTTTATGATTTATGTTAGTGATTTCAGTTGCAACACTTTCACCACAATAATGAGTGCGACTTATCATGAGATGATTAAACTTCACTTTCAATTTCAGCTTTCCTTGCTCACCTCATTGTTCATTCAGGACAATTATATCATTAAAACAAAAAACTTGGTAAGTGATGCAGCTGATATTTATCAGGAAATGAAAAACACCTTGATGTTAAAAATCTTTATTGCTAACTATGCAAATACAAGCAAAGAGTAATCCTTTAAAGAATTTGGTTTACACCGCAGAAGACAATCTGTAATAGAGTTTTCTACCTTTGCTTTCATTTGAATCATTAACTCTCCACAAGAGACCTGGTGTGTAATTGGCATTGAAACGTTTTATCAAATACCTTGGATTTAATCTTAACATATTCCTTTCTAACTGCTAGATTTTGTTAAACTTCTCTAATATCATAGTCTCCTCTAATACACCAACAAATATTCTGGATGAAAATTGCTCCCTAGTGAAACTATTTATCTGTCAGTAATAGAAACTATTAACTAGGTTGTTATAGCACCCTCCTACTGAAATTTGTAATTTTAGTGCTAATTTTTCTGGCTTGTCATGGACCTGCAGTTTAAGTAGCTGTAGAACTGCTGTTATTTAACTCGAGTTACACAGAACAGATCTGTAGCTGAAATCAACTGTCCTTTGTCACAGGGAACATCCAGGGCAACTCATCTGGTTCCCGCGGAACTGTTCAGATATGTACATATGTGCACCTTGATTATATTTGCACATCTGCGAGGAACAAAAACAAGATTGTGCCAGACATACTGCCATGTCAATACATGTGTTTGTGTACGGTCATTTCCATAATGAGTATGTTAGCTGCTCACAGAGCTTCAAAACAGAAGCAGTTTTTACAAAAGAAGAACTCTTAGTAGTTTATTACCGCTTCCTTATACAACATTATTCCAACCTAAAATTGTGAGCCCACACCAAATAAAAGCTGTATCTTTTTGTTTGTTTGCTTTAAAGAATCACTTTTGTGATAAGTTCTTCTTAAACCTATGAAGTTGACCTTAGGACTCTAGCAGTGGGAAAGGCCCTGCACTCACTCTCAGGCCAGGTTTGGTATATTTGCAACCAGAACAATACACAGTCATTGTACTTAGAAACTCCCACAAAGTTAACATTCAACAGAGAGGACAAGGACTTCACAGAGTCCCCTTCCTACAGTTACAGTAGGAGGACAAAATAAAGAAAGGGACAGGATGGAGAAGCTGCCCCTGCTCATAACCACACTCTCAACATTTGATGAAGAATCTGCATCATTCCTCTGGTCCTCCTTTGGTTTGTGCAGCCCTGTCTCACACCCGTCTGGATTTTGCAGTTACCTTCCTAAACCAGGAACTATATCCTGAACTACTACATCAGTCTTTGTCCCCCTTTCTAAGGTTTAACAGGATACAGCAAAAGCCACTCTACCAGTGCAGTCACTGTACAGTTTATAAGCAGGAAAGGGAGTTCACTTTTTTTTTTTTTTTTTTTTTTTGTACTAGCAACAAGTCTGATATTTTATTTTTGTACTAGGTACAAAGTCTGCATTGCAGATACTCATACCCTGCCTCTTTCATTGCATAGCTCATTTCAGCCATACAAAGGAGCCACAGATTGGTTTATACCAGCTCCACCCCAGTCACCAAGACTGACTTCCAGTTTGTCTTTTGGAAGAAAAATCTAGTCCCATATCATGACACAGGTCCAACTTGCATTTGGCAGCACTTAAAACAAAAGCACAGTAGTTGGAAGGATTGTTTCGGTTTGATTTTTCCTTTTCCAACATCTTAGTTTTTCTTTGAGCATGGGAACCAAAAGAGCTCATCAGAATGCATTGGCTGAAAACATTTCTGTATTGAAGTATCTTGCAAGTAGTTAATGGCTTTTTTTTAAAGTACATCAGAAGACAGTACTTTGTTAACAAGCTCTGTTTTATAATATAGGTAATTTACCCCTACATTGTAAATGAAAAAATAAGAACAGAGGCAGAAGTTATGTTACTTGAAGTTAACTCTTCATCTAGGTGAACTAGTTATCTAGAATGACATGCTGCATATTGATTAGTATTTTGATCGGTGGTTCCAGCAAGTTTGTTGTATTCTCTTGAATTTTGCTTTAATTTAAAAACCACTACTATTGAAGCAGCTTCTTTCAGTTTCAGCAAATCCTCTTTCATCAAGAGAACAACTTTCTTAGGGTAGAATCCTGCACTATTTAGAGAGAGCCATTAGTTACAGGCTGCCCCAAACACATTCTTAATGATATTTTCATAGACACTCAAGAATATATTTCCTTCCTTGTGCTCTTCCCTTGTTGTATTACAAAATAATGATAGAAGGCAGTACTAATTGATAGAGCAATGAGAGTTTTATTAAAAGAAGAAACGCTGTAGCCCCCTAATTTCACAGAAAAGCAGGAAAATAAATCTCACTCAAAACCAGAAGACCGTGATATAATCATATATATAATCAGACATAATCATATATAATCAGACACCAACTGATTATATATTTGTGTCATCATATTAACTTGTATTGATGTATAGGACAGGAATAAGGCAGAAGACACTGACTCCTGCTTTAAGATTTCTTGCATTGAAGGTCTCCTTTCCTCACATGATGGACTGCACAAATAGCTTGAGTAACATATCGTAGCACTCTTGAGTGCTGGGAAGAATTAATTTGCTTCTGTTCTCAGGCATCTAACAACTACACCCCCTTTTCATTGTAATCCCTTAAATATAATCCTGATGTGCATTATGTAACTACCAGTGAAAATCTAGCGTATAATAAGTTTTATTTGAACTTAAAAAAAAACACTAACCCTCCCGTACTTTCATAACTCACTGGGCAATTCTAAGTAAACAAATATACAAGTGATTTTTTTTAGTTCTTGTTTAAAATGCATTAGTTAACAGTTACTGTCAAAGATGTGTTATTTCATGCTATTGTACTGGGATCTTCATAGTCAGTGTTTGCTAAAATCCATCTATTCTATGAAATAGCAAATATCCTTTGAACTGTGGATACCTATGAGAGAACAAGAGATTTACCCATGTTCTAAGAACTTAAAAAAAAAACAAACAAAAAAAAAATTGGGTCTTTTTTCTTTTAATATTTTCCCAACCAACAGCTAGCACCTTTAGTTAAAGTTCAGGTTTGTAAGTTTTATCTAGGGCTGTAAAAAATGCAGTACCATTTAAAGTTTTTCTGTACATTTAAACTTTGAAATAAATAACTCATCTGAAAGAGTGCTTTTCATTAGAGGAAAAAAAAAAAGAAAAGAAAAAAGACGTGAATAGTTGTCATTAATGATGTGTGGAACCTCCATTATTGGAGGCCCTGAAGGACAGGCTGCACAAATGATTGTCAGGGATACAATGAAAATAGTCTGCCTCATCCTTGCAGCACAAGGATGAGGTAAATTAGTTCTTCTGGTGCATTCCAGCTGTATTTTACAACAATGACCTCAGAAGCCACAGAATCATGGTATTTCCATAATCTTCCTCATTTATTTATTTGTCACAGGCAAATATTAATTTTGAAAAAAAATCACACTGATTCTCAGTGGAAAGTCTTGTAATAACAAATTTGAACTTACAACACAGAGCAAACTACCCTTAAAAAAAAAAAAGAAAAAAAAAAACAAACAAAAGAAAAAACCCTCAAGGCACAATAAAGAACAACTTTAACAAAAAATAAAACCAAGACATTCTAGACCTGTGGAAAAGCACTATGCATAAAGTTCTTGTACGTACAATCTGCAAGACATATACTGCCTTTGAAAGAACACTGCTATGGGAGGGGCACAGATGTTTTACTAGCATGAGGAATAGTTGCTAATAAAATCTATATTTTTAAGCTGTGTTACTGTTATTAACAGTAAGATGATTCTTGATCCATCCACCTTCTCAGGACTGTGATCTTTAACAGTACAACTAGAATGCCACATGAGCAGCTCTCAGATGTGCCGCAGCAAGCTACTTCATGAGTTCTTCACTGGGCCTCCAACTCTCATGTGCAGGTGGATCCATCCCAATCACTGCTAATGAGTTACTCAAATCCTTCTCAGAGCAGTGAAAAACCACATAAGCTACGAAAAAGCTTCATTACTGAAAGAACTGCAGGCATTAAAGTTCTGATTTGCACAACACAATCTAGCAAAAGACAATCCAGGGGTGGCAGTGGCCATCGTATGATACTGGTCCCTATATTATTTCAGTTAGTAAAAGATTGTGGCAAAAACAATTGGGAAAGTAAACCACACAAGAAAATATTGCATGAGATTTTCCTTGAGTTGATTATACCGAAAAGGACAAACAGAAAAGTTCAGACTGAAGAAAAAGCAAACAAACAAAAATCCTGGAGCTAATTCAACAAGGCAAATGCTATCATGGAAAAATATTTTTCTAATTAAGAAAATGTGAAGTTGCTGAGTTGATGCCAGAAAGTAAAATACAGCTTTTTGGCAGCAAAATTTAGGACTAATCAGATGCACATACTTTTATAATGCTATATATGTAATGTTAGGCTGATTATATATTCTTTCTGAAAAGATTTCAGAGCCTGGTGATTCAAAGACCAAGTAAGCAGGTGAATAACGTCATACATTAAATCACGCACTTAAGTTTTCTTTGGATGAGGTCCCACTTGCTGATTATGGTTATTGCATTACTCTTTTTATTGTCTGTTTACCATATTGTCCTGTGTATTGGACTTTTCCTCTGCTGTACTGTCTTGAACGTGTTATTCTATATACTGAACAAAATACTTGGCGTTTTTTGTATTTTTCAAAAGTAGTTTAAGATTTCATGCAAATATCAAATATTTAATTCAGTGGAATCTTTGATTATCTAGGCCTTAATGTCAAGCTTATGTTAACTTAGCTAATCATATAATAAAATTTTTATTTGCCAAAAAAACCACTGCCTATAACGACTGCATTTTTGGCGTCAATTCAGGTAGTCAGACTTCCTTAATTACAGAATTATTTCACCATAATAAAGTTCTGCCTTTGGAATATATGCCAATTTCTCTTAGTCTTACCCAGTTCTCTCTTGCTCTTCTAGGTAAAAGTAACTGCATGAAAATTTCATCCAACTGCTTTGTGAAACAAGTTTACTAGCACAAATGGAAGCCAATCTGCAAAGTGTTTCTCAGCAAGAACATCTGAGCCTATTACAGATGTACATACTAAAGACTTCTCTTTCTATGGAGAACACCACAGCTCCTGTCTTTTTAGTTTCTTACTTCAGATCTGGCAAAAGCAATGAAGGTGGTGACAGAAATCACATAGGGCACTAGCTTAAGAGTCCACAGGGTCTTCCAAACTCATGTTTGTATGATTTGAATAGTGTTTGAGTCCAAAGTGCAGCTGATTAATTTGAGAGCACGATAACTGAATTCCAGAATATCCATCAAGCCCCACCCCCACCCCCATTTTTGGGTTGTGAGTCTTGGAGTTTTGGCTCCCCGTTGATAAAGGAGGGTCAACACATAAATCAAATCCTAGCATAAATTCTCTTCAATGTACTCTTTTGACCACCATGACTGCTTTTGGTTTGGTCCCCACCCTACTGTATTGCTTAATAATCTGACTAGAGAAATGCCTTATCTCTGTTGGCTGCCGTAACAATCCCAAAGATTCAAAAAGTCACAAGACATGTTGGAATCACAGAACTGGGTTAAAATATGAAGTATTTTCATAATTGAAAAAAAAAAAAAAACAAAAAACAAAAAAAGAAAACAAAAAAAAAAACACACACACACACCATTTCTAACTAAAAAGGATTCAAAAAGGCCAGTCATCTTCAGCTGCAAGTGATATCTTAAAATTAGTTATTTAAGGAGTCTATAAATATCACTGAATATTATATTTACACACAAAAAAAAGTATTATTGTTTTGTAGGTGTTATACTGAAGTTTCCATGGTCAGGGCATATTAATTATACAAGGCACTGCTTACAGACATCAAAAAGACAGCAGCTACCTGCTTGGGAGTGCTTGAAGTACACTTGGCAAAAAAAAGTCAACAAAAATAACTGAAAGGAGTAGTGAAACAGGAAAAAAAAAATGCTTGCCCCGGGGTTTAAGACTTACAAACTGCAATCCAGAATATATTACATGCCTAAAAAAATATTGATTCTTTGCACGTTCTTAAACATCCCTGTTGCTTACTCAAATAATGCCTGATGTAGAAAAAGCCAAGCTATTCACTACAGGAAAGTGTGGTAAAATGCTCTGCCTGACATGTAATCTTCAAATCATAAAGTGTTAATGCAGAATTTGCCATACAGCGTCCATGTAAGCCTCAGAAGTTCTACTGAGGTCAACTGACCCAAGCACAATGAAGATTAGTAGTAGAAAAATTATTATTTTCTGCTAGAAAATTTGTTTCCTCTCTCCTTAGAGCTTTTTGCCATGGTATCTGGCAGCACTACCTGAAGTGCTTTCAAGCAAGGCACATGAGCTGGATCAGTTTATCTCATGTATGGATACAAGAAGCTCTTACAATTTGTTAGATACAAAACTAGTCTTACTCAAACTCCTGTGGTAGAGATTCATTCAGTGAAGGTCTCGGTTGCCAGGAGAGGTTTCTTATTTCCCTGCCCCTGCAACCTGCACCTTCCCCCCCCACACCACTTTGTTCTATTTTCTTTGATTTCTAATAGAAGACTGCCATTATGTGTAACTGTCACTAGTTAGTTACGCTTTAGAGTGTTGTATTAATCACTATCACATTGCAACATTTTGTTCTTTAACCATGATTTATGTATTTCTTTAGCCACTCTCCACTTCTTTTCTACACGCATACTTCCATCTTCCTGACTTTGAGTACCCCCTCACTTCACAGGTTCAGACCCTTACAACAGGTGCCTTCTCCCTGCCTTGTGAAACATTTTGCATATTGCTTTATCTTGTCAACTGGACTATAGTTCTGAGGATGCCACATTAGTTCTATGCCATACTACCTAGCTTTTTCTGTGTGATAGTGATAGCTGCCATCAGTTCTGCCAGTACTACATCAGCTAGGAATGTGCCTGTGTAGCCAGTCACGTATTGATTTCACTCTGAAACAGGGACCTCAGCTGGACTGTACAGAGGCCGTTTATCCCATACTACACATACCACACAAGGTACTGTTCTCCAGCATAGTCAGAGAAAGCCATCACAGTACAGTTCTTCCAGCAAACCTTGTTTCAAATCTCAAGGTCTCAACAGAAGAACATTTTTCTCCCTTACAGTCCCATTAGAGACAGGAACTATAATGCTCAGATCATTGACCCTGCAAACTTTCTGTGCATGTCACTGTCTGCACTGCAACTTGACTACAAGATCCTAGCATGACATTACATAAAACTGTATGAAACCGTGTTGTGCAAAGTTTTTACTGTTATATATCCCTCAACGTACTTGTTTTACATAAAGATAAAGGGATCAGCACTTCACGTGTGGATTCATTTTTACAAATAAAGTTATACTGTTATTATACAATTATTATTAACCTTTAATTTAACTAAACTTAGATTTAAAAATAACGGTAAGAAAAATTGCTGAAGAGTATAAAAATTAGGAAGATATAGCAAAACCCAAGCTTTGCCAGCAGCTCTTTAGAGTGCTGTGCTTTTTTTTTTTTTTTTTTTTGTAAAACAGTCTTTTGTTATTTACGCAAGTGTCCCTGTAATTCATAATTCATTCTTGGTCTATTTCACACTCTTGGGTATTTAACTGAAGATGAAGGAATAACCAAATAAAAAGCTGTTACATTTGTCTTACACTGCATCAATAAAATAGCATACAAAGAAAACACTTACCCACTCTTAAACTTCTATCAACTAATAAGCTGCTACTACACATGGATTATAACTATTTACTATTGTTAATAAACCTAAAAGCATCCACATTGTTCCCTTCTTGAATACAAGCTGCTTGTGCGATCTCCAGTATATTTCATTTTAATACTTTTACTTGATCAGAGCGGCAACAAAGACAGCGTGCCCCACCACGTGGCTGAAGCTGGTACCACAAAAGCAATCCCTTTACATTCCAGCAGTTTTGTGCTAACCTGGAATTAATCGGTGTTATTAGATGCTTTTTTTAAAAAAAAAAAAGTTTTTTTTTTTTAAGTTTTTGGAAACTATATCAAACTTGTTCAGATCGTGAGGAAAGAACCGATCCCTTTAATCTGGTTTAAGCTTCATGTATCAGGCAATTTCTATGCTTCTGATGGTAAATGAGCTATCTCAAATAGTTCTTTTACACACAGCCTTGAAATTCACTGTGCTCATCTACTGCAGTTTGAATTCAGTGTTTTATAACTGAGCATCAGTTCAGGTATTGAAATAAAACAAAAATATCCAGACCTAAATGAGAAATAAAAGTACTAGTTCCAAAAGCAATAGGCAATGGATAACACAAGAGAAAAAAGAAACCACATCAAGATTTCCTGTATGTTATAACTCACCTTATTTATAAATGGGACAAACTTCTTCATCTTGATCTCCTTCCCCAATACCTACCTTACGAACCCAACCTGAGATCTAGATGTTTACCAAATTTATTATGGTGTAATCTATCAAAATAGCCTGACTGAAAGGTAACTTTCCTATATATCCTCCGCAGAAGCAAAACACACATCACTTCCCTCCTGCACTATTTTCAGTGGGCACCAAGATGCAAAAGTCACCAGAATGACCTCCTGTGCCATGACAAGCTTGAAGTGGCAGTGACAGGAATTCACATCACAGCTGGGAAATCAGACAGGTCCTACCAGCTTGCGCACAGTAACTCTTACGTGAAAAAGTTCAAAGTAAACAAGAACCATTTACACTAATCACTTATTTGCTTTTTTTCAGTTCTACACTTTGTGCAGAAAACTTATAGCTGTACTAGCAAAGATTCTGATTCTTCCAAGTATAATCAGTGATTTTGCCACTTAAGACATAAGAGGAATCACACACCAGTGAAAAATGTTGGTCTTAACAATTTTGGTTAACAGCATAAAAAACAAAACAACCTTTGAGCTTCCTGCTTATGACTATTTTAATCTTAAGAGTTTTCATTTTAGCTGACCTTTCATGAATTGTCAACATAGAAACAGATAACAGTAAATTAAGCTTGTTACCTCTTTTAGTAACCTGGAGCCGTTTCCAATTAAATTGTTTTAAACGCTTCCACTAAGCGTATTAGAGATGGGGGATAAAAAACCATTTTAAGCGTTATATGAAGGTGTTTGATATTTTGGGAAATTTGTCCTCACTTCTGCTCTCAGGTAAGCCAGGAAGACTGGAATCCCAGCTCTCCTTTTATCAAAGGGCTCTGGGATCACAGCAGGACAAGTATGAAGCCTGACAACCCCAGAAACCACACCTATTCCTCTATTGAACTGGCACACTTATGAACATCAGCCCATTTCAATGACAGCTTCTAGAACACTAAGATTTCTGGGAAGTACCACTTCTTCATTGAACAATGTTCAATTTTTGACAAGTTAAAAGAGAATTAACAGTAACACGTTTCAGGATATTCAGTAATTGAGTAATGAGATACAAAAAGAGACTGTGTCTTGGCTCATCAGTGAGACTAGGTCTATCAAATAGGTCCACACGTTAAGTCCCGCTTTCAAGAATAAAATTCTTCCAAGTTTAACTGTACAGGACTTTAAGCCGGTTGAGTTTGTGTCAGAGCCAAAAGTGCACCACTTTTTTTTTTTTTTTTTCTTTTTCCTTCTTTGCTGATGCACCAGATAGAGAAGTTGCAGACAAGCCAGAGGGCCATGAACTGAAAACTTACTACAGGTGTTTTCAAGGTGCTCTCGACTTCATGTTAGAAAACATTACATGTGACTAAACTGTCCTAGACAGTATTCTCCTAACATTGGTTCCCAGCTTAAAGTGTTTCTTGTAGAAGTGATTACATGTTTCAGGACATATGCAAGAACTCTTTCATGGGATGTCCATAGTGCAGCTTATGCTAAGAAAAAATAAAAAAAATAAAAGCAAACATTTCAGCTCATAGCAAAAGCCACACACTCACACACACAAACCTACAAATTAATGCAACCACATGAAACCTGACAGATGAAAGCAAGAGATTTAGCTTTGCACAGTTTTTCCGTTGCTTCTAAAACACTTCTTTCCGTCCCACTGCAGAGGAGAGATGGCTTTAACAGGGCTCAGACAGCTATTGCCCAAAAAGCCAGGTGAGAGAAAGTGACCAGTAGTCAGAATTCAACTATTTCTGAAGAAGACAGGAAAAAGTCTCAGCGTTTTTTCTAGCAGTTTATAATCAAGATTATAGATGCATTTTGTTGAACTGTAACCTGCAGACAGAACAGGGAGAGAGACAGATTCCCAGTTGTAGAAATGTTGGCAAGCACTTTTCAAAGGCATTTTCTATTGGAAGCCTAGTAAATTCAAGGGCAATGTCAGCTTTCCCAAGGATGCACTCAACCCTCAGTTTAGAGGTACAGTAAGCAACAGCAAACCATTTTCTCTGACAGTTTGAGCTATTGCTTTTGCCTCACCTTCTGATTTTCAGATGCACTAGTTCTCCAACTACTATAACGCAAGACTCTGGACTTAGACACTTACATTGCAGCTTTATTGCAGGCCTATTTACTGTTTCTAGTTCTGTAATACATCTTACTTTTGACAGTTAAAAACTAGAAGTAGTCTGTGATGTTATCAAAGCATCTGAAAAAAAGATCATGGAGTCAGAAAAACACACCCAGTGATGGGTGGGTATGTCACTGTAGGACATATCAAGTCCTACATTTTACCTGAACTAACCCTGTCTACATCCAGCAGCCAAGCAGGACAAACAGTGAGCACTGCAGATTATCTTATTAGTTCAGTCACGATGGTGTTGGAGCTCTACTAATGTGGCTATTCAGTACAGAAGTTCTTGGTAAGATTTCTCAATAGAGGAATTTATCTTTCTAAAACCCAACTTGTGAAAAGCTTCAAAGCTGTTAACTTTCTAAAGTGTTACAATTAAGGAACAACAGCCTAAGAAACTGGATGTGCATGTCATGGCAGCTTCATTATACAATTAAGAGCAGCTAAATATGAAAAGTTAAGTACGGTCCTGCAACAAGTGGATTTGATCCCACACCCAGAACTTTTCAAGTCAAAAGCTTTACTTCACAGTAGAACTGGAATTATTGCCTATTTTCAAGTTTTTGTTGACTTGGTATTAACACTGAAGTTTATGGTGGTTCTACTTTTTAAACATCTTTTTCACTTTTCATAGATCTTTAGCTGCTTAACCCAAATCCCAGTACCTGCCTACAACAGGGGCGTCATAGAGATCACATCATACACATTATGAAGCGGGGCAAACAAATACTGCAGCTTTGTCTTCCCTTTAAAGGTTTATCAACACTGCAAAAGAACTACCTCAGTTTCCTAAATGATTTGCAATTTTAAAACACTGTATTATTTGGAAGTTAAACAACTTTATGACAAAAAGGCTTCCACAACTACTGAAGCAGCAGCAGATACAAGCTAGCAGTACTAACCAAGATAAACAAAAGTAAATTAGTAAACTACAGAAGAGAGCCCATAATACAAAGCTAAAGCAAGATATTGTAGCAGTAAAATTCAATAGAATCTTAAGTCTATCTTTACAACTCAAGTATGATGTTACTCCTTTTCCTTAAAAGTCTCAGGTCCCAAATACAACTTACCTTCTCATTAACTAGTTTTAAAAACCCACAGAACTTGAACTTGCACTAAGTAGGCAGTATTGTTCTCTCCTTCAGAGAAGTCAACACTTTCTGCTAACATGTATCAGAATGAAGTGTTAAGAAATACTTAAGTAGGAGTTACATATACAAACATGCAAGTTAAAAGGAATAAATGAAATGCTCCACTTTATTAAGAAACCAAAAATACAAAACTGAAGAGTTCAAGGCTTCATGTACTCAAACACTACTGAAAAATGGCATCTTAAACTTAGTTTTGTTTACTAGCAGTACTAATATTGACCAAGATTAATTTCTACAAGATAATGTTTAAAGTAGACATTTTCCACCAGTCGTGCTGTAATGAGCTGGAGTTTCAAATTAAGAACTTGGTGCAGTTACAATAAAGTCTAGGTATTTATATATATATATATGTGGCTTTTGTTATTATGCTTTCCTGTAGCCAAGAGCTTTTTAGCTCATCTACAGCTGTTTTCTAGTTAGTGAGTTTTACGATGCTTAGAGAGTTTGATCAACTATAGCTCTACTGATGTTCCATGCAAAGATACAGCTTTCAGTCACCTAACAAACCTAGCTGCCATTTGTTACTGGCTACTTAAAAAAATAAAATAAAATAACTCCGTGAAGGTATGTTGGAAAACATACAGTTCAAAGTTATAAAGTTGAGAGACCGTATCTGAAAGTAGCATATGCAAACTGAACTACACTTCATTCCCAAGTCACTCTGCAGCCCAAACATTCCCACTCACATGGGTCAATTTATGCTTATCTGGTGATCTTGCCACTTACCACTAAAGTGTTCACTTCTTTAGTTTTACCTGGCAGTTAGTTCAGCTTTGCTCAGACGCTTTAATTATATGCATAAGGAAATCCATGGAAGGTTAACTGTTAGCTTTGATTTAGTAACAGGAGCATAACATATAGAGAAAGGAAATAGAGTAAGAAGTGCAGCAGGCAAGCAAAGATTAGCCTTAACTGAAGAACAGAAGACACTTCAAAGAGTTTTCTAACAACGCATGAGAATTCACTTGCTTAGAGATATTTGAAATACAACTTTATTATCTAAACAAAAAAAAAAGAATGGGAATGACAGAAACAAGATTTACCACTTAACATTCTGTGTGACTGCAGCAGTCTTATATTTGAAACTCAAAAGGGGAAGTAATTGCAGTCCAAAAAACAGCTAAATATGCAGGTCCAAAATATGAAGTTTTGGTTTTGTTTTGTTGTTTTGTTTGTTTTGTTAAACTGCCACATTCACTCCGAAGCCCATTCATCTCTTTCAGCATCCCAAAGATTAAGCACATGTTCTGCTCAGCTAGATAATAAAGTGGCAAACACGCTGCACCACTGACATCACAGGACAGTTGCCTATAAAACTAGACTTCTGACGCTGGGCTCCAGCTTCATCCCTCACAGGTCATCATCTTCATCTGGCAGTGCAGTGGTTTGAGCAATCTGGAAAAGAGAGAAGTTACACTTAGGAACTGTTTTATTTTTTTTCCCAGTTACTCCCAAGAGTCCACATGCTAATCATCACACAATCATTTGACCTTTGCCCCTTCCTCAGTTACCTGTAAGTCTTGCTCATACTGTGCTGCCAGTGCTGGGTCCATAACAACTTCAGGTGGCGCAAGAGCAGGCATGGCAACAAACTCCAAGTTGGGATCTCCAATTAGCTTCCTAGCAAGCCAGAGGAAAGGCTTCTCGAAGTTGTAGTTACTCTTAGCTGAAATGTCATAATACTGACAAAAAAAAAAAGTATATTTTGTACATAACACTTAGAACATACCAAGATTAACAAGCACGATTCGCTCTATTTTTATCATTGTACTCTTTCTGACTGTGTGACTTCTGCTTATGCTTTCAGAAGTAGTTATGAAACAAGTGTCCAGAGATGTACCGTTTCATGCAAACAGTCAGAAATTTATATTTTCACAAAAAACAATCTGATCAAAAGTGCAACTTTCAGGAGGCAGTGGCACCTCTTATGCTTACAAGAATACAGTCATAAGTACCTCTTGTTCTTGTATTCTTAGGTCTACTTTGAACTATCTTACTTCTGCATCACAATGAGATTTTGAGCAGTAAAAGCCAAATGTATACAAGAGAACTTACAACTTCTGCTCAATACTAGTGATGATGATCATCTTTTAACAAGATCATCACTTTTCCCTTCCCTGAAGTTAGGTTCAAGTAGCCAACGGGATGTAAACTGAAATATTAGAGCCTGTAGTAAGAAAGGCAGAACACCCAAATGCAGCTGGTAAGACTTTGTAAATCTAGATTACTACAAGCTCATGACATCATACCTGGAGATTCTTCTTCCTGTGGAAGACAATGGATTTTGCCTTGACTTTTCTGTCCTTAATATCCACTTTGTTGCCGCAGAGCACTATAGGGATGTTTTCACATACCCGTACCAGGTCTCTATGCCAGTTAGGTACATTCTTATAAGTAACTCTTGATGTTACATCAAACATTATGATGGCACACTGGGCTGTAAGAAAAGAAGTCTGGAGTTACATTGGAAGAGTAAGTGCTTAACTTTCTTATAAACCAGAGTGGGAAAAGGTACCCTTAAAAGTCTTACATTAGGGGTGCCTGCATTAGCTTTTTCCTCACAGTTCTGAGAATACACTTAAGAAGTTCAATGCACAGGAGTCTGCAGAGTTCAGCCCATGACCCTGTCATTTTACATCTTCAGTGCCCAAATACCAGCTAGTTTTATTAATTCCACTGTCCTACTGAACACCTTACTGTTGCATGACATAGAAATAGAATAGGATTACAAAAATCAAGTGTAATTTACCCCAAAATTTGACAGAAATTAGTCAATACCCAATTAACTAATCTTAGGTATCCTATCAAGGCTTTCAGATAAGTTGAGAGCTTGTAGTCCACATCTCAGGATGCCCTCGTCCAGAAAAGCTTTTCAAATTACACAAGGGCTTGACTTGATCCTGATATTTCTAAAGAAAAAGCAATAGCATCAGAATCTAATCATCCCTTGCAGAGTATTAAAATATGCAGCTGACTAAAGTACACAAAGAATAGAGCTTGGCCAAAGAAAAACTAGGGCTGTCACTACTTCTAAAGGCAACTAGCCTCTGTCAAGGATACACAGAACTTCACTGTATCTGAAGACTTTACAGTTTGTGCATTTCAAGTCTTTGCACCAGCACAGGATGCTAATACAGATATAAGTATTACTAACTGAAATGCATACTTTCACTTTTTAACTGCTTTATTTCACCAGATGCATCTTTTAGGGTGCACAATCGTTCATTACTACCGCAGCCTGCAGTAGCAAACTGAAACAAAGCCTTCCTGTATCAGGGCAGGTTGCCTAGCAAAGGAAATATCTGTATATTTCTGTTTATATACGTACACACACACATATATATCTGTTTGAAAACTCAGAAACCAGTTCAACACTAGAAAGCCAAGCAAAAGCTTTCAGATTGGCCAAATTGAATAGAATTGAAGTCTTGACCTCTGACAGCTACAGGGTATTCCCATATATAAACACATCTTACCTTGGATGTAATAGCCATCTCGCAGACCACCAAACTTTTCCTGGCCAGCTGTGTCCCATACATTAAATTTAATAGGGCCTCTGTTAGTATGGAACACCAGAGGATGAACTTCAACACCCAGCGTTGCTATAGGAATAGAGAAGAGCATTCCACTTAATAAGTTGTGAACTGTACTTTCAACTGTAAAATATTAGATCTTGAAAGTTTCTTCAGACATACCTACATACTTCTTCTCAAATTCACCAGTCAAATGACGTTTTACGAATGTTGTTTTACCAGTGCCACCATCACCAACCAGGACAAGCTGTTAATACATTAAAGCAAAAAAAAAAAAAAAAAAAAAAAAAAAAAAAAAGGAGTTAAAGCAACACACTTCAAGGCATTTATTGCCCATTTTAATTACCACAGAGACTTCAGTCTTCCAGAATGCTGTAAACAAAAAACTGAAATCACCCATGAAGTAACTTGCTGTATTGGGACCCCATTTATTAAACCTGTCAATCTGTAACTCCAGTCAAACGTTCCTAATTCCCATAACTAAAAACTACTATGTATTGTAAATGTAGTTCTACTAAGAGGTAAGTAACTGAATTAAGAACATTTGGGTTATTCAAACAGAATGCAACAGCATTTAAATAAACTCATTTAAGCATCCGAACTGGATAGACTCACTGCAATATTGCAATTAAAAAAACCTGCACAACTAGCAGTTGGGATATCCTAGCCAAGCATTGGAAGAAACACAAGTAATGATCTTCCATGAAGCAGTCTTTAAGACTTCTGGCTGTTAAAATAAAAATAAATAAATAAATAAACAAACAAACAAAAAACCTCTGTTCTTAAGTATGTTCTGCCCCCAAGTCAGAACAACATGGTATGTTAAGCCACGTGTTAACTTGGTATGTTAACTTGTTGTATGGTATGTTAAGCACATTCTGCTTACTGCTGTGAATGTTTCTTTTAATAAGTTTTAATGTTTGTTTTTTCTTGTTTATAAAACGATACTTACATTAAACAACAAATAGCACTAGACTGACAACTGAACATAATGTGGTACAAATCATATGCTGGTTGCATTATTAATGGAAGAGCAGCACTTCAGACCCAAACCTACCATCCACACTGGTACTTGAGAGTCGTTCCTGCTACTTTTCTACTGAAGGGGAAGAACAAAAAAAAAAATAAAAAAATAAAAAAATCTCAATCCTTTACCTTAAACTGCACTTGGGGCTCTCCTTGGGCAGCCATGCTGGGTCTGCAGGGGAAATGGAAGCATGTGAGCTCACAGGCGCCGAGCTGGTTCAGGGCCTCGCCGGAAGGGGCTGGGCGCCCTTTTCAGTTCCCAAACCGCCTTCCGAGGCGCGTGGCTCTGCGCGCCACTCGGCAGCGGCCCGAGGGGGGGCTGCGGCCGGGCCCACACCGCTCCCCCCCCCTCGGTCCCCTCTTCCCTCCAGCTCCCCCCCGGCCCCAGTCCCGGTCCACTGCCGCCTCCCCCCCCACACACGCGGCGGGAGCGTTCGGAAATGGCGGCGCCTCCCTCCACCCCCCTCCGCCCCGCAACAGCGGCGGCCGCCGCGCCCCTCTGCCTTTCGGGCCGGTTCCCCCAGCCCGAGCTGCACCCCCTCCACCCCCCCACTACCGCCTCACGGAGGGCTGCCCTCAACCCAGCTCCACAGAGAGCCCCCCCGAGCCACTCACAAGCGGTTATAACCCCCCCCTCTCCCCGAACACACGCATCGGGATGAGCTGCCCGGGGGTTCTCTGGGGGATCCCCAACGACGCCTCCCCACCCGCCCCCCCTCACAGCGGGCCCAGCGCCACCATGACTGGGCAGCGCCGTCTCCCCTCCCCCACGGGCCGTTGCTCGGGGGCCCCGCTCCACTCTACCTCCCGGATGCCGCCCGCCCTGGCTGCGGGGACAGAGGAGAGCCGGCCCTCACCCCGCTCTGAGGAGCGGCGGGATGGGGGCGCCGCGCACGGCCAGCGGCCTCACGGCACCAGCGCCGCTCACTGAGGCCCAGCCGCGCCGCGCCCCAGCCCCGCTCCCACGCGGCGCCCACCTCGCCCCGCTCTCTCCTCCGAGCGGCCCCGCTCCCCCCCGCACCCTCGGGGGGATGAAACGGAGGCCGCGCCGAGCCCGTTACCTTCCGCGAGGTTCCTCTCAGCGGCGCTCCGCGCAGTGACTGGGCGCTGGGAAGATGGCGGAAGCGCGGTTCAAATGCCCGGAGAGCGACGCCGCGCGGCTGCAGGGAGGGGGAGGGACCGCGCGTCACGTGGGGTGTGGCGGGGAGCGGGCGGGAGGCAGCGGGCGCGCGGCGGCCCCGCCTGAGGCAGCTACAGCCGCCGGTGCGAGAAGGGGGCCTCCCACCGCCGTGCCGAGGGCTGATGGAGAGGTCGGTCCGAGAGACCTCGAGGGCCTCGTCGGCCTCGTCCCCGTTCGTGTCCTGGAGAATGGGGTCAGGTGACCCGGTTCTTGGTCCACCCAGAGTTTTAAAAGCGCACGTAGTTGCTTGGAGAAACTACTAAAGTGTCGCTGGCACCGTTTAATAAAGCGGTTGGGATGTCTAATTAGAGGGTTTAATCGATTGACTCTAAGGTAAAAACTGTGCTCAAAAGGGCTGTCCTTAAATGTGCCTTACAACCAATATTCTTACGTCATACAAACTGATCTGCATTCATTACAGTGCACATGAATGAACATAAAACATGCATTGTAAGCCCTATTGAAGTTTTCTCACCACTCACGTCCAAACTTCAGTGGAACAAAGTTGCCCAAAAACTCTAAGACAACATAAAATAGATGTTTTGTATAGATTATACATACCAACTTCCCAAGTTCACACTGATCCCCTAATTTTTCCCCGTGTATAGTTATGGTTACCATAGTTCTCAATTTTTTCCCTAGTATACTTATGCAACTTTTACATGGTCTGCATAAAGTGTTGGTACATCCATAATACACAATCAATGAAGTTTAAATACCTCTGTATTGAAATAATATTAAAAATATTTAATGGCAGATTAAATACAAAAATGTAGTTTATATCTTGCTAATTTTCTACATATATAGTAGCAATGTGTACAGAAACTTTTGCAAGAGTCATTGCACTCCACTGTATGTTTTGCTTATTTGACGGCAATACAAATATTGCATAAGATTTTCTTTGTTGGAAGAATCACTGGCTTGTTGAACTTGCTTTCTTTTTGGACAACTTGTTTGTGTTTGCTTTTTTTTTTTAGCATATTTGCTCATCACCTCTAGGTGTCAGGAAGGATATTTTTCAGAATATATAACTCGTCTTACATTTTTCTCAGCATAATTCTATCTTTATAAAACCCTTGTGAATTCCACCTCTTTTCTTGACAAATAGGCAGTCATTTATAAATAGGAGCCCACAAAGCCACATTAGGGGAGTTTGGCAGTTTTTAAGAATATAAACACTTCCAGGAGAAAAATCAATCTCTAACTTTGTTTATAGACCATTCAGTGTACTTTATAAACTTCTCAGTAGTGTTACAGATAAATTACTGAACTACTTTTTCCCCTTCAAACATAAGTGGTAATACTATCTGATTCTTTAATTTGAATTATTAAAATAGATGGCCAATTAAAAAGTCCCCTGTTGTAGGTTTTGAGCTCTTCTCTAATATTTAAAAGTCACTATAAATTACTATGTGGGATCTAGGTTTTATAATCATGTATAAATAAGTGTTCAGAGCATCTATAGAATATCTGCTCCAGATAATCACATTCAGCAAAGGTAAAAAAAAAAAAACAAAAAAAACACTTCCAAGCACTCATCAACAGCATCAGATTGCTATCTAAGAGATTGGTGTCCACAAGATACCACTAGGTAATCAGCAAAATAATTGCCTTTAAAAGATCTTTGTTTCCTATAATTTGACTCAGGTTAGCTGAGAACAAACGTAGCAACTCACTGAAGCAGATAAAAAGATTTACTTAAAGTAAAAGACAACCTTTATTACTAAGTTATTTAAGGACAAATGAGGATTGGTACAAAAGGTACTATTATGGGAGATAAATAGCTCCAACAGTATCATATTTTAGAACTGCTTTATCAGTAAGAAGAAAAACCATTTTGTAAACTGTAAAAGAAGGCAACAATATATGCTAGCAAGCAATGCAGAGAAAGTATACCTCCCACTGGTAGAAAAGTATCTGGAATACGAGCTCAAGCAGGAATGGAGGTCTACATGCTGATGTTCAAGGCGACACAGGAAATTACACTGAAAAGATTTTAAGAGGAAATTAGTCACTTTCAGCATGAATAGGTAACATGGATCACACAGTACTAAAATTCAATCAAAATATGCATTTGAAAGTCAATTTTCATTTTTTTTTTTAACCATGTAAAGCTGACATAAAATGAAAAAGCATGTCTTACTCCAAGTTTCATTAACAGACTATACTCTTGGAAAATAAGCATTTACTAAGTCAATGGTGAAGAGCAGATGCAGATCTGAATTTTTTCAGAGAACGAAATTCAGCAACTTACTGTCATCGAAGCAGTTTACAATGCCTCTACAATGCCAAGTTTAAATTCCTCATCCAACACTGGAACAAAATTATTTAAATACATAAAATATATAAATAGTATTGGATTATTATACTCAGTATCCAAAAGTGACATTTTTAGAAACAGTTGCTGCTCAACAAATAATGTTGGAAATAAAGTTTATATACACTAGAACCAGGATACTAATAATTATGAGTATATACTAATAATTACAGATAATTATAGTTTGAAGTGGTACTTGATAGCAAGCACCTATGGACAAAACCACACCACTACTAAAGACCTTCTGCCTTCTATAAAATGTCCATGATTTATTTCCTAGAAGCTCTCAGGCCCTTAAGGCCTGCTGTTGCATCTATTCAGCACATTGGTGAGTTCCTTATCCTGTGAGCCCTTGCAGTCACTGGTTTTGGTGTTGTAGTGGAGACCTAAACATTAATAAAACACAGTGTTTCTCAACCCTTTTTGGCCTAAGAGTTAAAAGAAGTCAACTGACCACCTTGTGACCCAAACGTGCAGCTTGCCTTTTTACATTTCCAGTCATGATATGGGTCCTTCATAGCTGTTTCATGGGTGACCCCAAGCTGTGGCTTAAAACCGCAGGGACAGTGGGATGCCTAAACCTGGCCAGCAGAAGTAGCAACAGTGGGAGATGCAGTCTGTCTGCTTTTGGTAATGACGTGCAGAAAGCAAACTCCACAATCAGTAAGATTGTAAAGTAGGTGTGTTTATTCAGCACTGGGCAGCACAGAGGGTAGTCCCACCGAAGTCGTGCGCACCCCAACACGGCACTCGCCTGGGTTATACGTGGTGAAGAGTTACATATGCATGAAGTTTCTTGAGATGCCTATACATATGCATGACCTACCCCCACTTTGTATTAAAATTAGTTCCAGGGAGTCATTTTAATAGATTCCTCCTAGCCACGCTTGTGCAGTGTATTCTGGTAGTGGTCGCTGGGGGTCATGGTGATGAAGATTAGTGAGTCTTCCTCGTCACTGCTAGTTGACCTCTCATCTCAGCACAGACTCATAAGCTTCTCAGCTTCTGCTTAAACTGCATATTCAGTTTCAGTTGGTTCTTGAAATGTGTTTCCTGTTTTCTATCAGGAACTGTTTTTCGTGAGGAATCCCAGAATTTCCTGCCACAGTTTCTTTGCACAATAGGTAGCGGAAGATATAGTACGTGTCTCTTACCTGTCTTATTTACTGAAATCCTTTTAGCTTCCTTTCACATGCTCGTTAGTCTACCTTATCTACTAAAATTCTTTCAGCCTCCTCTCAGTAACTAAACATGAAATTTTAAGAAGCCTGTCTGCAGTCTATCCACATTGTACACCAGAGGATTACATTCATTAAAAAAAAAAAAAAAGGCACATAACCACGTAACAATTTTTTCCAGCTCTTCTCCTTAGTATTCCCTTGCAGGCCCACCGCCCCTCCCTGCCCTTCAAAGCGCCCGCCGTGACTACATCCCCACCGCCACCCCGCGGGGCACAGTCGCCATTTTGATTACCTCAGCCCCGCCGCGCCGTCAGCAGCGCGAGGACGCCTGCGCGGAGCCGCGCGCCATTTTCCCCTCTATTCCGCCCCTCTGCGGGGCGCATGAGCGGTGCGGGTGGCGGCGGCCGTGAGGTGGGGCGGGGGGTGGGAGGGTGGCTGAGCAGAGCCGGTTGAGGGGCGGCCCCGCGGCGGGCAGGGCAGGGCCGGGCCGGGCCGGGCCGGGTGCTGACGGCTCCGAGAGAGGAGCTGAGGGAAGGCTGAGGGGCCGCAGGAATGAAGGACCGGCTGGCCGACCTGCAGGAGGTGAGGGAGGCGGGGGCTGCCCTGGCCGTTACCGCCGCGGCCGCTGAGGAAGCGCCTCGGGCGCGGCCCCGGGTCTCCGCGGGGCCGGCGCCGCGTAGGAGGAACGCGGGGGTTGACCTGGTGGCCTTGAGGCCCTTTAATCTGTCGGTGTGGCTGGCTTTGGGGCCCTTCTTTAACCTCTCGGGGAGTAATTGAAGGGCCCCTCTCGGGGTCCTTCTTTAACTTCTCCTGCGTAATTGAAAGTACGCAGGAATTTCTGTGATAATTCCTAAACGCCACATACGCATACAACTTGGCCTGTGCTGAGCTGTGTGAAGGTTTGGGGCTCGTTTGTCTTGAAGCTCTAAGTTCATATTTTCCAGATAATAAAAATATGTTTTGCAAGGTCCAAAGCTTCACTCTTCTCTCCAAAGGGATAAATTGGCATGCAAGGTCATTAGAGCACAATATCTTTACCAGGAAAGATATATCGGAGCAGTGCCAAAGAAATGAGCATTTTCTTTCATGTATACTTCAACCCTTCTTCTGTTTCCTGTTTATAAACATGGCCAGGTTATGGGAATATGCACCAAATTTCAGTAGTGGTAGTTGCTTCCCAGAAAGAGGAAGCAGTAAGTGGTGATCTGTGTTTGTTTTATAATGCCAAACAAGTACACTTCCTTTTGATGGAGGGGAAGCAACAGTGGGCTGTGTGTATATATTTTAAAAATAAGTAAATTGTTACAATTTTTTTTATTGTAGTTGAAGGTTTTTACTGTATGTATATTTTTTTGGCCCGCTTTAGTATTTGATATCTAAAAACATTACTGCAGGAGGCTATTTCTTTAACTAAAGCATTGCTGCAGAAAATTACTGCTTTAAGTCTAAACACTAAGGTCAGTATTGCTGAATTGCGTCATATGTTCATCAACGTAGTTAAGTTTAGAATTAATGAATAGATCTAAGACTTGAAACTGAAGCTTCCTTATACCTAGAAGGAAGTCCTTTAACATCAAGTGAAGTCAACAGCTATAGAAGAGTCCGTGTTTTATCACTTAAAAGTTCACCGTTGACATGAAGATTTGAAAAGTTGTGTGTCACAAGAGGTGGGCTCTGTAAAACTTGATTTGCACAGGGAATTTGTAGAAGTAATTATTTCCATTTTGCCTCTTTATCTTAAATATAAAAAAAAAAAAAAATTGATCAGCAATTAACGTTTATTTGCCTATTTTCCATAGCGTTTCAATCTTATTATTGTAGTTCATCACGTTTTATTTGATTAAAGCATTCAGTGAAGGGTAGAGCTTCTATATTGTCATTTTTAAACAGGTCTGGGCCTGCAGAATCTTAAGGAATTACTGAATCTTACCTCTTCCCCTTAAAATAATGTTATTTTGTATTGCATTGGTTATGTTTTTCACGTCAGCTTCATCTGCTGTGTTTTTGGCAAAGACGTGATGTGCCACACAAATAAAGTTTGAGATGCTAATACTTCAGCCAGTGCACACACTATTTAATTAAACATGGTGCTGCTTCTAGAAGAAACTTAAGTTTGCAAGACCTTATTTATGCTTGTGGATTTTAACTGACAGCAAGCAAGTTTTGTCACCAGACGTGGTAATGTTTACCTAGATTTTCCTATGTCTTTACAAAGAAAAAGAAATGTTACTTGTCAGTGCTTATGGTTCATTAAGATATAAAATTACCATATTTTTTTTTGATCCTTCCGTCAATATCTGGTATTTGGTAGTTAAACAGTGCTAAAATAATTGCCTGAGAAACTGTTGTAGACATGCAGATCGTTCAGGTAATACTGCATTGTCCTACTTCCCTGCTAGAAAAAAAATCATGCCTTTTTCAGAAGATGGGAACCTGAGTTGTATTTGTCTGCTTCAAGGGGCTTATTTCAATGTTTTTAAACTATGCTATGCAGGCCAATATGAACTTGCTTCAGCTTTAGAAATCTCAGTTACCAGATACATTTCTCAAATACGATTGATAGTTGGTCATATCCCAAACTGGTTTGGGGTATTCTTTAGCCCAAATTAATATAAGATTAAAATTTAAAAAAAAAAAAAAAAAAAAAAGGCTCTCTCTGGTCCAATATGCTGCATATAGCAGTGGTCAATAATAGATATTTTGGGAAGAAAAGAAAAGCAGGGCAAGTATATAGCAATGATTCTCTAGAATATTTTCCAGGTCTTCAATGGTTTGATGTTAAGGGATACAAGAGCACCTTAAAATGACTTTACAAGAGCTGTAGGATCTGCATTCAGACACTGTGTTCAGCACATTTAGCTAGTGTTAGGTATTAAAAACGTGTGGTCTTTTAAAGGGCTGTTTAATAAAAATTGCTTCAATGTTTTTTATATTGTTAAACGGTCTCAAAGAAGAGGTAAAATGTAAACCCCTGCTTTAGCATGATATTTTAGATCTCAAGGTTGGGGTGCAACCTTCATAACACAAAAATTGCTGTCTCGAATGCTTAAACTGATGTAGAGGTGTATGTTAAAATCCATTTTTCCTGTTTGATAGGTAAATCATTCTAAATACATTCTTTTTATCTTATTACTCTTGAGTGTTACTGAGGGAATCTTAAACTTTTAAAAGTGCTTAGACTAGATTGCACTTGATTGTAGCTTTTTTCTTGTAAATAAGGAACAGTAACTTGAACAGAACTGCACTGATTTTTGTAATTTGTTTCTGTGCATTTAGTTATTGTCCCACAGACTATTGAGGAATGAGTGAACAACCACAAAGTCAAAATAGTTAAAATGGAGAGAATTGGGATAATATGGAAAAATACAAAAGGAACCTTTTCAGAAATGGGAAAATATTACTGGCTGCCTTTTTTCCTGAGTTAATCTTTCACATTGTCCTTCACTCAAACACAGAACTTCCTGAAGAAGAGCTTTGTTTTCCATGTCATAAAAGCATTATTTCATATAGTTGGTTATCTTATGACGTTTTTTCTGTGTTGTACAGTAATGCTACTAAATTCATGTTAATGATTGACCTGCCAAAGCTGCCTGATAAATCTCCTTGGTAAGGAGAACCTCTTCAGTGAGAGAAAATACTTGCTACTTTAGTATAAAAGAATTCTTGAAACCCTGATGCTGTATGAAGAAACTGAAACACCTCATGTTCCAGGTCAGGAGAGATCTTTGTACCTTTAGATGGCTGACATCTAGAACAATACTTCTGGAATCTGAAATTCTCTGACAAGTACTTAAAGAGAAAAGGCTTGGAAGGCTTTGACTTTAACATGGGAGATGTGATATAATAATTAGCCTTTCTAAAGACAGGCGTTTTATATAGAATAGAATAATGAAGTTAGGAGGGACCCATGAAGGTGCTTCAGTCCAACTGCCTGACTGCTTCAAGGCTAGCCAGAAGTTAAGGCATATTAGTGAGAGCATTGTCCAAATATCTCTTGAACGTGCATGCATGGGGCATCATCCACCTAAGAAGTCTGTTACAATGTTTGACCACCCTCATGGTGAATAATTTTTTCCATAGTAGCCAGTCCAAAGCTCCCCAAGTGCAGCTTTGTGTTGTTCTCACACGCCCTGTCCTCAGGGAGCAGAGAGCCACGCCTGCCTCTCTGCTTTCCCTCCTCAGGAAGCTGCAGAGAGCATCCAGGTCACTTCTCAGCCTCCTTTTCTCTGGACTGGATAAAAGAAGTGATTCTAGAGTGTTTTAAAACACATAAGTAGTCATTACACAAGTAAAGGGTTACTTGTATAACAAAGGTAATGAGTTACTTGGTACAGGCAACCATAAAGATTTACAGTATCGTCAACGTTGCTTCCTTTTATGCCATCCAGTTGGCTGAGTAATATGGGAGTGCGTTGAGTACAAGGGAGTTAAGTTGCAGTTTGCAGGGACTGCTGTAAATCTAGTATTTGCAGTCCCTCAGATGTGGTTTTTGTATCAATAATAACTTCGGTACAATTATTTGTCCTGTAATTTCTCTGGACAGATTTTAAAGGAAATGTCCATCATACAGAGAGAGCAGGGAGGCACCTGCTGCATTCTCAGGGTGGGAATAGGATGGTGTGCAAGACCTCTGCTCTCAGCATGCAGCTACAGCCTCTTGTCTGCTTTATATCAGGTATTTTTTTGGTGATACTGCTTATACTATGGAGGAGAGGCCTAGGAGAAGGAATACCTTTATGCGAAACTCGATCTTGGTTGAGCCGTGTGCTTGTGAAAAGGTGTGTCACTTATGTTGAAGAGTTAGTGAATAAGCCGTATACTAGGTAAGTGATGATTTAAGAACATAAAGAACAGAGGTTGACAAGTCAAGTGTCTTTCAAGTGCTGATGTTCAAGGTAGGGAGTCCTTAAATCTTTCAACAGATTGCAGTCGGCCAATTTGTCTGTCATTCATGTCATTGCAACCAAATGTGAAAGTGAAATGCATGTGGAACTGACTGAGGCTGCCTCTAGATATGGCTTAACCAAATGACAGATAAAAAAATCTTACTCTTAAGGCTGACTCAGGTATTTAATGTTTTACTGAGATCTGACCAAGGAAGCAGCTGACATGCTGAATCTCTTAACCAATACCATTTTAATTATTTTTAGTTCATTTACCTAAGCACAGGATTTTCTTATAACTAGAAAAATATTCTTTACACAGTAAATGTAAGCAGGTGTTCTTTTACATAGATGATTAAATCAAACATCTTTGTAGCTCATTAATGTAGCTCATTATTAACTTAGACCTGGTAGCTTTTTAACACTAGTCTCTGATATCAGTACAAGTTGGGTGACTTCTTTTGGACACGGACTTCCTCTCATTTTTATTAAGCAAGGCTGTTAATTGATTACAGTCCGTACTGACAGATTCTTTAATACTGAGTTCTAGCAATCATCTCCCCAGAATGAGCGAATACCAAAAAGCTTTAGGGATGCATGACATTACACGTGAATTGGTGGTCTGGGAGTGCCGTAACATCTTAAGTCTTTTATTTCAGTTGGAGCACTGTGGTTGCTGAGCATAAAAAATCAAATTATTTCTGATAAAAAATACCGTTATGGAGCTTTATGGACTCCCTGAATTTGCAGGGGGTGGGGGGAAAAAAGCTGTCCCAAAGTATAAATGTGAACTTTACATAAAGATTTGGAGCACTGTTAGTGTTTTGACGCTTAGGCTCTCTGTGAATGTAACTTTATGAGGTAATAGCAGTGTTTTGACATTGGATTAAATTGCAGAATTATCATGCAAATAGCATACATCTCATCTAATTTAATAAAACCAGAAACAAAGAGTTTATTGGGTTACAGGATCAGGGTTTGGAAGTGGAGAGTGGGAGTTAGAAGATCAAAGGCAGAAGGGCTTGCAAGAAAAATTTTGAAAATTAAAATCATGTATTTTACCTATCACGTGGTTTGTCTTTTATTTGGTGATTATCCATGGACTGCAGTAGAACACAGTAATTTACTAATTTTGTTCTAATTTGGGTTCAGTGCAGGTCAGTCTGCTCTGCAGAGGGAACTAGAGACCATGAGAACTGGAACTGCATACTTCTGATGCACATCAGTTCTCTCTTCCTTTGACCAAATTTGAATCCGTTACTGTGGAGAACCACATGTTCTGCTGGTCTGGCTCATGGTTTAGGGAAGTATGACTCAGGGCATGTGCTGGGCTGGGTGCTTGGGAGATCTGTGAGAGCCGGCATCCGGAGTTGCTGCCTCACTGGCTGCGCTTCTCAGTTATGAGAGGTTGCGCTTATCAATTATGTAAGGCGTCTGTGTGTAGTGTAACATAATTGTATCTGAATTGGTGTGGAGTGGCAGCTTGAAAGCACCCAAGGGCAAAACTAGTACGGAGATGCTGGTAGCATTTTGTTCTTTCGTTTGATCTTTGCATCATTAAATCACACGCTAGAAAGTCATGGACACCCCTCTTTGTATTTCTTTGTGAGGTTTTCATTTACTGTCTCAGTTATGGTGTAACTGGGTATTATTTTACATTCACGTAGGACTCACTGTGAAGTAAGTATCTTTAGGCTGTGAGAGAGGTGTTATATATAAAGATGTAAAATTGTATTCTAATACTTTCTTATGACGGGGAATGAGAACTATAAAATTGCATATAGCCTGGTTCTGTCCTGAAGGTTTTTGCAGAGGAGTACTGCATTAGCATTCACAGTTTTATGGTAGTCAGGTGACTTTTTGACCTCTCTGCTTATTTGTTTTCAGATTACAGTCCTCAGAAGAGAAAAACTTACTTCTTGTCAGATTATCGATAAAAAGATAAAAATGTGTATGCAGGAGCAATGTGGAAGGAACCTTCCTTGTTTCAGAACAGTATCGTGAGTTTTATTTCATAGATTTGTTTTGCTGTCTTTTGCAGTGCAAAGGAAATGAAGATGGAGAAACAGTTATTGTTGAAAAAGACCATTTTATGGATGACTTCTTCCAACAGGTGTTTTTTGTAATCTTTATGTACTCTTCATTATACATTCTGCATTTCTCAGTTATTTTTGCTATTAGCGTAATTTTGAAAGTAAGCCATCTCATGGGCACCTCTTATCACGTATTTCTTGCTTCAATAAATATCATGTTCCTATTCCATACAATGTAGCAAACTACGGGGAAGATTCTGTTTTAACAAATAATTGAAGACATTGGAGTTTGATTTCTTGTGTGCCCCCCTGCTATGTTTTCCTGTCACATAAAAGTTCATCATGGTACATAAAAGTATGCATATGATTTTTTGGTTTTGTTTGTTTTTAAAGAAAAAAAGTAAGTTATTTAAATGTTCACAGATAACTACTTGTTGTGGTTTAACCCAGCTGGCAGCTAAACACCACACAGTCATTTGCTCACCCACCCCCCTCCCTCTCTGGGATGGGGGAGAGAAACGGAAAAGTAAAGCCTGTGATTTGAGATAAAGACAGTCTATTAAGACAGGAAAATAATAATAAAAATAATGATGATAATAGTAGTACTACTAATAATGTGCACAAAACAAGTGATGCACAATGCAATTGCTCACCACCTGCTGACCGATGCCCAGCCTATTCCCGAGCAGCCGGCCCCCCACCCCAGCTAGCCACCCCTATGTATTGTTTAGCATGATGTCAGATGGTATGGAATACCCCTGTGGCCAGTTTGGGTCAGCTGTCCTGGGTCTGTCCCCTCCCAGCTCTTGCTGGTGGCCAGTCTGCCCGCTGGCAGGACAGAGCGAGAAGCTGAAAAGTCCTTGGCTTGGTGTAAGCACTGCTCTGCAACAATTAAAACATCAGCATGTTATCAGCACTCTCCTCATCCTAATCCAGAA